>NC_079198.1:36508658-36831436 GCF_029499605.1 Hyla sarda
AACAGGCTGTAGATCCTAGTATAGTAAGCCTCTGGCAAGATACACACGCTGCCCAGATAGATAAACAAGGGGTGCAGGTACGATTTGATCAGGTGTACCCTTTCCCTGAGGGTCATAGACCAACCCTTCCACTGGTCCACCTTCTGAGCGGCATCCTGGAGCTTACCATCACAGTTTTTGGTGGGATAATCATCCTGGCCGAATGTGATGCCTAAGACTTTTGCTGATTCTTGGGGCCCTGGAAGGGTGTCCGGGAGATTAAACGTGGGATCCCCCCTCCCAGCCAGAGACTCTCACACTTATCCCGGTTGATCTTAGACCCGGATGCCTCGAAGTAGCGGCCCACCTCCAACATCACCACATCGACCTCCTCTCTCGAGGAGACGAAAATAGTGACATCGTCAGCGTACGCCACCACTCTCTGGGTGACAGCCGGCTCTGCCAGACTCATCCCGACTCCCGCCAATGGTCCGCGACTCACCCTCCTAAGGAAAGGATCGATCGCGAGCACACATAAGAGCGGGCTCAAAGGACAACCCTGACGTACTCCTGATCCCACCTCAAAAGAGCGGCCAGACCACCCGTTCACCAGCGGGAAACTCTCTGCCCCTGCATACAAGATCTTAAGCCAATTAACAAAAGTACTCGGTAAGCCATATCTCAGAAGGACAGACCAGAGGTACTCGTGGTTCACCCGATCAAATGCTTTGGCCTGATCCAAGGACAGCAAGTACCCCTTCCAGAGACCTGCACAACTCCGCTCCACTGCCTGCCTGACACTAAGGACAGCACTTAAGGTGCTTCGGCCTGGAACAGAGCAGTGCTGAGCCCCCGAAAGGAGCTGGGGTGCAAACTTCATTAACCGATTAAACAGTATCTTGGCCAGAAGCTTCCTGTCCGTATTGAGAAGAGCTATGGGCCTTCAATTCTCAATACGGCTGGGATCTTTACCCTATGAGAGAAGAATCAGGGCTGACCTCCTCATTGACTTCAGCAGAGTGCCCGAGGAGAGACACTCATTGAATACCTCAGTCACGAGGGGAGCTAAAGACTCCTTAAACGTCCTGTACCACTCGGATGTTAAGCCATCAAGACCTGGCGACTTCTTAGGGGCAAGCCCGTCGATCGCCAGTCTCACTTCCTCTTCCCTGATCTCTTCTGCCAAAACGCCAAGAGAGGGGTCTACCCCTGGCTCAGGAATGGTTTCAGCCAGGAAACCCGACATCACATCCCGATCCAGATTCTTCCTCCCCAAGAGGTGTGAGTAGAAGGATCTGACGACCTCCAAGATCCCTGATCTGGACCGATTCAGAGATCCTGTACTATCAATCAGTCCTGAAATGACTTTACTACTCACTGACATCTTGCAGTTTCTGTAAGGGTCGGGCGAGCGGTACTTCCCGTAATCCCTCTCAAAAACCAAAGATGCATGCCTATCGTACTGACACCTCATCAGCAAGGACTTCACTCTGGAGATATCCTCTCGGCTACCTCCAGTCGAGACGAGAAGTTCGAGTTTCCTCCTCAGACCCTGATACAGGCGATACCAGTTCAGGGACCTGAGGCTCGAGAGCTGGCGGAAGCAACCCGCTTCTTGAATATCTCCCACCACTCCAGCTTATTACTACAAAGATCCAGTAAAGGTACCTGACTCTGAAGAAAATCCTCAAAGGTCTGTCTTACCTCCGCTTCCACCAGGAGGGACAAATTCAGCTTCCAATAACCTTTACCCATCCGATGGGTCTCTGAAACATTCAGGGAAAACAAAATCATACAATGATCGGAGAATTCTACCTCAACCACGGACACTGCGGAAGAGACGGCTTCCTCCTTTAAATAAAACCTATCTATCCTAGACCTGCGACTACCTTGATGATAGGTGAAACCCGTGTGGCCTGAGGGGCTCCGGATGTGGGCGTCCTCTAGGCGAGCTTCTCTAGCTATGCTAATCAGTGCCACACTATCGCAAGTCAGCGGACCATTGGAGCCTCTCCTATCTTGGGACCTCGTGACATTATTGAAGTCCCCTCCAAAGATCACTTGCTGACTCATAAAAAGAAAGGGCTTAATCCTCATAAAGAGGTCTTTACGGCCCCGCTTAGTTTGTGGGGCGTAGATGTTAATGAGCCGTAGCTCCTGTCCCTTCATGAAGACATCTAAGATCAGGCACCTCCCCATTTCTAATTCAATAACCCGTCGGCATTCAACAGGAGCGGTAAAAAGGACCGCCACCCCACTATACGGCTCAGCCGCAAGAGACCAGTGGGTGGGGCCACGCCTCCACTCTCTTCTGGCTTTTACCAGAGAGGCTAGATCTGACAACCTGGTCTCTTATAAAAAGAAAATGTCGGCTTCAACGCGGCCGAGAAAATCAAAGGCTGCAAATCTAGCCGTATCTGGCTTTATGCTGGCACAATTAATAGATGCCAGCGTCAATGGGGTGAGTGCCGCCATACAGGGTGATTAAATTAGATGGCCACACCCTTTACTTTTGCTTCCCTTTCTTTTTCGCCCCCTCATACCTTGAAGAAGACGAGAGGGCAGGACCACACTTAGACCTTTTTTTGGATTCAGATTCATCCATTTGATCCCCGTCTCCATCCGGCCCCGGTCTAGCCCTGCCCTCCGAGGAAGGTGTCCCGACAGGACAGGGCCCAGTTCCCCCCAGAGGCTCTTTCTTCCTAGGCACCCCGCCCTCACCTTCCCCCTCCAAGGAGGGGGAGGAGATGGTATCGAGGACGAGGTACCGGTTTGACAGGTCAATCAGAGGGGGGGCAGTCAGGCATCCGTTTTGGACCTGGCCCGTAGTACAAGGAACAGATGACTCTGACCTCTTCTTTCTCCCTTTCCTTTTGCCCTTATCTTTCTTTTTAGGCCTCTCCCCTCTATCCTCATCCACACTTTTATAGTGGGAGGAATCAGAAGGGTCGGCCATATTGCCATCCTCTTTGCGCAGTCTCCTGATCTCCTCATCTAGCACGTTCTCCTCCAGGGCTTCAGCAGTTACAGGGCCATCTTCAGGAGCAGGGGCCGAAGCTACCCCCGCCGCCTGGGCACTCTCCAGCTCCCTACTCCTTCTACGATTTTCCTCCCGCCTTAGTTTGGCAGGGCCCTTTTTCCTCCTCACTAGCCCTGTTGCGCCCCCATCCCTGCCCGTACCCTCCCCAGCCGAGGCAACTTCACAGCTCTCCTCAGCCGGAGCGGCGGCTGCACAGGCGAAGGCGCTAGGACAACGGCTAAAAGGGTGTCCGAGGACACCACACAGGTGGCACCAGATCTGCTGACAGGATGCGGCCAGATGACCCACCCCACCACACAAAGCGCAGACCTGCACAGTACAGGCTGCGCTAAAGTGGGTGGGGCTGCCACACCTGTGATAGACCTTAGGCTGCCCCTGGTAGAAGACCTGAATCCTATCACGTCCAAGGAAGGCGGCTGACGGAATGTGGGCAACCGTACTGCCTGAACGCTTGAGTTTGACGGAAAATGTCCAGGCCCCAGACCAGATCCCGTGCTCAAAGTTTTTCTTGGGCATGTCCGTCACATCCCCATACCGACTGAGCCAGGTCATGATGTCATAACAAGAAAGCGACTTGTTACGGGTCAAAACGGTCACTTTCTTGACAGTTCTGACGGGAAATCGCCTTTATGGCGAAATCCCGCCAGCCGGGCTCGTTCTTGGCCACTTCGTAGTTTGACCAGAAGAGTTCAAGACCCTCTGGCCTAACGAAACTGACATCAAACTCAGACAAACCGTAGGGGTGAATCAGGGCAAATATGTCACTTGCCCTGAATTCCATCTGAAGGAGGAGCTCAACCACTTTAGCGCGAGGTGGACACGCATCCTCACCCCTCCAAATCAGATGGACCACATTCCTACGGTTATTGTCCTGCCCGGGTGTCGGGAGGAACCAGACCACCTCCCCATTCCGCTCTCGGAAAGCCCCCAAACCGTGCCTATCCAGAAAGACAGGTCGACCTCACCCCTTCCCTCTACCTGGATCGACCTGTCACCCCTGTGTAAAGCCTCCAGGAGGCGCTGTTGCAAATGGCCCCAAGGGCCGGACGGAGACCGGGACCCCCCTGAACCCCCGGCAGTGACATTGGCATAGCTTCTAGGAGCAGCCACTACCGGGGGGGGGGCAGCCAGACCAGACCCAGGACCAGACCCAGAACCACTAATACCACCATTCACACCACCACTCTCATACACAACAGACTTTCCATTCATACCACTACCACTCCCACCAACATTCACTCCACTGACACTCCCACATACACTCCTTTCATCCACAACACTACTACACTCAGCATTCACCCACCCTGCACTCTTGATCTGACTAATAGATTCTGGGCTGGCTGGGAGTTGTAGTATTGCTGGCTTCAGAATAGTCTTTTTCTCTGGCTTAGGTGCTGCAGGTGGGGTCGACACCGATGGCTCCTCCTCCATGGCTGATGTTATTATCAGAGTCTGAGGCTGCCCCACCGGGTGCACCCCGGCTCCTCCCACAATGCCAGCACCTGCCTTGCCCGACCGCACGGGCTCTGCGGATGATTCCGGCACCCAGACACTCCCCCCCCCCCCCTCACAGAGGAGTGCCCCGCAGTGCCCGCAGAACACACTATTCTCGGAGGACCGCCCCCTGAGCACATGGACCTACCACTCTCTGCCACCAGCACCCGGACACTCCCCCCCCCTTCACAGGGGAGTGCCCTGCAGTGCCGGTAGTGCCAACAGCCCTCGGGGAACCACCCCCCGCCACCCTGGGGCAGTCCTGTAGTGCCAGAGCTGCCCACCATGAGCCCATCTCTACCGGCAGGATGGGTGGGCTTCACTTATATTGCATCCACAGCCTTTACTGACGCCATGCTGTACCCCCCATGCTGGCTCCATTCCACCACAGAAACGGGGTCTGGCAGTCTGGGGGGCCCAGAAGCCTGAACCAGCTTTGCAGCTGGCCCAGACTGCTGGAAAGGAACAAAGACATACTGCACGGATTCCTGCATCTTATGTTTCTTAGCCTTATGCTTAATTGCCACATCCTCACATGGGTCTTCTCCAAAAGTGAAATTCTGGAGGTGGGCTGGGGACTCCTGTAACACTATAGCCCTCAGCAATCCCCCAGCCTCACTCTCCGCATCATCCTCATCGCTATCAGTGCTATCAGTGCCACCTGTGCCGGCTCAATGTAGCTGTCCTGGGTGCTATGGGCTACAGGCACAGCATCTTTCTCCACAACTGCACTTTCCACCACCTTCTCCTCTTCCTCACCACCATCCTCACTTTCTTCAACGCCACTACTCTCCCCATCATCCACCTCCACCTTACCTGGGGATTTTGTGGTGGCAAACCAATCCTCGTTGATCAGCTTCTCCCGGAAGAGGCCGCTCAATTCAACGATCTCTGCCCTCCGCATCTCTAATTTCACAATTTCCCTTTTCAGCACTGAGATCCTTTTCTTTAATTCTGGACGGTTCTTTTTGGACCCCGTATTTGCCAGATTCTGAGACACCCGTAGATTCTCTCTGGCCATCTTCAGCTCCTTGCCGCACTGGTTGTTCTCCGCAAACCTTGCGGCCATGCGAGAGCAGTAGGTCTCGCTGGACTCTTTGGGCCCTCTCAGCCCACAACTCCACACTTTTCCTCCTCGCCTTCTTTCCACCAGATTTCTGGCTGGCACCCGTTGCCGAAGGAGCAGAGCCTGCATTGCTGCAGACTCTGCTAGATCTTCTTCCTCCGGCTGGAACATTGGCTGTTGCAGTTTTCTCTCCACTCCCCACCAGCCTGGAAGAATGAGGAGTGGAGGCCCGAGACTCCATGCAGGGAGGCTCTCCTGAGGAGCCTGCCACGCTCCTGGGAAAGGCTGATGTAACACCTGCTGCTTTGCCTCTGGAAGTCTGGAGGAGCTCAGAAAGGGACACACCCACTCGCTGCACACACTGAACTTCTCTGGACTACAGGAAGTGCTCTCTGCTGACACCTCTGTCCATGTCAGGAACTGTCCAGAGCAGGATAGGTTTGCTATGGGGATTTGCTCCTACTATGGACAGTTCTTGACATGGACAGAGGTGTCCGCACAGAGCACTGTGGTCAGACAGAAAAGAAATTTAAAAAGAAAATAACTTCCTGTGAATCGCTTATACAGCAGCTAATAAGTACTGGAAGGATTAAGATTTTTAAATAAAAGTAATTTACAATTCTGTTTAACTTTGTAGCACCAGTTGATTAAAAAAATGTTTTCCAGAAGAGTACCCCTTTGAGCAGTGGTGAGGTTATGCTGGAAGTTGTAGTTTCATTCACCATAACAGTAGAACTGACAAGCGACTACAGCTCTGATAGGACATAGTGAGGAGAATACACAATGATATCAGTGACTACAGGTGACGTCTTCTCTATAGTCTTCCCTTATCTAATTCAGATGGTACGTACCGTCAGGACTTGTTCCAGCTAAAACTTCTCTCTGCAGAATGTGACGCCCAGACGTCTCCTCACTATGTCTGCGCATTCTCATCCTCTATATGAAAACAAGTATTATTATAAACCTGCCAGACACTGTATCCTCTAAATATAATACTACTATACTCTTTGATTATAAACCTTCCGTACACCATACCCACTGAATATAATACTACCACACACTCTACATTTTGAATATAATACCAACACAAACTGTACACTCTGAATATAAATCTGCCGCATACTGTACCCCTGAACATAATACCGCCAAACACTGTACCCTCTTAATATAATACTACCACCCACTGCGCCCTCTGAATATAATACTACCACAAACTGCGCCCTCCGAATATAATACTACCACAAACTGCGCCCTCTGAATATAACATTGCCATACAGTGCACCCTCTGAATATAATACCACAACCGCAGTAACACCCCTCAACATCCGTTAGCTGATGCTATTACCACGGGAGGGGGGTATTGGTGGTGTTGTTAGTGGATGATGGGGGTGCTACTACTGGGGGGTGTTGCTGGAGGATGATGAGGGTGCTACTGGCCATCCCCCCTGGCAGTATCACCCCCATCATCTATCGGCAAGATCATCCTCCTGGCAGGAGCACCGCCATCATCCACCATCAGGATCTTCTGATGGAGGTGCTACTGCTGGGGGGGTGTTGCTGGTGGATGATGAGGGTGCTAATGCCAGGGGGGGAGCTTTAGGTAGGCCGCAGTTCCCCCAATTTAGGTAGGCATCAGTTCCCCCACATTAGGTAGGTAGCAGTTTCCCCACATTAGGTAGAATTTTTTCCCCACATTAGGCAGCATAGATTCCCCACATTTGGTACCAGTTCCCCCACATTAGGTAGCACAGATTCCCCACATTAGGTAGCAATTTCCCCACATTAGGTAGCACAGATTCCCCACATTAGGTAGCAGTTTCCCCACATTTGGTAGCATAGATTCCCCACATTCGGTAGCACAGATTCCCCACATTAGGTAGCATATACTCCCCACTTTTGGTAGCACAGATTCCCCACATTAGGTAGCAGTTTCCCCACATTAGGCAGCATAGACTCCCCACATTAGGTAGCATAGACTCCGCACATTTGGTAGTAGTTTCCCCACATTAGGCCGCAGGTTCCCTTGCAGGTTCTCCACAATGGGTCAAAGTCTCCCCACATTAGATGGCTGGTTCAACCCTCCCCCCCCCCCCCAAAAAAAAAAAAAAAGACACATACAACACAGAGAGACACACACAAACACACACACAGTCAGAGAGTCACACACTCACAGACAGACAAACACACACACACAGAGTCACACACACACAAAGAGTTACAGTCACACACACACACAATGAGTCACACACACACAATGAGTCACACACACAGAGTCACACAGTCAAACACACACACAGAGTCACACAAACACACACAGTCACACACACACAGAGAGTCACACAAACACACACAGAGTCACACACACAGAGAGACACACACACACACAGAGTCACACAGTCACACACACACAGAGTCACATACACACACAGAGTCACACACACACAAAACACACACACACAGAGTGACACACAGACAGAGACACACACACAGAGTCACACACACAGAGAGTCACACAAATACACACACAGAGTCACACACACACAGAGTCACACAGTCACACACACACAGAGTCACATACACACACAGAGTCACACACCAACACATACACACACAGAGTCACACACAGACGTCACTGACATTCTATGTGGTGGCGAGGGGGGGGGGGTGATGACGGACAGGTGCACAGTGCAGGTGAAGGCTGGGGGGGGGGGGGTAGGTGCTGACGGACGGGCCCACAGCGGCGATGAAGGCCGGGGGGGGTGCTGATGGACGGGCGCACAGCGCAGGTGAAAGGGTGAAAGCGGGGGGGGGGTGCTGACGTTCGGGCACAGATGGGGGGTGTCGGTGTAGCTGGGGAGGGGGGGTGGTTGCTGCGGAGCGTCTTGGTGTCACCCAATTAGGTTGGTGTCACCCGGTGCTGGCCGCACCCGGGTCGCAACGCCACTGCTTGCACCTATGTTTTTAACAGATATAAACAATTTATGTGCTAAATATATACTTGACCTAACCAGAATTATTAAAAAGAAGCAAAGCTGGAGACCTCTGGGTTACAGCTATTTGCACAGATATATTCACTAGGGTTAAAAAACTAAAAATATTATTATTAATAATAATAATAATAATTATATATATATATATATATATATATATATATATATATATATATATATATATTATATTATTATTATTATTTTTTTTTTATTTTTTTTTACCCTAGTGGATATATCTGTGCAAATAGCTGTAACCCAGAGGTCTCCAGCTTTGCTTCTTTTTAATAATTCTGGTTAGGTCAAGTTACAGCCTCATCACTCTGGTAATCCAAAAACCAGGACTCCAAATGCCATTCAAATCTTCGTTTTACTGACATCACAATTAAAACTTGAATATTTTATGTCAGGTTCAGGCTAGAAACTGCCCTTGGTCATGGTGTAAAAACATATAGAAATATCAACTATTAAAAAAGGGGTGAGATGAGGATACATTCAGATTATAAATAAAAGTGTCTCTCAAACATGATGAATATCATATCATCTAAAGCTCAAAATTCTCTACTGAATAATTTCATACTCTATTTTAATAGTGGTTAGAGCTCTGCTTTTCTCATCTGCAAACAACTCCAAATCCCCTGATTTCCTTTTCACATCCATAGAGTTATATAATAAAATTCTGGCTGCCTACAGCTGCCTCTTTGAGCTTACTGCATATTGTTTTACTCTCTAAATGTGTCTTCAGTAAGCCACCCCACTAGTGGTGACTACAGGCAGATAAAACTTTATTATTTAACCCTATGGATGTGTTAAAGGAAGCTTAGATTCAGAAAAGTGTTATAAAAACAAGACTACCTCCTATAAAGATGTATCAACCTTATGCTAAAACATTAGCATAGGCACATCCTGTAAAAATCTATCTATCTCATATATCTTAAATGTATCTTATAAGATTCCCGTGTCAACCCTTAGATTGGGTTTTGATCAGTATTTTGGTCAGTATTTTTAGTGAAAACCAGGAATGGAACTGAAACATAACTATAATGAAAAGATTTGCAGATTTCCAGTTTATTCCTCTTCATGCCATGATTAATAGTGATCATGGCATGCAGAGATTGAACTGACAGGTGCACACCTGTCAGGGGTCTAATTAGCACCCTGTGACACAATTGTGGGGTACCGATTGTTTACTATTGTAGCCAGAGGCCTTTGGAAGGCTTTAAGGATATCTTCTTGTCCAGTCTGCCTTAGGCTGGGTTCACATCACGTTTTTGCCATACTGTTTTCAATCTGTTTTTCTAAAGAAAACCGTATGGCAAAAAAACGGATGGAACAGTATGGAAAAAAGTAAACTGTATGCATTTTTAAACAGTATACTGTTTTTAAAACTGTATACAGTTCCGCCAGTTTTTATAGAAAAAAAAACCCATACGTTTTAGAATTTTTTTTCCCATTTTTAATGGGAGGGGTCTTGGGTGGGGACTTTAGGATTCAAATGCGCATGTGCAAAGTAAAAATGTATACATTTTTCCCGTATGGAACCGTATACATGTGCGTTTCCCATTGACGTCCATGTTTAAGAAAAAAGTATGCGGTTGCAGTACGGTTTTTAAACCGGAGACAAAATCGTGGTCAACCACGGTTTTGACTCCGGTTTAAAAACCGCACTGCAACCGCATATGTTTTTTTTTAACATGGACATCAATGAGAAACGCACATGTATACGGTTCCATACGGGAAAAACGTATACGTTTTTACTTTGCACATGCGCATTTGAATCCTAAAGTCCCCACCCAAGACCCCACCCATTAAAAATGGACAAAATTTTCAAAAACGTATGGGTTTTTTATCTATAAAAACTGACGGAACTGTATGCACTTTTAAAAACAGTATACTGTTTAAAAACGCATACGGTTTACTTTTTTCCATACTGTTCCATCCGTTTTTTTTGCCATACGGTTTTCTTTAGAAAAACGGATTGAAAACAGTATGGCAAAAACGTGATGTGAACCCAGCCTTAGGCAGGCTTTACTAGAAGATCACAGATTTGACAGTTCACTGCTATACTGCATTATGGCAGTGAACTGTAAAGCAGTCTAATGATTGGGTGAAAAATGTCCCATTGGGGAACAAAAAAAAGTGTAAAACAATATAAAAGAAAGTGTAAAAAATATTTTAAAAAGCCCCAACATGTCACAGAGACATGTCAAAGGTTTAATGGATTGCGGTCTCAGTGCTGAGATCAGGAGAACAGTGGTGATAAGCGCCAATGCTCCTTGGCTCTCAGCGATCTTTAAAAGTCTATGGGACAGCAAAAGATCTCTGATGGCCATGCTTATCATCGCTTTTTCTCCTGATCTGTGGAAGTCTTAGCACTGAGATCCTGACTACTAAAATCTTTTTACACATATCCTTTAACTGACAGGTATACTTTAACCCCCCCCCCCCCTTTTACCATTTTTAAAATAAAACAATCTAAACATAAAAGATAAATAAATATATTTTTTATTGCAGTGTGCAAAAAAAAAAAAAAACATTAAATATTTGAATATTGATTTCACATGTTGAACTGCATAAAAAAAATAATGAAAAAAATGCAATAATTACTCATTTGTGGTCTCATCAGATCTCAGAAAATGTTTACACAAACTGATCAGTCTCATAAACACTAAAATAGTATTGTTAAAAGAGTACAGGCTACAGTGCAAAAGAAAATAATCATCATACAGCTCCATAAACAACAAAGTAAAAATGTTTTAGGTTCATTATATGATGATTCAAAGAATTTTTTTTTCACTCCTCTTTTTCTGGGAGCTGATTTACTAATTCGCACGTGTCGATTCATTTTCATTTGCATGTTTTTTTTGTGTCACTCTGGAAAATGTGTGGCACATACTCCAAGTTAAAAGAAAAAAACTAAAAAACATGGGTATAGAATACAAATCATCAATAGCATGGGCCAAACCAAACAAGCAAAACAAAAGATTTAACGGGAATTAAGCAACAAAATAGAACTAAAAAAATTAAATGTACCTAGACCATCTAATATAGGAGTTTAAAAACAACCCCCCCCCCCCGCACACGCACAATATCTATATATATATATATATATATATATATATATATATATATATATATATACAATTAAAGGCATATTTTAAAGTTAAAAAGTTAAAAAGTTTAAAAGTAATTGCATATTCTAAAAATCTAAGTCTCTGACCCCGCAGAAGCCCCCAGGAAAGGCAGGGGGAGAGAGGCCGTTGCTGCCCACTTCTCTCCCCCTGCCTTTCCTGGGGTCTAGAGCCCTGCTGCCGCCGCTTCTCCCCCCCCCCCTGCTATCGGCGCCGCTGCCCCTTCTCTCCCCCTGACTATTGGTGCCACTGCCCCACTGCGGTGCCGGCAATGGGGCAGCGGCGCCGATAGACAGGGGGAGAGAAGGGGCAGCGGCACCCATTGCTGGCGCCGCTGCCCCGTTGCCTCCCCAATCCCTGGTTGTATAATTACCTGTTGCCGGGTTCGGGTCCGCACTGCTTCTGGCCTCCGGTGTGGCGTCCCCAGCGTCATTGCTATGCACTGCGAGACGCAATGACGAGTGACGTCACTCGTCATTGCGCCACGCTGTGCAGCGCATAGCAATGACACAGGGGACGCCACACCGGAGGCCAGAAGCAGTGCGGACCCGACCCCGGCAACAGGTAATTATACAACCGGGGATGGGGGAGGCAACGGGGGCAGCGGCAATGGGTGCCGCTGCCCCTTCTCTCCCCCTGTCTATCGGCCCGACAATGGGGCAGCGGCACCGATAGTCAGGGGGAGAGAAGGGGCAGCGGCGCCGATAGCAGGGGGAGAGAAGCGGCGGCAGCAGGACTCTAGCCCTCAGGACAGGCAGGGGCAGAGAAGCTGGCAGCAACGGCAGGTCTCTGCACCTGCAAAAGCCGCTGCAGTTCACTGATTTAAAGTGCCCGATTTAAATCATTGAACTGCAGTGGCTTATCGGCGTATAACACGCAGATAGACTTTAGGCTGAAAATTCTTGCCTAAAAAATGTATGTTATACGCCGATAAATACGGTAATTTATTGTTCTATGCATATTTTCTGTTGTTCTTATGACAGATATGAACTGTTTATGGCTTGCATAAGTGGAACATGATGTATAATAAATTTGATTCTAAAATGAATAGTGTACTTGTTGTTTACCCTTTTTTAAACACCCTGCATAGTTTTTCTGTATCAAACCTTCAGAATGGTGACAAGGTTATTTTAGTGCTTTCGCTGTTGTTATTTAGCTCCTGGAAGTCTATTCCTTAGTGCATTGCTATTTCTCATTCTCTTCCTTTCACAGGATTGGATCAGAACTGGGCTGTTTGCCAGCAGTACACACACAGGTACTCCCTTTCCCTTAGTCAGGCCTATCACAACACAGCACCTACTCTTTACTGCTATGCTATGACATGGTATTGGTGAGAGTGCACTGACCTGAACATGCTGCACTGTACTGGGAGTTGATTTACAATACACTAGGCAGCATAGCAAGGAATGAGTTACACTAATCAATAAATGATTGCTGCTAAGATGTAAGGGAAGCCTTGATTTACCTCACAGAGATAGTGTGGATCCTTTGGAGGATGGAGACAGGATCACAGATTGTGGAAGATGATCCAGACTGTCTTTCTCTCTTTTGCTCAAAACAGTAGCTTAACCCTGCTTCCACTTTCTATTTTCCATTATAATCTTTCTGTTACTAGAAATGGACTGAGCCTAACAACAGACAATGAACCGCACATTATCTAGCAAAGCAACTTTTTTACAATGCTTTTATATTCAGCCAAATGTTACCTCACCATTAAACATCTCAGGTACAAACAGTGATACTTTATACCTGTAATTAACAAAAATGTATCAAACCTTGTGCAAAGGAGGAGTGGAGCTGATTTCTTCTTTAATTTTGTAAAAGGCCTCTGAAAAATAAAAAGGAATTTGATTGGTTGCTATGAGCAATTGCTTCACTGTCCCACTACAAAGATGTAATAAATATGTGCAATAAAGGCAAACCCCAAATACTCTGGTGCACAATTAATGTTTCCATTTAACCTTATGAGTACTCAGATATGGACTTTAATGTGTTGTCTTGTATATATAAAACATGAATATCTGTTCTGAATTTTTTTATGGCTCTGTAAAAAAAAGGATTCTGAGGGCCTAGCCTCCATCTACATAGAAGTCCTATATTATGATAATAATTGACCTATCTCACATTTTCTTAATGTAAGTGACCATTTAAAGAAGTGACTTCCTAAAAATATGGATGAATGATTTTATGGAAGATGGGAATCATATATACCTATATACATAGGGCTCCCCTTTTCAGGTCTTTTGCCATCACAGTGTTTTTTGGGGAGTTTTTTTTTTTGCAAACATTTCGGCTTAGGTACATTTAACTTTGGCATGGACTCCAACACTTATAAAATTTAAGGAAAATCAATCAGAAATCACTAACAAATATATATTTTGAAGTTTTTTTATAGGTTTTATACGGATGCTAATATGACTACATTTACCAGTAAACAATATGATTCTTAATATACTATAATTGCAATGCTTGGGCTTTGCGCTGATCCTGTAAAGACATTTTATATAGTTACGCAGTTTTAATTATTTAATTTTAAATCTCTTTTGTGAACTAATTTCTTTTTTTACTTTCAAAACTCGAAGATGTACAGAAAAACTGTCAATCAGTCTGATTAGTAGTGAGGTTTTTTGAATAGCTTATGTAATACATTTAGACACTTTTTTTTTTATAATGCTGGATAGGGAACAAAGACTAAGTCTACAGAAAGACACAACTTTTCTTTTACCAGAAAAAATAAATAAATAAATCCACAGAAACCTCCTCCCTCATTTTTTTTATCCTCCATGATTCAGTTTTTGTGGTATTTGTATTTTAAAACATCGTGTATTAGTAAATACATTGTTTATTTGATGTGTTATCCCCTTAGTTACTATTTCATCATTTGACTCAAGGCTTCCTTTATTTAGTTGATTCTGTAGCATACAATATGATTTTATTCTACCTGACAAATATATAGGTATAACAAGTGCGTTTACATACAGTGTGTTGGGTAATTTATTTTTAAATATTGTCTACAAAAATAGAAATGAACATGAATTAAAGCTCAACCATTTCAGCTTCAACATTTGTCATTTACTGACTGCCTGTGGGATTCATCTATAACACGCAACATGCAGCTTGGCTAAATATCCACTCTGTAATCTACTAGCACCAACCAACCTTATCTAACTAAACCTTAAATTGAAACTGCCAGTCTTACTTTACAAAGAATGTGGAAGATGTCTAGTTGAGGGGGAGGTGCGAAAATATATGTACCTGTCTTCAAGGTTTCTCTAATTAAATGTAGTCTTTACAGGGCAATGTGTGTCATTAGTGTCACAGTCATGGTGGCATGTGAGGTCTCCCTGCTCTCTGAAGATATGGATAATGTTTAGCACCTGTGACCACGCTTTCTTGCAGTTGCCCGTGTGAGTGACAGAAAAGATGGGCAAACCTGTTAGCATTGAATAAAGCAAAAGGAATTTTTCATCTCTTCAGTAATAGCTTAGCAAGTATATTAATAAATAAAATAAGGGACCTGGAAAAAGTGACTCATATTGATCTGGCTATAATGGAAATGTAATTGTTACGCCTAGCGCTCCGGGTCCCCGCTCCTCCCCGGAGCGCTCACGGCGTCTCTCTCCCTGCAGCGCCCCGGTCAGTCCCGCTGACCGGGAGCGCTGCACTGTCATGGCCGTCGGGGATGCGATTCGCACAGCGGGACGCGCCCGCTCGCGAATCGCATCCCAGGTCACTTACCCGTCCCGGTCCCCTGCTGTCATGTGCTGGCGCGCGCGGCTACGCTCTCTAGGGCGCGCGCGCGCCAGCTCTCTGAGACTTAAAGGGCCAGTGCACCAATGAGTGGTGCCTGGCCCAATTAGCTTAATTGGCTCCCACCTGCTCCCTGGCTATATCTGATCTCCTCCCTTGCACTCCCTTGCCGGATCTTGTTGCCTTGTGCCAGTGAAAGCGTTTAGTGTGTCCAAAGCCTGTGTTACCTGAACTTCTGCTATCCATCCTGACTACGAACCTTGCCGCCTGCCCCCGACCTTCTGCTACGTCTGACCTTGCCTCTGCCTAGTCCTTCTGTCCCACGCCTTCTCAGCAGTCAGCGAGGTTGAGCCGTTGCTAGTGGATACGACCTGGTTGCTACTGCCGCAGCAAGACCATCCCGCTTTGCGGCGGGCTCTGGTGAAAACCAGTAGCCTCTTAGAACCGGTCCACTAGCACGGTCCACGCCAATCCCTCGCTGACACAGCGGATCCACAACCCGTAAGCCGAATCGTGACAGTAGATCCGGCCATGGATCCCGCTGAGGTGCCGCTGCCAAGTCTCGCTGACCTTACCACGGTGGTCGCTCAGCAATCGCAGCAAATTGCCCAACAAGGACAGCAGCTGTCGCAGTTGACCGCCACGTTACAGCAACTTCTGCCTCTGCTACAGCAGCAACCATCTCCTCCGCCAGCTCCTGCACCTCCTCCGCAGCGAGTGGCCGCTCCTAGCCTCCGCTTGTCCCTGCCGGACAAATTTGATGGGGACTCTAAACTCTGCCGTGGATTTTTGTCTCAGTGTTCCCTGCATATGGAGATGTTGTCGGACTTGTTTCCTACAGAACGGTCTAAGGTGGCGTTCGTAGTAAGCCTTCTTTCAGGAAAGGCCTTGTCTTGGGCCACACCGCTCTGGGACCGCAATGATCCTGCCACAGCCACAGTCCAGGCCTTCTTTGCTGAAGTCCGGAGTGTCTTCGAGGAGCCAGCCCGAGCTTCTTCTGCCGAGACTGCCCTGTTGAACCTGGTCCAGGGTAATTCTTCAGTGGGCGAGTACGCCATCCAATTTCGTACTCTTGCTTCCGAGTTATCATGGAATAACGAGGCTCTCTGCGCAACCTTTAAAAAAGGCCTATCCAGTCGCATCAAGGATGTGCTGGCCGCACGAGAGATTCCTGCCAACCTCCAAGAACTCATCCATTTGGCTACCCGCATTGACATGCGTTTTTATGAGCGTCACCAAGAGCTCCGCCAGGAAAAAGACTTAGATCTCTGGGCACCTCTCCCACAGCATCCTTTGCAGTCTACGCCTGGGCCTCCCGCCGAGGAGGCCATGCAAGTGGATCGGTCCCGCCTGACCCAGGAAGAGAGGAATCGCCGTAGGGAAGAAAATCTCTGTCTGTACTGTGCCAGTACCGAGCATTTCTTGGTGGATTGCCCTATCCGTCCTCCACGTCTGGGAAACGCACGCACGCACCCAGCTCACGTGGGTGTGGCGTCTCTTGGTTCTAAGTCTGCTTCTCCACGTCTCACGGTGCCCGTGCGGATTTCTCCTTCAGCCAACTCCTCCCTCTCAGCCGTGGCCTGCTTGGACTCTGGTGCCTCTGGGAATTTTATTTTGGAGTCGTTTGTGAATAAATTCCGCATCCCGGTGACCTGTCTCGTCAAGCCGCTCTACATTTCCGCGGTCAATGGAGTCAGACTGGATTGCACCGTGCGTTACCGCACAGAACCCCTTCTGATGTGTATTGGACCCCACCACGAAAGGATTGAGCTCTTCGTTCTCCCCAACTGTACCTCTGAGGTCCTCCTCGGTCTGCCGTGGCTCCGGCTTCATTCTCCCACCCTTGATTGGACCACCGGGGAGGTCAAGAACTGGGACTCTGCCTGCCATAGGAAGTGCCTCTCCCCCCCTCCCAGTCCCGTCAGGCAAGCCTCTGTGCCTCCTCATGGCTCCCGTCCTTGTGTCACCCTGCCCCGTGCCAATCTTCACCCTCTGCCCTCCCTCCCCATTCCAACTCCTGCTATACTGCCTGCCGTTGAGGAAACCCTCCATTCTTTCCCGGTGTCCTCATCCCAGGGGAGGCAGTTACCGGACAAAAAAAAGGGGAGACCTAAGGGGGGGGGGTACTGTTACGCCTAGCGCTCCGGGTCCCCGCTCCTCCCCGGAGCGCTCACGGCGTCTCTCTCCCTGCAGCGCCCCGGTCAGTCCCGCTGACCGGGAGCGCTGCACTGTCATGGCCGTCGGGGATGCGATTCGCACAGCGGGACGCGCCCGCTCGCGAATCGCATCCCAGGTCACTTACCCGTCCCGGTCCCCTGCTGTCATGTGCTGGCGCGCGCGGCTCCGCTCTCTAGGGCGCGCGCGCGCCAGCTCTCTGAGACTTAAAGGGCCAGTGCACCAATGAGTGGTGCCTGGCCCAATTAGCTTAATTGGCTCCCACCTGCTCCCTGGCTATATCTGATCTTCTCCCTTGCACTCCCTTGCCGGATCTTGTTGCCTTGTGCCAGTGAAAGCGTTTAGTGTGTCCAAAGCCTGTGTTACCTGAACTTCTGCTATCCATCCTGACTACGAACCTTGCCGCCTGCCCCCGACCTTCTGCTACGTCTGACCTTGCCTCTGCCTAGTCCTTCTGTCCCACACCTTCTCAGCAGTCAGCGAGGTTGAGCCGTTGCTAGTGGATACGACCTGGTTGCTACTGCCGCAGCAAGACCATCCCGCTTTGCGGCGGGCTCTGGTGAAAACCAGTAGCCTCTTAGAACCGGTCCACTAGCACGGTCCACGCCAATCCCTCGCTGACACAGCGGATCCACAACCCGTAAGCCGAATCGTGACAGTAATAAATAAAAGCAATGCTAGCATAGGTGGCAATTGTTAAGTATGTGATATCTTCTTCATTAAAGGGGTACTCTGGTGAAAACCTTTTTTCTTTTAAATCAACTAGTGGCAGAAAGTTAAGCATATTTGCAAATTACTTCTATTAAAAAAATCTTAATCCTTCCAGTACTAGCTGCTGAATGCTACAGAGGAAATTCCTTTCTTTTTGGAACACTGATGACATCACAAGCACAGTGCTCTCTGCTGACATCTCTGTCCCTTTTAGCAACCATGCATAGCAGATGTATGCTAAGGGTAGCATGGTGGCTCAGTGGTTAGCACTGCTGCCTTGCAGTGCTGGGGACTTGGGTTCAAATCCCACAAAGGACAACAATAAATAAAGTGTTATTATTATAATATCATCAGAAGAGAGAACTGTGCTCGTGATGTCATCAGAGAGCATTCCAAAAAGAAAAGAATTTCCTTTGTAGTATTCAGCAGCTAATAAGTACAGGAAGGATTAAGATTTTTTAACAGAAGTAATTTACAAATATGTTTAATTTTCTGCCACCAGTTGATTTAAAAGAAAAAAGGTTTGCACCGGAGTACCCCTTTAAAGAGGTGTTCATTAGGTAAAGTGGCACAATTCTAAATAAACCGGTTTTCTAATCCTAAACTTGTATGTTGTGTTACATCAATTAGTCAAATGCATATAATGTTGATGTAGGAAACATTTTCAGTTATTCTTAATGTAAAAATTATTTCAGCCAATAATCTATCACAGTTTTCCAAAACGCCATATCTCAGTATGAACAAACAGTGAACCCCACCTTTCACATTAGTACCGCTGAGGACCACCGGGATCTCGGCTGCAGCACCCCTCTGTGATTACTGCACAGAGAAAACTCTGTGTGTAATGACGGGCAATACAGGGCCCGGAGCATCGTTACATCATGGCTCTGCCCTCTCGTTATGTCATGGTCCGTCCCCTAAATATAAGGCTATGGGATGGGGCTTTGCGGCCATCACGCCCCCTTCCATAGACTTGCATTAAGGGGGCGGGCCGTGATATCATGAGGGGCGGGGCAGTGATGTCACAATACTCTGGCCCCTATATCGCCCGTCATTACGCACAGAGCAAGTTTGCTCTGAGCAGTAATCCCAATAAGACAGAAAATGTGGATGGCATTTGCAAGTTGGATGCAAAAATGTAGCAATTTATTCACTCACATAAGTCAGGCGGGTACAGTTGTAGGGAAAGGAGCCAACTGAATGGAACAACGTCCGTTTTGCGGCCACCTGCCGCTTCTACTGGTTCCTACAGGTACACGTCAGAGCACACCTCTAAAGGATCCTGGGCAGTCTAGAGGCGGAGGCTAATTAGCCCTCGGATGTGTAACCTTTGGTAACTCCTTATCACATGACATTTTTTAAAACATTATACAAATATGTGAAAAAATTGAAAAGAAGCAACATATTTCAACTATGATTGCTTACATCCCACCTGTGCACTCAATTTATATAGTATATACAAAAGAATTCATTAAGGAGACAAGAGAAAGACAAAAAATTATAATAATGATAATTCACAGGCAAAGGACCAAAAAAGCTTTTCATAAACTCATATGAAACAATAAATTATTCGTTAAATACACTTAGGTCACTTCTCTCATTAAGTCCCAAAGGACCCAATGCTTGAGTTCTAATTATCAAGGAAGTTTCTTGTTTCAATAATGCCGCATTGACATCGCCTCCATCCGGCCGTGTGTGAATTCGGACTAAATTCGGACATAAACCGCATGCAGGAAGTGTCACCCGAATGACAAAATGTGGTGGATTAAGCGTGGAGATCCTTTGCCTATAGTGACTGATCTAACATGCTCTGAAAAACCCACATACAGTGATCTAATTGTTTTTCCAATATAAAAAAAATGCCAGCTACATTTTATTGCTCTGTGCAGTAATGACAGCGGGGTGCTGCAGCCAAGATCCCGGGAGTCCCCAGCAGCAGAACCCCTGCGATCAGACATCTTATCCCCTATCCTTTGGATAGGGGATAAGATAAAAAAAACTTTATTTAGATCATGAAATCATAATAAAATATGAAACAACAAGTGAAAAAATGATACAAAAGAAAGGAGCAAAAGGCAGGCTATATGAACACATATGTGGTGTCCTGGGCAGCTATATAGAGACTACAATGTAGGTATAAGGCATCAAGCAGGAAAAAAGGGGCTTGAGCCTGAATCAATAGTACACATCTCAAAACGCTGCCGGAGACAAAGATCATTTCGCTTTCTAAAGTGCTTCTAAAGTCCTTCCTCTTCCTTGATGCCCCCTGAGGAAGAACTTTAGAAAGCGAAACGATCGTTGGGGTCTGGTGGGTATAGTCTGGAACCCTATATTTTTCTGCGATTTTTGTTGACTCCTTGCATGATTTGTCTCCGGCAGCGTTTTGAGATGTGTACTATTGATTCAGGCTCAAGCCCCTTTTTTCCTGCTTGATGCCTTATACCTACATTGTAGTCTCTATATAGCTGCCCAGGACACCACATATGTGTTCAAATAGCCTGCCCATATACCCACCGTTGTTCTGCTGCACTCTGGTGCCTTTTGCTCCTTTCTTTTGTTTTATTTTTTCACTTGGTGTTTCATATTTTATTATGTTTTCATGATCTAAATAAAGTTTTTTATCTTATCCCCTATCCAAAGGATTTTTTATCCTCTAATTGCTGTGCATTCAAAGGGGTATTCTAGGCCAAAACTTTTTTTTTTATATATCAACTGGCTCCGGAAAGTTAAACAGATTTGTAAATTACTTCTATTAAAAAATCTTAATCCTTCCAATAGTTATTAGCTTCTTAAGTTGAGTTGTTGTTTTCTGTCTAACTGCTCTCTGATGACTCACGTCCCAGGAGCTGTGCAGTTCCTATGGGGATATTCTCCCATCATGCACAGCTCCCGGGACGTGACATCTACGTATGCTTTTTAACAAAAAAATAAAGGTGCATAAGGCATCCCTTTTTGTTGGCAGATGGCTGCCGGTGTTAAAAATGCTTGCAGAAGAATGAATTGGAAAGAGCAATGGCTTTTTGCAAGCATTTCAAAAGTTCTCCCTTTTTGGGAGTATCAACAGGTTTTAAGTCCAAAATGGCGAAGAAAAAATAGATTTTGTATAAAAAGCCAACAAGCCCAAATAATTTTGAGCTCATGGGTTATGTAAATGTAGGCCTGGCTGGTAGCAGTTTTAGCCAACTGTCAGGGGTTTTGTCCAAGTCAAAATGACCCGGAGAGATATGGATGCCATCTTTAGATGTTGGCTAAGCAAGTTCATGCAAAGTTAAACTCTAAATTCTAAAATAATAACTCAATGTGTGTGTGTATATATGTATGTATGTATGTATGTATGTTCCACAAAAACTTCCAAACGGCTAAAGATATTAACATGAAACTTGGCACACATGTTACTTACCGTATTTATCGGGGTATACCACGCACCGGCCTATAACACGCACCCTCATTTTACCTAGGATATTTGGGTAAAAAAAGTTTTTTACCCAAATATCCATGGTAAAATGAGGGTGCGTGTATGCGCGTGTATACCCCGATACACCCCCAGGAAAGGCAGGGGGAGAGAGGCCGTCGCTGCCTGCTTCTCTCCCCCTGCCTTTCCTGGGGTCTAGAGCGCTGCTGCCGGCCCTTCTCTCCCCCTGGCTGCCGGCGCCGCTGCCCCGTTGCCTCCCCCCATCCCCGGTGGCATAATTACCTGGGTCGGGTCCGCGCTGCTGCAGGCCTCCGGCGCGCGTCCCCTGCATCGTTGCTATGCGCGGCGCACTGACGTCATGCGCCGTGCAGCGCATAGCAACGACGCCGGGGACGCACGCCGGAGGCCTGCAGCAGCGCGGACCCGACCCAGGTAATTATGCCACCGGGGATGGGGGTAGGCAACGGGACAGCGGCGCCGGCAATGGGTGCCGCTGTCCCTTCTCTCCCCCTGGCTGTCGGCGCCGCTTCTCTCCCCCTGGCTATCGGCGCATCAGGGGGACAGAATGGGCAGCGGCGCCGATAGCCAGGGGGGAGAGAAGGGCTGGCAGCAGCGCTCTATACCCCCAGGAAAGGCAGGGGGAGAGAAGCGGGCAACGACGGCCTCTCTCCCCCTGCCTTTCCTGGGGGTGTATCGGCGTATAACACGCACATAGACTTTGGGCTAAAAAATTTTAGCCTAAAAAGTGTGTGTTATACGCCGATAAATACGGTATATGTCAACAACAAACATAGGATAGGTGATTTAACTCTTACTCACCCCCATTTGCCAGGGGCGGGGTTTCTGTTTAAAGTCCCATACAAGTCTATGGAAAATAAATGTTACTGCATAACTTCCAAACGGCTGGAGATATTTCGATAATACTTGGTCACATGTTACTTATATGTCCACTTAAAATATAGGATAGTTAAATTAACCCTTAACTAACCCCATTTGTGAGGGTCAGGGTTTTTGTTTAAAGTCCCATGCAAATCAATGGGAAATGTATGTTCTCATATAACTTCTGTACAGCTGGACATATTTCAATAACTGGTACACATATTACAGGTTGGGATATGAGGACAGGATGGGAGATCGAGATAGGAGAACGGGATGGTCGGGATAGGAGGTCGAGTTAGGAGGTCGGGATATGAGGACGGGATAGGAGGTGGAGATAGGAGGACGAGATAGGACATTGAGATAGGAGGTCGGGATAGGAGTTGGAGATAGGAGGACGGGATAGGGGGTTGAGATAGTAGGTCGGGATAGGTTGACTGGATAGGAGGTTGAGATAAAAGGACGGGATAGGAGGACGGGAGAGGAGATCGAGATAGGAGGTCGGGATAGGAGGTCAGGATAGGAGGACGGGATAGGAGGTCGAGATAGGAGCATGGCATAGGAGGATGGGATAGGAGGTCGAGATAGGAGGTCAGGATTTGAGGACGGGATTTGAGAATGGGATGGGAGGTCGGGATATGAGGACGGGATAGGAGGATGGGAATGGAGGTCGGGATAGAAGGTCGGGATAGGAGGTCGGGATAGGAGGTCGGGATATGAGGTCGAGGTAGGAGGTCGAGATAGGAGGAGGGGATAGAAGAATGGGATAGTAGGTCGAGTTAGGAGGTCAGGATATGAGGACGGGATAGGAGGACGGGATAGGAGGTCGGGATAGGAGGACGGGATAGGAGAACAGGACAGGAGGTCGAGATAGGAGGTCGGAATAGGAGGTCGAGATAGGAGGACGGGATAAGAGGAGGGGATAGGAGGTGGAGATAGGAGGACGGGATAGGAGGTCGGGATAGGACATCGGGATAGGAGGTCGAGATAGGAGGAGGGGATAGGAGGATGGGATAGGAGATTGGGATAGGAGGTTGGTATAGGAGGTCGAGTTAGGAGGTTAGGATATGAGGGGGAGATAGGAGGTGGAGATAGGCGGACGGGATAGGAGGTCGGGATAGGAGGTTGGGATAGGAGGACAGGTTAGGAGTTTGAGATAGGAGGTCGGGGTAGGAGGACGGGATGTGGGTTTGGGATATGACAACAATATATGAGGATGGGATATGAAGTCAAAAGCTTCCTCCTCTGTTTATTTTCCTCCCCAACAAGGATGAGGAAGGAAAAATCGGGCAACGCCGGGTACTCAGCTAGTTTTATATAAAGAAAGACGTGAATTGTGAGTGGCATCACACTTATACATATATTTTACATTCACACACTGTAGATAATTAAATACATGCAGTCATGAAACTCATAAGACATGCTATTCTAAAATTTTATGGATTTTCAGAATAGCATGTTAGTGTTGTTATTCTATTTTTCTTCAGAAATATCCCTTGCATTTTGTCAGGAGATCATACCTATACATCATGGCCTATTATTGCATATTCTAAGTCTTGATTGCACATAAGGGCATCTATGCTGAGTGGATCATATTTTAAATATATCCTTATATTTAGGTAGTTGAATGTAACTAATACAATAAGATGTTGGTTATAAATATTCATTGCTTCCCAACAACAAGGTACTGATAGTTCCCAGTAGATGTTTTTGTGTAAGAGTTGCTACATGATATCACTATATATGATATTAAACTACCCTTTGTAACTGATGTAATACTGTGACAGTATGCTATGTTGAATTCTTTCTCTAATGCTATACTATAGGGTGGACAAGACAGAACACCCATAGCAAACTGGTCACTTTCTGGCCAATGATCTAATTTGGTGACCCAGAAGTCCATGAGGTCTGGGCTTATGGTGTATTTTAGGGAAAGTGCACAGCTTAGGTATGCCTCAACCGGGTTGTTCAGGTGGTGATGTACATCCTTTTAGTGCTGCTGCTCCTGCTCCTCCTCCTTTTTGCAGGGGTAGTGCTGGAAAAGGTAGTGGGACCTCGTTTGGCAAGTATTTGCTGCTAAAAAGCCACAACAAGCTGGCTGTGTAGCTTTTCCCTTCTGTGAAGGTTAAAAAAAATTCCCCCATGCTGGATTTATACTGAGGGTCTAAGAGTGCGGCTACCCGGTACTAATCTCTTTCCTTTAAGTGCTTAAAGGGGTATTCAAGGAAAAAACTTTTTTTTTTTTTACATCAACTGGCTCCAGAAAGTTAAACAGATTTGTAAATTACTTCTATTAAAAAACCTTAATCCTTCCAATAATTATCAGCTGCTGAAGTGTAGTTGTTCTTTTCTGTCTGGCAACAGTGCTTTCTGCTGACATCTCTTCTTGTCTCGGGAACTGCACGGAGTAGAAGAGGTTTGCTATGGGGATTTGCTTCTACTCACACAGGTGTCATCAGAGAGGACTTAGACAGAAAAGAACAACTCAGCTTCAGCAGCTCATAAGTACTGAAAGGATTAAGATTTTTAATTGAAGTAATTTACAAATCTGTTTATCTTTCTGGAGCCAGTTGATACATAAAATAAAGTTTTTTCCTGGATAACCCCTTTAACCCCTAAACCCTTTAAGGACCAGGTAAATTTTCACTGAAGGACCAGAGCGTTTTTTGCACATATGGCCACTGTCACTTTAAGCATTAATAACTCTGGGATGCTTTTAACTTTCATTCTGATTCCGAAATTGTTTTTTGTGACATATTCTACTTCATGTTAGTGGTAACATTTTGTCAATCCTTGCATCATTTCTTGGTGAAAAATTCCAAAATGTGATGAAAAAATTTAACATTTAGCATTTTTCTAAATTTGAAGCTCTCTGCTTGTAAGGAAAATAGACATTTCAAATAAATTATATTTTGATTCACAAATACAATATGTCTACTTTATGTTTGCATTATAAATTTGCCATGTTTTTACTTTTGGAAGACATCAGATGCCTTCAAAGTTCAGCAGCAATTTTCCAATTTTTCACAACATTTTCAAAATCTGAATTTTTCATCGACCAGTTCAGGTTTGAAGTGGATTTGAAGGGCCTTCATATTAGAAATACCCCATAAAAGACCCCATTATAAAAACTGCACCCCTCAAAGCATTCAAAGTGACATTCAGTAAGTGTGTTAACCCTTTAGGTGTTTCACCGGAATAGAAGCAAAGTGAAGGAGAAAATTCAAAATCTTCATTTTTTACACTCACAAGTTCTTGTAGACCCAGTTTTAGAATTTTTACAAGGGGTAAAAGGAGAAAAATCCTCTCAATCTTTGTAACCAAATTTCTCTTGAGTAAGGAAATATCTCATATATGTATGTCAAGTGTTTGGCGGGTGCAGTAGAGGGCTCAGAAGGGTGCCAGAACAGCAGAAAAACCCCACATGGTATACCATTTTGGAAACTACACCCCTCAAGGCAAGTAACAAGTGGTCCAGTGAGCCTTAACACCCCACAGGTGTTTGACGACTTTTCGTGAAAGTTGGTTGTGTAAATGAGAAAAAAAAATTTCACTAAGGTGCAGTTTTTTCCCCAAATTTACCATTTTTACAAAGGGTAATGAGAGAAAATGCCCCCCCAAAATTTGTAACCCCCTCTCTTCTGAGTATGTAAACACGCGATGTTTGGACGTAAAATGCTCTGCGGGCGCACTACAATGCTCAGTAGTGTTGAGCGGCATAGGCCATATTCGAATTCGCGATGTTCATAATATATTCGCTAAATTCGGATATTCGTAATATTCGCGTTTCATTTTCGCATATGCAAAAATTTGCATATATGAAAATTCGCATATGCGAAAATTTAGCTAAAATGGTTTTTGGGGGGCATGTCGCATTTAGGAAGCCCCTATGGTGCCAGAAGAGCAAAAAAAAAAAAAACACCTGGAATACTATATTGGAAACTATACCCTTCAAGGAATGTAACAAGGGGTACTGGAAGCCTTAACACTTCACAGGTGTTTGATGACGTTTTGTTAAAGTTGGATGTGTAAATGAAAAAGAGAATTTGTTTGGAATGGAAGTCAGGGACCATGTGCGTTTACAAAGCCCCCCCCCCCCCCCCCGTGATGCCAGCACAATGGACCCCCCACATGTGACACCATTTTGGAAACTACACCCTTCACAGAATTTAATAAGGGTTGCAGTGTGCATTTACACCCCACTGGTGTTTGACAGATCTTTGGAACAGTGGGCTGTGCAAATGAAAAATTTCATTTTTCATTTTCACGGACTACTGTTCCAAAAATCTGTCAGACACCTGTGGGGTGTAAATGCTCACTGCACCCCTTATTACATTCAGTGAAGGGTGTAGTTTCCAAAATGGGGTCACATGTGGGGAGGGTCCATTGTTCTGGCACTGTGGGGGCTTTGTAAACAAGTGGCCTTCAATTCCGCCCAATGGTGCTCCTTTTCTTCTGAGCATTGTAGTTCGCCCACAGAGCACTTTACATCCACATATGGGGTATGTTCTTACTCAAAAGAAATTGGGGTTACACATTTTGGGGTCTTTCTTCCTATTTTCCCTTGTGAAAATGAAAACTTTAGGGTAACACCAGCCTTTTAGTGACATTTTTTTTTTTCATTTTCCCATCCAACTTTAACGAAAATTTGTCAAACACCTGTCGGGTGTTCAGGATCACTATACCCCTTGTTACATTCCATGAGGTGTGTAGTTTCCAAAATGGGGTCACATATGGGTATTTTTTTTTGTGTTTACATCAGAACCGCTGTAAAATCAGCCACCCCTGTGCAAATCACCAATTTAGGCCTCAAATGTACATAGTGTGCTCTCACTCCTGAGCCTTGTTGTGCGCCCGCAGAGCATTTTACGCCCATATATGGGGTATTTCCGTATTCAGGAGAAATTGCGTTACAAATTTTGGGGGTCTTTTTTTCCTTTTGCTGTTTGTGAAAATAAAAAGTATGGGGCAACACCAGCATGTTAGTGTAAAAGTTTCTATTTTTTTACACTAACAGGCTGGTGTAGCCCCCAACATCCTTTTCATTAGGGGTAAAAGGAGAAAAAGCCCCCCAAAATTTGTAGTGCAATTACTCCAGAGTAATACCCCATGTGTGGCCCTAAACTGTTTCCTTGAGGACTAAATTAGGGATTGCATAGGGGTGGACATAGGGATATTCTATGCCAGTGATTCCCAAACAGGGTGCCTCCAGCTGTTGCTAAACTCCCAGCATGCCTGGACAGTCAGTGGCTGTCCGGAAATGCTGGGAGTTGTTTTGCAACAGCTGGAGGCTCCGTATTGGAAACACTGCCGTACTATACTTTTTCATTTTTATCGGGGGGGGGACTGTGTAAGGGGTGTATATGTAGTATTTTACCCTTTATTATGTGTTAATTTAGTTTAGTGTAGTGTTTTTAGGGTACATTTGCACTGGCGGGCGTTTACGGTGAGTTTCCCGCTAGGAGTTTGCGCTGCAGTAAAGAATTTGCCGCAGCTCAAACTTCAAGCAGGAAACTTACTGTAAACCCGCTCGTGTGAATGTACCCTGTACATTCATATGGGGGGGGGGGGTGCAAACCTCCAGATGTTTCAAAACTACAACTCCCAGCATGTACTGACAGACTGTGCATGCTGGGAGTTGTAGTTTTGCAACAGCTTGAGGCACACTGGTTGGAAAACCTTCAGTTAGGTTCTGTTACCTAACTCAGTATTTTCCAACCAGTGTGCCTCCAGCTGTTGCAAAACTACAACTCCCAGCAAGTACTGTTTGCCAAAGGGCAGGCTGGGAGATCAGACTTTTTGATCGCTTTTTATTCATTTTTTCATGATATAAAAAGTGACCAAAAACTCACTATTTTGGAATTTGGAATGTTTTTGCACATACGTCATTGACTGTGCGGTTGAATTAATGATATCTTTTTATAATTCACACATTTCCACACATGGCGATATCACACATTTCTTTTTCTTTTTATTTACACAGTTTTTTTTTAAATGGGGAAAAGGGGGGTGAATTAATCTTTTATTAGGGAAGGGGTTAAATGATATTAATTTTTTTTCACTTTATTTTTGCAGTGTTATAGCTCCTATAGGGGGCTTTAACACTGCACACACTGATCTTTTACATTGATCTTTATTATCCCATAGGATAATATAGATAAATGATTCTGCCGCTTGACTGCTCATGCCTGGATCTCAGGCACTGAGCAGTCATTCGGCGATCGCACACCAAGAGGCAGGTAAGGGGACCCTCCTCGTTTCCTACAGCAGGATGCCGCGATTTCCCCTGAGCTAACCGGCAGCAGTTTAGTTTTACTTTAGACGCGGCGATCAACGCTGTGTGCTATTAACCACGAGTCCCGGCCGTTGCTAGGTGCCGGGCCCGACCCGCTATGACGTGGGGCCACGCCGTGGCCCCTGCGTTATAGTAAGGGAGAGGACTCAGGACATACCGTAATTTCTTTAGTCCTTAAGGGGACTGATTTTTTTTTTAAAGTTTGAGATTTTTTAAAAGCAGTACAATAATAGAAATGTATGTAACCATGGGTATAATTTTAATCATATTGACAGAGAATAAAGAAAACATGTATTTTTTACCGTAAAGTGTACAGCGCGAAAACGAAACTCCCCAAATTTCCAAAACTATTATTTTTGTTTAAATTTCCTTACCGTAAGAATGGCTAAACTGAATGCAAATTTTCTTACACATAGCCAGAACATCACTGAGATTGCCACAATTTTTCATGAAACATTTGACAACAAGATTTAGCACATGTGCCATGCAGAGACAGTATGTTATACCATCTAGACACACAATGTTGCACAATGACTGACCTCACACAATTCCTCCTGGTGGTCATCTACTAGGGGGTAGATAATGGAACAGACCATCTAGGATGGACATTTCTACTATTCCATGTGACTGTAAATGATCGGGAATCCGCTGACAGCTGGCTCAACATCATATCTTCAGACTCTTCCACCTCCTGAGATAACCCAGAAAAAAGTCAACCAGTCCACAAGAGCCTTATTATCCTCCGAAACCACACAACCCCTAGAAGACAGTGAAAATATTTCCTTACTGATGCTACTGCTATTACTGCCACAAGGAACTGGGCTGCTGATGCTATTTGCACTTGACCTGGGCAAATGGGTGGTGCCCACCAACATGCCTACTGACAGAGGACATGGCAGGGGTGCTCTTTCCTCTATCCTTTCCTCTGTCAACCTCACTTTTCAGAGACATTTAAAAAAATTTGGAGGTTATTGTTATGTTTTGGGGTGATAGGACACTCACCAAGTAGTCAAGTGGCGAAGAAACTGCCAGTCAATTTTCATTCTCATTCTCATATAGAATCACAATGTATAATAATACCCAGAAAATACAGACAACTGGGTCTAAAATACATACCCCATGGTCACTTTCAATACTTTCAATGCATATTTAAGTTAAACACAGGTAGAAACACTGTGGAAGGCATTTATCATTGTAGGTATAAGTGAACCATTTTTCTACACCTTTTTTTGTGTGCTGGTAATGCGTAGGAGCACCAAATTTAATAAATGGTCGCAGAGCATTTGATAAATTTTGTGCAGGTCACATCTTCTGAAATACATACACCGGCCTTAAATTTATGTTTCCCGAGTGGGACCAAGACCGCTGTGTGGGTTGCACAATGCAAGTCACCAGAAATGGTGAGACATGGAGTGAGTTCTGGGCAGCACGACTGGAAGCTTCAGGGCTGCCGGGACTTCCGGGACTGGGAGCGACATCTGCAAGAACCCGGAAGAAAAAGGTATGAGATTTATAAATATGAAATATGGTTTAATGTTTTTACACTGCTTGAAGAAAGAGGATTTACCCGTGACCTCCACAACGCGTCCAGCATGTTGATCAGAGATAGAGGTGGAACAACTGTTCTGGAATTCGTTAAAGGGGTTATCCACCATAAGTTGTGAGGACATGGGGCAAGGAATCCTGGGAAGGTAGGAACAAGGGTCCCTGTGCTGAACTGGACTGTAATCGCATGCTTGTACTTTTTAAACACTATGCATGTAAATGTAAAATTCAACACAACATTGATGCTATATTTTTAGTTAAGTATTTAGATTGTCCCATTACACCTAGGGGCTTGCGTCCCCCAATTGAATCTTCTTTTCCGGATGACGCTGTCTTCACTCGTATGTGGGAAGTATATTTAGAATCCTGCTCCCGAGGGATGATTGAACACCTCCGTATTAAAAGAAATGCTGTATCCTTGAATTACATGTCACTAGCTTGCAGCACGAGAGAAACCTTATCCCCATACATTTATTCTGTTGATTTTTTAAAAAAATGGATCCCTTGTTTTTTAACCGTTTAAAAAAAAAATGTAATTGGATATTATAAACAGAAAGGTACATAAATTCAAAAGGGATAAAAATGATTATGCCTGTGGTCAGGTTCGGAAATAGACAAAGTTTAAGAGATCAGCAAAAAGAAAACGCGATATATAGGCTGCAGACCTACCCGTCCCAGAATACAAAAAGAACAAAAATAACACATTTTCTACTGATCCTAATTTTTTGTCTATTCAATCTGCTTTTTCGATTGATGCCAACCATTTTATTCTTGAGCACAATGTTTTTTCTTTTGGTGACATTATTTACAGACAATTGAGGGGCTGTGCAATGGGGACTCGATTCGCCCCTAGTTACGCTAATTTGGTGATGGGGCAATTCGAGTCCCAATTCATTGCACAATTTTAGTTAATTTATCATTTAATATAGACGGTTTATAGATGATTTGTTTATTATCTGGTCTGGCTCATTTCCACAGGCACATGATTTTGTTGATTATGTGAATTCTAATGATTGGGGTCTCAAATTAACCCTGCATTGTTCTGATAGCAAGATAGAATTCCATGATTTGTTAACTAAAAAGGATCCCATTGGACAGATTAGCACCTAAACTTAAAAAAAAAAAAAAAAAAAAGTAGATGTGAATAGCTTGTTAGAATATAATAGCTCACATTACCCAAAATGGATACATAATGTGCCTTATGGGCAGTATTTATGGGTCCGAAAAAATTGTACTCACTATACCAATTTTGTTGAACAATCCACTATGTTGTGTTATAGTTTCTTGAGAAAAGGTTATCCCAAATCACTGCTATCCCAGGCATTTAATAAAGTAAAAAGTAAACAGCAGACTGAACTTGTACACCTAAGTCTCTATTATCATTTGTAGACGGTATTGTTTCCAGTGACAATGATGGTGAAAATAATATCGAAGCAAAAAATGATAAGCGAGATAAACATAATATTGATAGTTTTACATATCATTTTATTAGTGATATTAATTGTGCATCCGGCAAAATCAGGGAGGTTTTAACTAAACATTGGTGTATATTAAAAGATGATCCAGTTTTGAGAGATATCATTCCTGCCCAGCCTGGCATTACATTCTGCAGATCTAAGAATCTGCGGAATCTGGTGGCTCCGAGCCGAATAAAATCCATGCATAACAAAACTGAAACCACAACATGTACTAATGATGTTTGTGGCACATTTCCTTGCAATAGACCCAGGTGTAAATGCTGTACTATGATGGAAAACAGTAGGGATTTTTTCTTTCCAATTTGTCTAAAAAAAATCCTACCGTATCAAAGAGCACTACAGCTGTGACAGTATGTTTGCAGTTTACCTTTTATCTTGAACTAGCTGAGTACCCGATGTTGCCACGTTTTTTGACTTCATATCCCGTCCTCATATATTGTTGTCATATCCCAACCTCATATCCTGGCCTCATGTGCCATTCTCCTATCTCGACCTCCTATCCCGACCTCCTATCTCGACCTCCTATCCCGACCTCCTATCCCGTCCTCCTATCCCGTCGTCCTATCCCGTCCTCCTATCTTGACCTCCTATCCCGACCTCCTATCTTGACCTCCTATCCCGTCCTCCTATCTCAACCTCCTATCACGACCTCCTATCTCGATCTCCTATCCCGTCCTCCTATCTCGACCTCCTTTCCTGTCCTCCTATGTTGACCTCCTATCCTGACCTCCTATCCCGACCTCCTATCCCATCCTCCTATCTCGACCTCCTATATCGACCTCCTATCCCGACCTCATATCCCTTCCACATATCCTGTCCTCCTATCTAGATCTCCTATCCTGACCTCCTATACCGTCCTCCTATCTCGACCTCCTATCCTGTCCTATGTCGACCTCCTATCCTGACCTCCTATCCCGACCTCCTATCCAATCCTCCTATCTCGACCTCCTATATCGACCTTCTATCCCTACCTCCTATCCCGACCTCCTATCCTGACCTCCTATCCTGAACTCCTATCTTGACCTCCTATCCCGTCCTCACATCCCGACCTCCTATCCCGACCTCCTATCCCGATATCCTATTCCGTCCTCATATCTCAACCTCCTATTCCGACCTCCTATCCCATCCTCCTTTCCCATCCTCATATCTAGACCTCCTATCCCGACCTCCTATCCCATCCTCATATCCCGTCCTCCTATCTCGACCTCCTCTCTCGACCTCCTATCCCGACCCGTAATATGTGTACCAGGTATTGAAATATGTCCAGCCATACAGAAGTTATGTGGGAAGATACATTTCCCATTCATTTGGGACTTTAAACAAAACCCCTAACCCTCACAAATTGGGGTAGTTAAGGGCTAAATTAACTATCCTATATTTTAAGTGGACATATAAGTAACATGTGACAGAGTATTATCTAAATATCTCCAGCCGTTTGGAAGTTGTGCAGTAACATATATTTCCCATAGACTTGTATGGGACTTTAAACGATAACCCCGCCCCTGCCAAATGGGAGTGAGTAAGGGTTAAATTACCTATCCTATGTTTGTTGTTGACATATAAGTAACATGTGTGCCAAGTTTCATGTTAATATCTTTAGCTGTTTGGACGTTTTTGTGGAACATACACACATACACACACACACACACATTGGCCCTCATTTACAAAGACTGGAGTGTCGGTTAGGTTATTTTTTTTCTGTACTCGTCTTTTTTTTCCTTGTGATTTACTAATCTGTCGCCCAATTTCCCTTTCTTTCTGTCGCAGATTTTTTTTCTGTCGCACAAAATGTATTCTGTGCAACAGAAAAAAGTCTCTGCAAATTCTGACTACGTTATTGCTTGTACTACTACCCCCATCATGGAACAGGGTCTGTTCCATGTTGGGGGTAGTAGTACAGGGGCTGAGGGATTGATCGCACCGGGTCTCACTTCTGAGACCCGATCCAATCAAAAGTTGTTAAGCAGGGGAGCGGGCGGCATGTTCCGATCCCCTGCAATGTACTGTAAATTTTTATTTTTAAATTCCCCACCAGTCCACCAGAAGCCCTGGACTGCTCCCTGCACTGCTTTACTTGTCATTCATAGCGGTGAGCCGGCACCTGTATATATAGATGCTGTGAGGGTCAGACATATATCTATATGTCTGACCCCTACCGAGCATCTATATATACCTGTGCCGGCTCACTGCTATGAATGACAAGTAAAGCAGTGTAGGGAGGCTTGCGCTGCTGCTGCCAATAGCTTACTTGTCATTCATAGCAGTGAGTCGGCACCTGTATATATAGATGCGCGGTAGGGGTCAGACATATGTCTGACTCTCACAGCATACATATACAAGTGCCGGCTCACCGCCTTGAATGACAAGTAAAGCAGTGCAGGGAGCGGAGGCTCCGCTGCTGCTGCCAATAGCTTACTTGTCATTCATAGCGGTGAGTCGGCATTTGTATATGTATGATGTGAGAGTCAGACATATATCCATATGTGTGACTCCCACTGCATGATATGCAGCTGCTGCCCACTATGAATGACAAACTCTTAGCAGCGAGAGCGGGCAGCAGCCCTCCGCTCCCCGCTAATAGAGTTTTCATTCATTGGCAGCCAGGGGAGGGAGAAGATGGAGATTAATATGCGCAGCTTGGGGGGGGGGGCAGTATATATATAAATATGCGCAGCGGGGGTCAGTATATGCGCAGCGGGGGTCAGTATAGATATATAATTGTGCTGGGGGGGCAGTACATTTATTCAAGCGCAGCGGGCACTAAGTTTGATATAGCGCAGCAGGGGGAAAGATATATAGAAATGCTGGAGGGGCCAGATATATACCCCCCCAGCGATTCTATACATCTTTGCCCACCACAGCGCTTCTATATTAAAACTCTGCCAGGAGCCCTGATTGGCTCCTCGGTCCCGGCCATTCAGGGCTTCTGGTGGGAAATTTAAAAATGAAAGTTTACTGTACATTGCAGGGGATCGGAACATGCCGCCCACTCCCCTGCTTAATAACATCTGATCGGATAGGGTCTCAGAAGTGAGACCCGGTGCGATCAATCCCTCAGCCCCTCTACTACTACCCCCAACATGGCACAGACCCTGTTCCATGCTGGGGGTAGCAGGATTCACTCTGTTTTGAGGAATTTACCGACAGCTCTGAGCTGTCGGCTTTCTGTGAAGCAAAACTCACAGGTTTTCTTCACACTCGAAGTGTTTTTTCTGTTTTTGTCGGGTTCACGACCCTTTTCAAGTAAAACATGCCCATTTTGTAGGTAAAAAAAAATCTCGGAGTGTTAAAGAAAATGTAGGTTGTGCGCCTAAATTTAAGTCGCAGATTTGGTCGCAAGCGGGATGCGACCAAATTTTAGGTGCAATAACCGAGAAAAAGCGTTGGTTATCCTTTAGTAAATGAGGGCCATTGAGTTTTAAATATATAGATAAGAAGGAATAGGTAGGTCAACAGATATGAATACAGATTCTAACGAGTACAGGTAACAGGTTGTGTACCCTATACAACCTCAATATAATGAAAGGATAAAGGAGAAAGTTATCATTCTCAAGCTAGATTCTGTGTGTGAGGAGTGCAGGTATTTAATAAAAAATAGATACTGAGAGAGAGAAATATTTGAATATTGATTGTGTTCATTAATAAATTGTGTATATATATATAGATAAAATCGTGCTATATGTGTGGTGTCTGCAGGGCCCATGCAGACCACCCATAAAACACTAATACGGTTTTATATACTTTTATTTTCTTTTACTTTTATTAATGTTTAAAATAAAAGAGTACAAATGTTCATGCCCCTGGCTTGTTAGCTTATACGCTACGGAGTTATATGCATCTACCACAAAATAAAAACATATGCTGCTTGGTAGCAGTAGGTAAATATGTTTAAGGCAGACAATATTGCAAATTGCGCATTTATATGTAATATATCTTATTTTGCCCACATGAGAAAAATGTCTGTTAATGGGGTAAAGTCATATGGCGCTATGTACCGTCCTGAAGGTCCTGTACAATGAGAATTAGGTATATGCCTTCTGTGAAGACTGAGGCTATGGGGTATCGGCGCTATGTGCCTCTTCCTTGTTGCTGTAGGAAATCAGTGTTAATTGCAGTTTGTAGGTGTGCGTTGCACGTGCTGCTCACCCGGAGTATGGATCCCACGTAGCTCTCTAACTTACCCGTCATAGGCTGGTCCATCCCTCGTTGTCCGGCTAGCAGGAGTACGGTCACGGCAGGCTTGGGGAGAGAGAGGTCAGATGATGCAGGTCAGATGGTGCACGTCCGTTACTGAAGCTGGAAGTTGGTAGTTGGTGATGACCTAATGATTGGCGTTTTTTCCACTGGCATGCGGAGCACATTAGACATGATATTGTACATGCGGCTAAGATGCTTGATGTGGTAATATACTCTCAATACTGGCTAGATGCGTTTCGAGACCCTCTTGGTCTCTTTTTCAATAGCTAAAAGCTTTTGATAGTGTATATACATTTTATTAATAAACACAATCAATATTCAAATATTCAAAAATTCCTACACTTCTCACGCACAGAATCTAGCTTGAGAACGGTAACTTTCTCCTTTACCTATTATCTTGCAGATGTGCCTTGCAAAACGTGGGCCACACCGTACAGATCTATTGTGAATAATGGATACATGCTGCATGGTGTATCTCGCCATTTAACCCATAAGCATAATAAGGATTTTGATTTTTTTTTTTTTATCTGGTAGTTATCGAAACCATCCATCACATTTACAGAATAGAGTTCAAAGGTTAAACAATAGGGAGTCATATTGGATTTCATTATTGGATTTACTTTAGTTCTTAGTGGTCTGAATGAAGTCATTGAAAATGCCTGTATCCATTCTTCCACATATGCTTTGTTAAAAAACTTTTTTGTATGGTAACCGTTTTATAATATTGAGAAAGTGATATATATTTTTATATATTTTTTTTACATGTATATTTAAATGTATGCAAGCATTCCTCCCTTTTTTCTATACATTTGTGTTATATATATGTATATATATATATATATATATATATATATATATACACACACACACATATATATATATATATATATATATATGTGTGTGTGTGTGTGTGTTTTTATGTATGCATTTTTTTGCTTTATATATTTTTTGCTCTGTATTTATAGGGTTAATTTGTACTGCTATATACACTGATGTACTCCTGTGTTCCCAATATGCCTGATGAAGCGGTATTACCCCAAAACATTTTGCATTGTGCATAATAAATGTGCAATACTCTTACCAGGCTCCCAGCGCCCTTTATAATCCAGCCCTTTTCTCCAGAGGTTCTTTGTTTGTATGCCATCAGTATAATGACAGGAGTCCTGCTCCTGTACAGTAAACAGAGGTTCACTATGCACTGCTGTACACTATATCTCGCCAGGCTTGCTCAGAGCAGCACTCCTGCTGTATACAGACTTGAACTCTGCAATGATAAATGCTCTGCACAGGCCATGCCTGCAGGCCTTTACACCAGCTCCTGGCTGGCAAGGGCTTTGAAACTTTATGTGTGACTTTAAATTGTTTCTCAAAAGGTCCGCATAATACATGTTGGCGTAAATAAATAAAATAAAGAAAAAGCCTTCTCACCACACAGTAGAAATTTTCATAGGCTAATCTACGTTTGTACATTAGGCGTGGGGTTTGAAAGGGTGACAACATAATGCCACGCCCCTTAATGACAGTCTATGGGAGACGGTGTGAAGGCCATCATGCCCCCTCCCATAGACTTGCATTGAGGGGGCGTGATGGCACGACCACAACCCTCCAAGCTGGAGCAGCAAAGTACCCCTTTAACCCCTTAACGACGCAGGACATAAATGTACATCCTGGTGATGTGGTACTTAACGCACCAGGACGTACATTTACGTCCTGAGCATAACAGCGGGCATCGGAGCGATGCCGGCATCATGCGCGGCAGGTCCCGGCTGTGGATCGCAGCCAGGGACCCGCCGGTAATGGCGGACACCTGCGATCCCGCGGATGTCCGCCATTAACCCCTCAGATGCCGTGATCAATACAGATCACGGCATCTGCAGCATCGTGATCACTTAACAGGGTGATCGGATCGCCGCCATCGCTGCCGCGGCGATCCGATCATCCTGCACAGCAGACGGAGGTCCCCTCACCTGCCTCCGCTATCTTCCAGGAGTCTTCTGCTCTGATCTGCCTTCCCACAGACCAGAGCAGAAGATGACCGATAACCCTGATCAGTGCTATGTCCTATACATAGCACTGAACAGGATTAGCAATCGAATAGTTGCTATAAATAGTGTACTATAAGAGTTACTATAAAAGTGTAAAAATAAAAGTAAAAAAAGTAAAAAAATAAAGTAAAAAAATTTGAAAAACCCCCTCCTCCAATAAAAACGTAAATTGTCCTATTTTCCCTAATTTACCCCGAAAAAGTGTAAAAAAATTATTTTATGTACATATTTGGTATTGCGGCGTGCGTAAATATCCGTACTATTAAAATAAAATGTAAATGATCCCGTACGGTGAACGGCGTGAACGGAAAAAAAAAAAAAAGACCAAAATTGCTGCTTTTTTATAGCATTTTATTCCCAAAATTTTTTATAAAAAATGTTATAAAAGTTTTGTATAAGCAAATATGGTATTAATAAAAATTACAGATCACGGTGCAAAAAATGAGCCCTCATATTACCGCTTATACGGAAAAATGAAAAAGTTATAGGTCTTCAAAATAGGGGGATTTTAAACGTACTAATTTGGTTAAAAAGTTATAATGATGGGTATCATTTTAATCATATTGACCCAGAGAATAAAAAACACATGTCCTTTTTACCATAAATTGTACGGCGTGAAAACAAAACCTTCCAAAATAAGCAAAATTGCGGTTTTCTTTTTAATTTCCCCACACAAATAGTATTTTTTTGGCTGCGCCATAAATTTTATGGTAAAGTGAGTGATGGCATTACAACGGACAACTGGTCGCGCAAAAAACAAGCCCTCATACTAGTCTGTGGATGAAAATATAAAAGAGTTATGATTTTTTGAAGGGGAGGAGGAAAAAACGAAAGCGTAAAATTAAAATTGTCTGAGTCCATAAGGTCCAAATGGGCTGAGTCCTTAAGGGGTTAAGCTCCTTTTGGAGCTTAATACATGACCAGCATTGTGTCTGTTTTCATCCTGGTATGGCATTTGGAGAGTATGATTTAGGTTTTACAGGGATAATTACAGATATAATGAGCCACCACATAACAGTAGCCTTAGTGGCCTTCAGCCCCTTACTGAAACTGGATAATAAAATCTGAAGTTTCTAAAGAAACTAGTTCCACGCAGATAAAATGAAGTATACCTCCAGAGACCCAGAGAGAGAGAAGAAAGAGAAATAATCTGATACATATTAGTAAAGGCTGGATTTTCCAACTACAAGAAAAGAAAAAACTCAGAATGTTCTTGCCAGTCATGAATTCAACATAGAGTTCATGAGAACCAAGCACTTGTAACTTAGTCTATTTCAAGATACAGTATAGGAAGAAGTTAGGTGATTGCCACAATGAGCACTTTGACTTAATGGCCCTCATTTACTATTCTAAACCCGACCTCTTTTGTCGGGTTTTTTTGTCGCATCTTTGTCTGCGCCATGTCGCAGACATCGTGCGCCAGTCTGCGACACTATGCAACATTTCTTCCCGACAGACCCGATGTGGATTCTCCCAAACCCGAAAAAGGGGCGTAACCTGACATTTCTGAGCTTTCCCACGTATTTATTAAGGTTTCCAACCCGAATTTGTTGAATTGTTGTGGATTTTTTCCCGACAGCTCAGAGGAGTTGGAAACCAAAACTTACAAAACCCACGTGCGACAAACAGGATGCGACATAATAATAAATACCAGGGGAAAAAAGCAGTCGGGAAAGAAAGCAACATAGACTTACAACCCGATTTTCTTAGTAAATGAGGGCCAATGTGTTAACCTTTCTCTGTTATTCTTTATAGATCAACATGGTATCACAATTCTGATTTATTTTTTATTACATGTTTTGAAGAAAACAAACTACATGGGAATCTGCTTTAAAATGAGATTTTCATCTTCCTTTGCTAGCCTGGGTAAGGAATTGCTTTTTTTCATAGGATCATTTCAAGAAATCCAAATCGGTGCAGTCAGTCAAGTTCAAACTTTGCCTTCGCCCTACATGGGGGAGAGAACAAACTAGACAACAATCAGTAGTATGAAAAGTCATCTAAGGATATTTACTTCCAGTACATTGCCTTGCCCAAGATAGCAAGTCAATGCAAAAAGGTTTGTAATACACGAGATGAGCAAACTTTACAACAGTTTGGTAAGGACAGTTTGCTGAATTTCAGCAAAAAGCTCTGTTTGGACTGAACTAGTTTAACCCCTTAAGGACCAGGCCATTTTACACGTTAGGAAACGAGAGCATTTTTTGAACCTCTGACCACTGTCACTTTTCGTGACATATTCTACTTTAACATGGTGGAAAAATGTTGTGGTAACTTACATCCTTTCTTGGTGAAAAATCCCGAAATTTGATGAAAAAATTAAAAATTTTGCATTTTTCTAACTTTGAAGCTCTCTGCTTGTAAGGAAAATGGATATTCCAAATAAAAAACTATTTTTTTTCACATATACAATATGTCTACTTTATGTTTGCATCATAAAATTGACAAGTTTTTACTTTTGGAAGACACCAGAGGGCTTCAAAGTTCAGCAGCAATTTTCCAATTTTTCACAAATTTTTCAAACTCACTATATTTCAGGGACCAGTTCAGGTTTGAAGTGGATTTGAAGGGTCTTCATATTAGAAATACCCCATAAAAGACCCCATTATAAAAACTGCACCCCCAAAGTATTCAAAATGACATTCAGTCAGCGTTTTAACCCTTTATGTGTTTCACAGGAATAGCAGCAAAGTGAAGGAGAAAATTCACAATCTTCATTTTTTACACTTGCATGTTCCTGTAGACCCAATTTTTGAATTTTTTCAAGGGGTAAAAGGAAAAAATTTATACTTGTACTTGTAGCCCAATTTCTCTCGAGTAAGCACATACCTCATATGTCTATGTAAAGTGTTCGGCGGGCACAGTAGAGGGCTCAGAAGCGAAGGAGTGACAAGGGGATTTTGGAGAGTACGTTTTTCTGAAATGGTTTTTGGGGGGCATGTTGCATTTAGGAAGCCCCTATGGTGCCAGAACAGCAAAAAAAAAAAACACATGGTATACCATTTTGGAAACTAGACCCCTTGAGGAACGTAAAAAGGAATTAAGTGAGCCTTAATACCCCACAGGTGTTTCACGACTTTTGCACATGTAAAAAAAAAAAAAATCACTAAAATGTGTGTTTCCCCCCAAATTTCACATTTTTGCAAGGGTTAATAGCAGAAAATACCACCCAAAATTTGTAACCCCATCTCTTCTGAGTATAGAGGTACCCCATAAGTTGACCTGAAGTGCACTACGGGCAAACTAGAATGCTCAGAAGAGAAGGAGTCATATTTGGCTTTTTTAGAGAAAATTTAGGTCGGGGGGCATGTCGCATTTAGGAAGCCCCTATGGTGCCAGAACAGCAAAAAAAAAAAAAAAAAACACATGGCATACCATTTTGGAAACTAGACCCCTTGAGGAACGTAACAAGGAATAAAGTGAGCCTTAATACCCCACAGGGGTTTCACAACTTTTGCATATGTAAAAAAAAAAAAAGAAATTCACTAAAATGTTTCCCCCCAAATTTCTCATTTTTGCAAGGATTAATAGCAGAAAATACCCCCCAAAATTTGTAACCCCATTGTATGGAAATAGTATGGAAATACCCCATGTGTGGACGTCAAGTGCCCTGCGGTCGAACTACAATGCTCAGAAGAGGAGGAGCGCCATTGAGCTTTTGAAGAGTGATTTTGTTTGGAATAGTAGTCAGGGGCCATGTGCGTTTACAAACCCCCACATGTGACCCCATTTTGGAAACTACACCCCTCACAGAATTTAATAAGGGGTGCAGTGAGTATTTACACCCCACTGGCATTTGAGAGATCTTTGGGACAGTGGGCTGAGCAAATGAAAAATTAAATTTTTCCTTTTCATGGACCACTGTACCAAAAATCTGTCAGACACCTGTGGGGCGTAAATGCTCACTGCACCCCTTATTACATTACGTGAGGGGTGTAGTTTCCAAAATGGGGTCACATGTTGGGGGGTCTATTGTTCTGGCACTATGGGGGCTTTGTAAACACACGTGGCCTTCAATTCCGGACACATTTTCTCTTCAAAATCCTAATGGCGCTCCTTCTGTTCTGAGCATTGTAGTTCGCCCGCCGAGCACTTTACATCCACATTTGGGGTATTTTCTTACTCAGAAGAAATGGGGTTACAAATTTTGGGAGGCTTTTTCCTATTTTCCCTTGTGAAAATGAAAAATTTAGGGTAACCACCAGCATTTTAGTGAAAACAAAATACTTTTTTTCATTTTCCCATCCAACTTTAACGAAAATTTGTCAAACACCTATGGGGTGTTAATGCTCACTATACCCCTTGTTACATTCCGTGAGGGGTGTAGTTTCCAAAATAGGGTCACATGTCAGTATTTATCGTTTTGCATTTATATCAGAACCGCTGTAAAATTAGCCACCCCTGTGCAAATCACCAATTTAGGCTTCAAATGTACATAGTGCGCTCTCACTCCTGAGCCTTGTGCGTCCGCAGAGTATTTTACGCCCACATATGGGGTATTTCCATACTCAGGAGAAATTGTGTTACAAATTCTGGGGGTCTTTTTTTCCTTTTACCTCTTGTGAAAATAAAAAGTAAAGGGCAACACCAGCATGTTAGTGTAAAATAATTTTTTTTTACGCTAACAGGCTGGTGTAGACCCCAATTTTTCCTTTTCATAAGGGGTAAAAGGAGAAAAAGCTGCCCAAAATTTTTAGTGTAATTTCTCCCGAGTACGGAATTACCCCATATGTGGCCTTAAACTGTTTCCTTGAAATACGACAGGGCTCGGAAGTGAGAGGACTAAATTAGGGATTGCATAGGGGTGGACATAGGGGTATTCTACGCCAGTGATTCCCAAAAAGGGTGCCTCCAGCTGTTGCTAAACTCCCAGCATGCCTGGACAGTCAGTGGCTGTCCAGAAATGCTGGGAGTTGTTGTTTTGCAACAGCTGGAGGCTCCGTTTTGGAAATGCTGCTGTAAAATAAGTTTTAAATTTTTATTGGGGATGAGAGTGTAAGGGGGTGTATATGTAGTGTTTTACCCTTTATTTTGTGTTAGTGTAGTGTAGTGTTTTTAGGGTACATTCCCACTGGCGGAGGTTTACAGTGAGTTCCCTGCTAGGAGTTGGCGCTGCTGCGAAAAATTTGCCGAAGCTCATACTTGAAGCAGAAAACTTACTGTAAGCCTGCCCGTGTGAATGTACCCTGTACATTCACATGGGGGGGGGGGGGGGGGAAATCTCCAGCTGTTTCAAAACCACAACTCCCAGCATGTACTGGCAGACCGTGCATGCTGGGAGTTGTACTTTTGCAACAGCTGGAGGCACACTGGTTGGAAAACCTTCAGTTAGGTTCTGTTATCTAACTCAATATTTTCCAACCTATGTGCCTCCAGCTGTTGCAAAACTACAACTCCCAGCATGTACTGATCACCGAAGGGCATGCTGGGAGATGTAGTTATGCAACAGCTGGAGGGATCGCAACTACAACTCCCAGCATGCTGGGATTTGCAGTTTTGCAACACCTGGAGAGCAGTATAGAGACCACTGCAAACTGTGGCCCTCCAGATGCTGCAAAACTACAAATCTCAGCATGCCCGGACAGCACTGTTGGGTGTGCATGCTAGTAGTTGTAGTTTTGCAAAATCTGGAGGGCTATAGTTCAGAAACTACCATATAGTGGTCTCAAACTGTAGCCCTCCAGGTGTTGCAAAACTACAACTCCCAGCATGCCCAAACAGCTGTCTGGGCATGCTGGGAGTTGTAGTTTTGCAAAATCTGGAGTGCTACAGTATAGAGACCACTATATAGTGGTCTCGGACTGCAGCCCTCCAGATGTTGCTAGGCAACTTACCGGCTTCCGTCGGATCCAGGGAGCTTGCTGCAGGACATCGCCGCCCGCCGATCTCCGACGCCGATCGTCGCCCGCAGCCTCCACAGATCGATACGTGGACTCCGACGCCGGTCCTCTGTCGTTTCTCCGTTCTGCCCCGCCTATTGTGGGTGGGCATAACGGGGAAAACGAAAGTTAACCCCCCCGCCCCCGATCTGCTATTGGTGGTCGCGTATTGACCACCAATAGCAGGGATAGGAGGGGTGGCACCCCTGCCACCTCACTCCTATCTCTTCAGGGGGGTTGTGGGTGTCATGGACACCCGCGATCCCCCTTCTATTCCGGGTCACCGGGTCACCATAGACCCGTAATGACCTGGAATCGCGCAAATTGCAAGTGTGAATTCACTTGCAATTTGCGCCGATCGCCGACATGGGTGATGACCCCCCCTGGGCATTTGCGCGGGGTGCCTTCTGATAGATATCAGCAGTCACCCTGGTCCGGTCCCCGCCCAGCATGCGGCGGGGACCGAAATTCCCACGGGCGCCCTTGGTCCTTAAGTACCAGGGAGCAAAGGCGTACCTGTACGCCCTTGGTCCTTAAGAGGTTAAGCTGAACTCGAAAATGGTCAGTAGCTATAAAGCTCAGGTATAATATTAAGTGTATTTAAATACTTTTTAGGTTTTTTTCTAAAGGGAAGGTTAAAGGGGTACTCCAGTGGAAAACATTTTTTTTTTAATCAACCGGTGCCAGAAAGTTAAACAGATTTGTAAATTATTTCTATAAAAAAATATTTACTCTTCCAGTACTTATTAGCAGCTGTATGCTACAGAGGAAATTGAATTTATTTTTTGTCTTGTCCACAGTGCTCTCTGCTGACACCTCTGTCCGTGTCAGGAACTGTCCAGAGCAGGAGAAAACCCCCATTGCAAACCTATGCGGCTCTGGACAGTTCCTGACACGGACAGAGGTGTCAGCAGAGAGCACTGTGAACAAGACAAATAAGAAATAAAAAAATTTAGTGAATGGTTTATTAAAATGGTTTATTTTACATTTGAAAACCGGCCACTAGTGGTCTCCCTCCTAGTGGCCGTCTGCAGCCTGGTGTGATGTCACGCTTTAATTCGGACTGATGCTGGCCAGGCAATCGGTCCTAATTCAGACAGGCGGGTGTGAGCGCAGGGGCTGTGTGCATTGACTGCCTAGATTCGCATGCAGCCTGTCCCGTGCCCTGGCATGTAATCAGGGTGCCTCCAGCTGCTGCTAAACTATAACCGCCAGCATGCCAATACAGCTGTTGGCTGTACGGGCTTTCATGGAGTTGGAGTTTAGCAACAGCTGTAGGCACACTGATGATTAGTGATCAATGTTTATAAAACATTGTGCCTACAGTTTTTATAAAGTATAATTGGGCATATAGGGTGACATTTGGGGAGGGGGTTCTATATTATTACGATTATTTTAATGAAAAAATACCAACCATTATATGCAAAATCTCGGTCCCGGGTCTCGGCAGGTGTATATTTCAAGGCAGGCTACTCCTATACTCCTCCTCCCTGGATAGCACATGCACTGCTAAACAGGGAGGAGGAGACCCTGGAGCAGCCTGCAGTGCGATTCGGTGATCATCTATGCACGCTCCCATAGCGTGCATAGTTGAAGTAAGGGCGGAAGTCGGTGCCGTGCAGGCGTCAGTGACGTCGCGTCTGCTGGGGAAGTCAGCTTCCAGGAGAGGACAACGTAGCAACACAAGAAGAGCTGAAGATGACAACTTTGTAAGTTATAAAAAATATTTTAAAAGGCAGGGAGGGGGTTAGGGATAGATTACCAATAGGTAGGGACAGAAGAAAAAAAAAAGATGGTGGGAGCTACTCTTTAAGGTCAACGTTACATCAACATTGAATCAGATAAAAGTCACATAAATCCCTCTCTGCCCTGCTTTTTTCACAACAAATAGTCTAACCCAAATAAATAAACCTTGCATACTTGAATTTGCGATTATACAGACTGTGCAGGAAAAGTTACTCCGCTCTCTGCTTTTTCACAATTAGTGTACCACTTCAAAACCTGACATGCTTGATTCTGCATTTGAACAAACGACATGCAAAAGTTACTGTTCCAAATCAAACAAACAAACAATACTATACAGTTTTCAATTAAACAGACTGTAGGCAAAAGTGACACAAAACTCTTTATGCAATGCTTTATAAGTTAGTGTACCACAAATAAAAATTGTCACACTGTAATTTGTGATGAAACAGACTGCACTGTTTTTTCACAACAATAATTATACCACAAATAAAGACTGGCACACTTTAATTTGATTAAGCAGGCTGTATGCCAAAAGAGACACAAAACCCTATATGCAATGCTTTTTCACAATAATTTGTGTATATAATTTTTTCGTTTGTAATAATTTTTTCGTTTACCCTTTGTCACACGTTATAGCCCGTCATGACTAACGTACGTTAGTTGTGACGGGAAAAATAACGTGACATGCACTAATTTTTCGCACGTCACAAGAAACGGGTATATTATCGTATGTTATTTTTAACATTGAAGTCTATGGCCGACATACGTTAGAAAATACACCCGTTAATGCCCGTTATTATAACAGACATTATTTTTACTGAGCATGCTCAGAAGAGGTGACATCAGTAGACTCCTGCAGAGGGACTACTACTACTCCCATCATGGAACAGACTTGTTTCCATGCTAGGAGTAGTGATTCCCCACTGCAGGAGTCTGCCGGTGGCTGGGGACGTTACATTAGTGTTTGTAATACTACCCCCATCATGGAACAGACTCTGTTCCATGATGGGGGTTGTAGTACAGGGACTGAGGGATTGATCGCACTGGGTCTCACTTCTGACACCCGATGCGATCAGAAGTTATTAAGCAGGGGAGCGGGCGGCATGCTCCGCAACCCTGCGATCACAATGTATTTTTTATTTTCATTTTTAAATTCCCCGCGGGGATCCCTGAATGGCCAGTACTGAGGAGCCAATCAGGGATCCCCCTGGGGTTTTAAAAATGGACAATGTGAGGGGACATATGTATAAGAAAAGTGTTTATTGGTGGGGGGGGGGAGATAGAGCGCTATATATCTAGCCCCCACCAGCGCATTTATAAAAATATGGAGCGCTATATGTGACAACCATACCTATCAGAACGTATTCAGCAGCAGCCCGGCCAGGTGATCCTGTCAGATATACTATTCATTCATAGCGCCGGCAGCTGTATATGTATATAGATGTGCTGGGGGGCAGACATATGGCGTTATCTGCCCCCCACAGCACTTCTATATACATATGCAGCTGCCGCGATATGAATGAATTGCATACCTGTCAGGATCATCGGCCGGGCGGCTGCTGGATGCGCTCCTACGTATATACTTGTCATATATAGCGCATTTGTACAGCGTTATATATGACAAGTATATATGTCAGGAGAGCATCCAGCAGCCGCTCGGCCGATGATCCTGACAGATATACTATTCATTCATAGAGCGGCAGCTGCATATCTGTCAGGATCATCGGGGTCACAGTATGCGCTGGCGGGGGGTATAGATATATACTTATAAATGCGCTGGCGGGGTCACAGTATGCACTGGCGGGGGGTATAGATATATACTTATAAACGCGCTGGCAGGGTCACAGTATGCGCTGGCGGGGGGTATAGATATATACTTATAAACGCGTTGGTGGGTTCACAGTATGCGCTAGCGGGGGGTATAGATATGCGCTGGCGGGGGTCATATTTTTATTAATGCGCTGGCGGGGGCTAGATATATAGCGCTCTATGCCCCCCAATATTTTTATTAATGCGCTGGCGGGGGCTAGATATGTAGCGCTCTATGTCCCCCCCCCCCAATAAACACTTTTATTATACATATGTCCCCCCACATTGTCCATTTTTAAAACCCCAGGGGCATCCCTGATTGGCTCCTCAGTACTGGCCATTCAGGGATCCCCGTGGGGAATTTTAAAATGAAAGTAAAAAATACATTGTGATCGCAGGGTTGCCAAGCATGCCGCCCGCTCCCCTGCTTAATAACTTCTGATCGCATCGGGTGTCAGAAGTGAGACCCAGTGCGATCAATCCCCCAGCCCATGTACTACAACCCCCATCATGGAACAGAGTCTGTTCAATGATGGGAGTAGTAGTACAGACACTAATGTAGCCTCCCCAGCTGTCTGCAGACTCCCGCTGCTAGGGATTTACTACTCCCATCATGGAAACAAGTCTGTTCCATGATGGGAGTAGTAGTAGTCCTGGCTGTGGGAGTCTGTAGGCAGAGGTGTAAAAATGTCCCGTACATGACGGATGTTTTGTAGCATCCCTTAATTCACCCGTTATTAAACGTCTGTTAATAATACATAATAACATACGTTTATTAACGGGTGAACTTCATAGTGTGAAAGCAGCCTTAGATGCCATAATCAATGCTGACTGCTACATATAAGGATTAAATAACTAGTAGTTTTGGCCCAACGGGTAAGGAAAGTCTAGGCACTGCCACATATTTAAGATAGCCATCCTATCCCATCTGTAGAAATTGTTGAGTTTGACAGAAATTCCTCTATTAGGTATGGCCATAAATATGGCTTGGTTTTTAGTGGAAAAAAATATTCTTTTCTAGCACTGACATGGCCAGCCACATCTCAATAAGAAATCCTGTTCTGGGCATTAATTTGTGGAAAAAAAAAGGAGAAAGCTAGAGAAAGTAGGTCAACTAAATTTATTAGGGGAAAAAAAAATGTATTACTCTTAACAAGAGAAGGCTAGGGATGAATATAATTTATTTATACAAACATATGCATGGTGATACTTAACAAAACTTTTATCATAACTTATTCTGTCTGCTGACTTCACAGAGAATGCAAGGTCTCTGCTTATTGCTAATGGACCGCATATTTGGAAACACAAAATATACAGTCATTGCTTTCTTGTCCATATTGTAAAGTTATGGAACTTTTCACTTTGTAATAAATGCTATTCAATAGTGCTTTAGGCCTTCTAGCTCTATTGGGGCTTTAAAATATGGTGTTGTGTAGAAACAGGGCTCCTACATTCCCCAAATTGGTAAAAGTCAGACCCTCACAGCTCATCTCAGTGGGAGAGAACATATTTGTGCAGTTAACATTTTGACACGCTTTTCTGAAGATTACACATATTTAGGACTATTTTGCTATAACAACGGTTTTAATTGGTTGCTAGAGCTGGTTTAAAAATAATAATAATTAGCACTGCAACTCCTGTTTCTTGGGCCTTTGCTCTCCCATTGTTAACTACTTTTTTCTACTTCTGAGGCATAATGTAATAACCAATTTAACTTTCGAAGTAACATACTGTATTCTGTTGTCACGATGTCACAATAGTGTGTGAATGTAGATTTTTATTTTACATCATGTAGCAATAATACAATGTGTATATGGTTTTTGATCAATTTATGCCATTATAGTGTAATGATATGACCACAGGACATACATTTAGCTACACAAAATATGTATGTGACAATGGCAAAATAATGGCTAGGTTTCCACACAGGTTTTTTTTTCTGGTGTTTTATGGACAACTGCCAATGCAGTTTTTGAGTCAATGTCAGAAGTGGATCCAGTAGGAAGGAGAAGTATAAGTCCTTTCTTTATATCTCCCATTCCTTTTGAATACACTTGCTTTGGCTCAAAAATTGCAGCAGCAGATTTCCCAAAAAACTCCAGGAAAAAAACAGTGTGGAAACCTAGCCTAAAGAGGAGACATGCTTTCATTTGTTATTGTAGCACATCCATTTCACTTTAAGGGCACCAACTACTGGTTCTTCAGGCTGGCCATTTTTCTGTTCTAGCAGAAATTATCTGCTTTTGTTTCAAGCATTTGCCAGATTCTGCCAGAAGATTAAACAGACTATAAGAAACAAGATGATCTGGCATGATAGAAACAAGATTAAACTTTGGGGAGGAACATGGTAGCAGAAAGTTAAGTTAGGCTACACCCCCTTCCCTCCACCTTGTGAACCACGCAACGCTGTGGGACCTAGTGATGGCTGGGCCACTGGAATGAGCCATCCCCACTTTGACCTTGTGATACAGCCCCTAGATAGAGCTCCAGAATGCACCTTGCCGGGTGTTAGGAGAATGGGGAAGACAGGAGTGCCACATCGCCCGGGCCGGGGTGCAGGGACCGGCCAGCTGGTGAAGATCGGTCTGAAGGCTGTGTGTGATGCTGGATCTGCTTTGAGGTGCCGGTGAGAAGGTGAGCCAGGGATCCAGAGAGGGGAGCTGGCGGTGACGTGCTATTGCTGCAGTAGAGAGACGGGCGGCTTGCATGGTGCAGGAGGCTCCAGATCACAGCGGGGAGCAGGAACTCGGAGGTCACACGGTGGTTGCCAGAGGAGAGCTGGTGTATGCAGAGTTCCAGGGTCGGAGTGGAGGCAGAGCAGCCAGAGACTGCTGGTGAATGGGTGGCATAGAAGGAGAATTTTGGAGCTAGAGCAGGAGGACTGCAGAGGAATAGTTTGCCCCAAAGTGAATCCTCCTGCTGTTCTAAAGGGAGCTCCTTTGCAGCGGTGCCCACTCCCACCGTGGTGAGAGCATGGTGGGGAAGAAAAGCTGGCCAAAGCCTGGTGAACAATCTGCAGGATGGGTGAGATCTCTCCGTTTCATGTTTCTAAAAGGGGTTGATTAGTTTTCACTCCTTGTATTGTCCTTGGAAAACTAAAAACTGACTAATAACAATTACTAAATACATTTGCAGAGAAACTATTATGAACTAACCTATTAACTTACGAACACTAACAAATAATAGTGAGTTTATGTAGTGGAGAGCAGGTGTGGACAGGTGAGGACAGTCACCCCTGCCGTGGTGAGAGCGCGGCAGGGAAGAAAGATCGACTGGGGTCTGGTGAATTGAAAGAGCGACCCATATTTTTGCCCCCCCCCCCTAAAGAAAGGAGCAATTAACGTTGACCCCTTGCTCTGCTCCATGTTAAGATATTGGAAAACTAGTATTAATTAGTCTTAAGCGATTAACTTATACATAAGTATACACACTGCACTTGGATTGGAAGCCAAACGACATTTTGCTTTGCTAAGTTGATGATGTTCATGTTATTATATTTTAGACTGGGGTGTGCCTTGTTTTCTATGGGAGGTATTAAATAATTTTAGTTATTTAGAGTTAAAATGCCCCCAAAAAGGAATTCTACAAGCCCGGTAAAAGAAAATAAGAATATATATGGCATCACCAACATTAACTTGGAGAAACAAGAAAGGAAAGCAAAATGTAAGGGAGAATGTAGTGCAAGAGGAGGAGGAAGGCAATAGGAAAATGTCACACATCTATTGAGGGTTTAGCTGATCAGATATGAAGTATAGGGTCAGATGTGACATTAATAAGGGAGGGCATAAGAAAACGGGGAAGTACTGCAGACAAAAATTGTTTGGGTAATTTTTAAAGAAAGGGGTAAAAAAAAGAAAAACATTTTTTTTTCTCTCTCCCTTCCCATTTATTGGGAAGAATTAAAGAATGAAACGGGAAGATAGGATGTGTACGAGCATATTGGTATGGAATGTAAGGGGTTTGGGGGATAGGCACAAAAGAATAACGATAGGAGATATGAAAAAAAAAAAACACTTACCTGGTATAATTTGTTTACTGGAAAGACACTTAACTAAAGAAACATCACAGCGAATTAAAAATAATTTATTTTCACATTATTACCACATTTTTTTACTTCATGTTTAGAGGGGTTACAGTTATGATACACAACAAAGTCCAATGGGAGTTATATGATTCCGCTTCCGGTGACCCGGAAAAAAGGGGTGAATGGGGCTGTCTGGGACAGCCCCATTCACTCTTACCCAGCAGGAGTGAGGTAGCAGGGGTGCCGCCTCACGATCACGTGATTGATCGGTCGGAATGACCGACCAATTACGACCCTGATGGGCGGCGATCGGGGCCGGTGGGGTCTCCTACCTTGGCCGGGTCCGGCGGGGGTCCCCTCGGATCGGTGGTGGAGACAGGAGCAGCAGGATCGGCGGCAGCGGCGGTCCCGTCGGCAGGATACAGCAGGAGGTGAGGCCTGTTCACCTCCTGCTGTTGCTTATCAAGAACTTGCAGCATGCACAGCTAAACGGCATGCTGGGAGTTGTAGTTTTGCAACAGCTGGAGTTCCAACTACAGCTCCCAGCATGTCCTTTGGTAGTCTGTGCATTCTGGGGGGGGGGGGGGGGGTTTGTAGTTATGCAACAGCTGGAGGCACATTTTTTCTATGAAAAGTGTACATCCAGCTGTTACATAACTACATCTCCCAACATGCACAGACTACCAAAGGGCATGCTGGGAGTGTGCCTCCAGCTGTTGCAAAACTACAACTCTCAGCATGCCCTTCGACTGTCAATGCATGCTGATTGTTGCAGTTTTGCAACAGCTGGAGACATATTGGTTGTGAAACCGAGTTTGTTACCTAACTCAGTTTTTTGCAACCAGTGTGCCTCCAGCTGTTGCAAAAATACAACTCCCAGCATGCACTGAGAGACTGTACATGCTGGGAGTTCTAGTTTTGCAACAGCTGGAGGCACACTGGTTGCGAAACACTGAGTTAAGTAGCAAACTCTCAGCGTTTCACAACCAATTTGCCTCCAACTGTAGCATAACTACAACTCCCAGCATGTATGGTCTGTCAGTGCATGCTGGGAGTTGTAGTTTTGCCACAGCTGGAGGTTTGCCCCCCCCCCCACCCCATGTGAATGTACAGGGTACATTTACACGGGCAGGTTTACAGCGAGTTCTGCTGCAAGTTTGAGATGTGGCAAATTTTCCGCCACAGCTCAAACTCCCAGTGATAAACTTACTGTAAACCCGAACGTGTGAATGTACCATAAAAACACTGCACTACACTACACTACGCCTACACAAAATAAAAAGTAAAACACTACATATACACATACCCCTACCCACAGTCCCCCCCCCCCCAATGAAAAAGAAAGTCTTATTCGGCACTGTTTCCAAAACAGAGCCTCCACTGTTGAAAAACAACAACTCACAGTATTGCCAGACAGCCACTTACTGTCAAGGCACTCTGGGAGTTTTGCAAAAGCTGGAGACACCCTGTTTGGGAAACACTGCCGTAGAGTATTTTTGTTAACGGATTCAAATCCCCAATTTAGTCCTCAAATGCGCATGGGGCTCTCCCACTTCTGAGCCCTGTCATATTTCAAGGAAACAGTTTAGGGCCACATATGGGGTTTCTCCGTACTCGGGAGAAATTGTGTTACAAATTTTGGGGGGCTTTTTCTCCTTTTACCCCTTATTAAAAGGTAAAGTTGGGGTCTACACCAGCATGTTAGTGTAAAAAAAAAAATATTTTTACACTAACATGCTGTTGTTGCCCCATACTTTTAATTTTCACAAGCGGTAAAACGAAAAAAAGACCCCCAAAATTTGTAATGCAATTTCTCCATAGTACAGAACTACCCCATATGTGGGCGTAAAGTCCTCTGCGGGCGCCCAACATGGCTCACAAGTGAGAGCGTACCATGTACATTTTAGGTCTAAATTGGTGATTTGCACAGGGGTGGCTGATTTTACAGTGGTTCTGACATAAACGCAAAATAAATACCCAGATGTGACCCCATTTTGGAAACGACACCCCTCACGGAATGTAACAAGGGGTATAGTGAGCCTTTACACCCCACAGGCGTTTGACAAATTTCCGTTAAATTTGGATGTGAAAATGAAAAAAAAAAAATTTTCTCTAAAATGCTGGCGTAAGCCTACATTTTTCATTTTCACAAGGGAGAATAGAAAAAAAGACCCCAAAATGTGTAGCCCCATTTCCTCTGAGTAAGAACATACCCCATATGTGGACGTAAAGTGCTCTGCGGGCGATAGGGTTGCCACCTTTCCCTCAGAAAAATACCGGTCATGGGTGTGGCTATGTGGGGGTGGAGCTACAAAAGGGGAGGGGCCAGATTGCACAGGGGCTGAGGGATCAGGGGTTTAAGAAATGGCATGGGGGATGGGAGGGGGGTTTAAGAAATGGCATAGGGGATTGGAGGGATACAATATATATGTGGGGGGAATTTTCCTATATCGCACAAAAAAAATTACATTTAGAGAATACCTACCAAAACCCTATTTATGCCAGCAGCGGCGGAAGTGGTGGTGCGCGACAGCAACGCTGGCTCTCTCTGATGACGAGTGACGTCCCCCTGCGCAACGTCAGATAAACAGGCTAATCAGACAGTATCACACATGACAGGATTAGATGCACAGGCTCAGCAGACAGTATCACACATAACAGGATTAGATACACAGGCTCAGCAGACAGTATCACACATGACAGATTTAGATGCACAGGCTCAGCAGACAGTATCACACATGACAGGATTAGATGCACAGGCTCAGCTCACAGTATCACACATGACAGGATTAGATACACAGGCTCAGCAGACAGTATCGCACATGACAGGATTAGATACACAGGCTCATCAGGCAGTATCGCACATGACAGGATTAGATACACAGGCTCATATACCACATGACAGAATTAGATACACAGGCTCAGCAGACAGTATCGCACATGACAGGATTAGATACAGAGCGCAGCAGATAGTTTCATACATTAAAACATTAAATCAGTGTTTCCCAACCAGGGTGCCTCCAGCTATTGCAAAACTACAACTCCCAGCATGCCCGGACAGCCAAAGGCTGTCTGGGCATGCTGGGAGTAATAGTTTTGCAACAGCTGGAGGCACCCTGGTTGGGAAACACTGCATTAAATACACAATTTTGCAGAGAGGTCTCACCAGTCTCTTGTCTTCACTTTCTCCTTTCCCCGGGCGGCTCCAGGTTAAGGAATGTCCGGGGTTGAGGAGGAATGGGGTGGGCAATTATTTATCCCATGGGGCCACATGAGAAACTAAAAATATTGTGGAGGGCCGGGTAGTTTTTCCCCAGATCAGGCAGCATAGTTGTCCCCCAGATTAGGAGCATAGTTGTCCCCCAGATTAGGAGCATAGTTGTCCCCCAGATTAGGAGCATAGTTGTCCCCCAGATTAGGCAGCATAGTTGTCCCCCAGATTAGGAGCATAGTTGTCCCCCAGGTTAGGAGCATAGTTGTCCCCCAGATTAGGCAGCATAGTTGTCCCCCAGATTAGGAGCATAGTTGTCCCCCAGATTAGGAAGCATAGTTGTCCCCCAGATTAGGAGCATAGTTGTCCCCCAGATTAGGAGCATAGTTGTCCCCCAGATTAGGAGCATAGTTGTACCCCAGTTGTCCCCCAGATTAGGAGCATAGTTGTACCCCAGTTGTCCCCCAGATTAGGAGCATAGTTGTACCCCAGTTGTCCCCCAGATTAGGCAGTATAGTTGTCCCCCAGATTAGGCAGCATACTTGTCCCCCAGATTAGGCAGCATAGTTGTCCCCCAGATTAGGCAGCATAGTTGTCCCCCAGATTAGGCAGCATAGTTGTCCCCCAGATTAGGCAGCATAGTTGTCCCCCAGATTAGGCAGCATAGTTGTCCCCCAGATTAGGCAGCATAGTTGTCCCCCAGATTAGGCAGCATAGTTGTACCCCAGTTGTCCCCCAGATTAGGCAGCATAGTTGTCCCCCAGATTAGGCAGTTTACCCCCCCCCCCCTACACACACACACACACACACACACACACATATACACAGACACATAGAGACACATACACAGACACATGTATACAGACACATATATATACACAGACACATATATATACACAGACACATATATACACACAGACACATATATACACACAGACACATGTATACACAGACACATATATACACACACACATATACACACAGACACTCACCCGCCCTGCGCTGCAGAGGGAGACAGAATACACGGCCTCTCCCCTCCCTGCTCTGCCTATGGAGGGTTGTAAGACTGCACGGGGCAGAGAGAAGGAGGGGGAGGGGGAGACAGGAGACAGGAGGTCACGCCCCCTCCCCAGCACTGTACAATCTCTTCCTGTCATCGCACAGAGCTCTCCCTGTCACAGGCTGGTGGTGTCAGACCTGGGCATTGTACGGCCGGTCATGAAAGCAGTGCTCTTCTGGGGATGCTGCTCCGTCCGCCCCTGTCAGTGAATGAAAAATACCGGCCATTGCATGGCACAGCCCAGAATGTAGATGAAAATACCGGCTGTGCCGGTAAAATACCGGCAGGGTGGCAACCCTAGCGGGCGAACTACAATGCTCAGAAGAGAAGGAGCGCCATTGGGCTTCTGGAGAGAGAATGTGTACGAAATTGAAGGCCACGTGTGTTTACAAAGCCCCCATAGTGTCAGAACAGTGGACCCCCCCCCACATGTGACCCCCTTTTGGAAAATACACCCCTCAAGTGATGTAATAAGGGGTACAGTGAGCATTTACACCCCACAGGTGTCTGACAGATTTTTGGAACAGTGGTCCGTGAAAATGAAAAATGTAAAACGCCAGTGGGGTGTAAATGTTCACTGCACCAATTATTAATTTCTGTGAGGGATGTAGTTTCCAAAATGTGTCACATGTGGGGTGGTCCACTGTTCTGGCACCACGGGGGGCTTTGTAAACACACATGGCCTCCCACTTCTATTCCAACCAAATTCTCTCACCAAAAGCTCAATGGCGCTCCTTCTCTTCTGAGCATTGTAGTTCGCCTGCAGAGCACTTGATATCCACATATTTCAATACTCAGAAGAAATGGGGTTACAACTTACCCCTTGTGAAAATGAAAAATTTGGGGTAAAACCAACATTTTAGTGAGCGGAAATTTGTTAAGCACCTGTGGGATGTTAAGGCTCACTGTACCCCTTGTTATTTTCTTTGAGGGGTGTAGTTTCCAAAATAGTATCCCATGTGTTTTTTTTTTGCTGTTCTTGCACCATAGGGGCTTCCTAAATACGACATGCCCGCCAAAAACCATTTCAGCAAAATTTGCTTTCCAAAAGCCAAATGTGGCTTCTCTTCTGAGCATTGTAGTATGCCCGTAGTGCACTTGACGTCCAAATATGGGTATTTACATACTCAGAAGAGATGGGGTTACAAATTTTGTTGGGCTTTTTTTCCTATAACCCCTTGTAAAAATGTAAAATTTGGGGGAAAACCAGCATTTTAGTGAAAAAAAAAAAGAAAATTCATTTACACATCCAACTTTAACGAAAAGTCGTCAAACACCTGTGGGGTGTTAAGGCTCAGCGGACCCCTTTATACATTCCTTGAGGGGTGTAGTTTCCAAAATAGTATGCCATGCTGTTTTTTTTGCTGTTCTGGCACCATAGAGGCTTCCTAAATGTGACATGCCCCTCAAAAACCATTTCAGAAAAACACACTCTCCAAAATCCCATTGTTGCTTCTTCCCTTCTGAGGCCTCTAAGTGCACCCATAGAGCACTTAACATCCACATGTGAGGTATTTCCTTACTCGAGAGAAATTGGGTTAAAAATTTGGGGGGCATTTTCTCCTTTTACCCCCTGTAAAATTTCAAAAACTGGGTCTACAAGAACATGCGATTATAAAAAATGAAGATTTTGAATTTTCTCCTTTACTTTGCTGCTATTCCTGTGAAACACCTAAAGGGTTAACACACTTTCTGAATGTCATTTTGAATACTTTGGGGGTGCAGTTTATATAATGGGGTCATTTATGGGGTACTTCCAGTATGAAGTCCCCTCAAATCCACTTCAAAACTGAACTGGTCCCTGAAAAATTCCAATTTTGAAAATTTTGTGAAAAATTTGAAAATTGCTGCTGAACTTTGAAACCCTCTGATGTCTTCCAAAAGTAAAAACATGTCAACTTTATGATGCAATTATAAAGTAGATGTATTGTATATGTGAATCAATATATAATTTATTCTAAATATCCATTTTCCTTACAAGCAGAGAGTTTCAAAGTTAGAAAAATGCAAAATTGTCGACATTTTCATGAAATCTTGGGATTTTTCACCAAGAAAGAATGCAAGTAACAAGAAAATTTACCACTGTGTTAAAGTAGAATGTCACGAAAAAACTGTCTTGAAATCAGAATAATCGGTAAAAGCATCCCAGAGTTATCACTGCTTAAAATGACAGTTGTCAGAATTGCAAAAAGGGCTCAGTCCTTAAGGTGAAAAAGGGCTCAGTCCTTAAGGGGATAATAAATAAAACCCAGATAAAATACTGCACAGTATATTGTGCTTTTTGTTCTGTTTTAGAATGCTCACTCTTATCATGCGACTCACTTTAGTACGCCAATAATGTCCAGGTATGGTGACAAGTCTATGACTCCTTGATTCAGGAATGTGGAAGGATGCAAAGTCTCTGTGCAATGTGATTAGTTGTAGTGCAATATTAGGTAAAATTTGTGCAGGTAGGTGGATAACGGGTGTCACACCAGGGTGTCATTTATTATTCATTAGTGCCCCTTGTTTTTTGGATTATAAGAGAACCCTGGAAGTCAAATCCACTGTAAATAATTTTTTACATAAAATCAACGAGTTATTGAACTGTGCAAGTAAAGGGGTAATTTATTTAATTCAGTGCCCTTGCAATAAACAATATGTAGTCCGAACCTCACGATCCCTCAAAACTTGTATTTTAGAGCACAGATATAACATCAAAAAACAAAACGAAAAACACCCATTATCTGCACATTTCAAGCAATTCCATCAAGGGAACCCTAATAACCTCAGATACACAGCAATCCAGTTAGTTTAACAAGATTGGCGAGGGGGCAACTACATAAGCAAGATGTCCAGAGCCGAATCTAGGAAGATATTTGAATTCGGCTCTCTGGCGCCTAGAAGACTAAATAGCGAGTTGGAAGTATTCGGTTTGTTGGACTAGGAGGTGGTCCCTTTGGACGACTCGTCGCTTTAGGCTGTTTTCCCAGCACTCCTACTGGTCCTTCATTGGGACCTTCCCATACAACTCACGCACCAACTCAGAATATATAGTTAGGGCCATACATTTACATTAGTGTCATTCTATATATTTTGTAATACGTATTTTTATTTATATGCCTTTATTGTTATCAATTTGCATAATTATTCTGCATATCTTGGGATACACTACCTAATTTTAAAGCATCCTTATTTGTGTGTGACCATGTAATCATATATATAAGTATATTTTAGCTCTTCTTTCACACCCATTTTTTTTGTTTGTCAATGTCACATAGAAATAAAAATTTAAAGATTTTTTAAAATCTTTATTTCTTTGTTGACATTTTGTTGCTATAAAAACTTTATCAAACTGGATGTGACGTGTCCTCAAAGAGGAGGAGTTTAGAGTATATATATATATATATATATATATATATATTTGAGAATGACTCTCAAACACGCTATACCTAGCTGCTGAAAAAAGGACCTTAGGAGGTCCTGAAACGCATCCAGCTACTTATTACCCCAATGACCACTGCTACCTACAATATTAAGACCTGCCAATCAACCCGTGACAACGCGCTACCTCAAACACGAGGACTCCACTGGGATCTGCTTCTGCTGCATCAAGGAGAAGCGCTGCAGTCCACACAACCGGAGCCCACTGCCGCTCACGCTGTGAATCAAGGAGGCGGCTAAGTCTCTAACAGCGTGCTCCCTGCCAGGAGACACCGGAATGTGGACTACAACTGACACGCATCTCAAGGTACCATCCACCTGCCTACACAACTGTTACCTAATATTGCAGTACAGCTAATAACATTGCACAGAGACTTGCATCTTTCCATACATCCCCGAATCAGGGAGTCATAGACTTGTCACCATACCTGGACATTACTGGCTTACTGAACTGAGTCGCATGATAAGAGTGAGCATTCTAAAACAGAACAAAAAGCACAATATACTGAACAGTATTTTATCCAGGTTTTATTTACTATAGTGTGTGATCACATTTTATTATTTTATTTTATTAGCCCTTTTTTGCCATTATATATTTTATATATATTAAAAATTTTTATTGTTATCTTGTGTCTCTGTTGACTCACAGGGGCCCTGTGAATCACAGCACATAACGCTGATTAATATATTATTTTTTAAACATTAATAAATACTATTTGGTTCAATATTCCTGACCCTCAGCCACAATTTCTTCTTTTAAAACCAATAATTTTCATGAAAAATGTTTTATTGAACCAGAAAAATAAACATACAGTGGGCCTAATTTACTAAGAGTTCCGGGTTTTTACTAGTGGGAAAAGTTATTTCAGACTTATTTACTCTATTTACTATTAGGAAAAGTCGGCAACATTTTCTGACCAGCTTTTTCTAGAGCGATATTTCCAGCCATTTACCCACAGGATTTTCTGTGAATTCAATAGTAAATCGGTCGGGTTGTGAAACCACACCCCTTTTCGGACTGACCACACCCCTTTGTGACAGACCACGCCCCCTTTTGGCTTTTCCCAGTGCAATGTCGGGTTTGTTGGATTTTTCAGGCGCACACTGTCGCAAACTGGGGCAGACTGGTGCAGACATGTCTCAGACACTCTGCGCCAAAATAACCAGAAAAAAACCCGTCGGTTTCAGCTTAGTAAATTAAGCTCAGTGTCTTTATAAGGCTTAAAGGGGTATTCCAGAAAAAAAAAACTTTTTTTTATATCAACTGGCTTCAGAAAGTTAAACAGATTTGTAAATTACTTCTATTAAAAAATCTTAATCCTTTCAATAATTATCAGCTGCTGAAGTTGAGTTGTTTTCTGTCTGGCAACAGTGCTCTCTGCTGACATCTCTGCTTGTCTCGGGAACTGCATATAGTAGAAGATGTTTGCTATGGGGATTTGCTTCTAAACTGGGCGGTTCCTGAGACACGTGTCATTAGAGAGCACTTAGACAGAAAAGAACAACTCAACTTCAGAAGCTCATAAGTACTGAAAGGATTAAGATTTTTTAATAGAAGTAATTTACAAATCTGTTTAACTTTCTGGAGCCAGTTGATGTTTTTCCTGGATAACCCCTTTAAATTGCACCCACTTTATAGTCTGCTTCTATGTTACAATCTGTAGGTATACTGTTTTTGCAATAAATCCCTGTAGATGTGAATAAATCTATATGCTGTGTTTATGGTACTTGTATCGCTATATGTATATATTGCTGTCATACAGGTCCACAGCAGCACAACTTTGCTCAGTTCACAACTTTTTCAGTTTTTTTTCTTTTGAATCAGCCTTTAAAAAGGCTTGCTGGACTTTGTGGTACATGATGAGGCTTGTGTATAAATGGACATGAGGTCCCCCTTTAATCAGCCCTCACACACAGAGGCTGGGGGTGAGCACTTCTTTGATGTGGATCCTTAAATAGTCCCTCTAGGATTTGTGCACTGCAGATATTCTAGATCAGGAATGGATTCTAGCTCCTGGATGACAATTCTGGCTCCTGTTCTTGCACACACACACACAAACACACACACACACTCTGTTTTTCTTGGTTCCCTATCTCTGTCCTATCTCTATCCCTATTTGTTTCTCTCTCCTCAGACTGAACTCAGGAAACATTGCATGTGTGTAAAACTGCCCTTCCTCTTGCTGTCTCCTATTGGCCTTTGGGCTGATTGACACATAAAACCAGCAAATCATATGATAACCTGGGGTTATCATGTGATATGCTGGTCATTTGACATAATGTCACTGCCCCCTAGTCCTCCTGCTTCCTCTGGGTGCCAAAATGCCATGCTTTATGGGTGTTTTGTGTGCTTTTACTGGTTAGTGTGAACCAAACCAGTAAAAGCTCTAAAGTTCATTCATTTGTAATCCCCACCCTTCTTTAAATTTATAAACCTACAGATGGGCTTAACCTTCCTGCAGTACTCTGGAGCTAAGCGCGCTTCATACCCGATGGATATCAGCAGCCAGGACCTGCAGATAATTCCAGACATTGACGATCAGGACGATGTCTGACATTAACCCTTTAGACGCTTAAATTTGACTGAGGCATCTAAATGTGCCAAATGATGTGGGCAATTATGGGGATTACCGTATCGAAATTGCAGGGTCCCAATCAGCTGAGAGGATTGCAGGATGGCCCTTACCTGCCTGCTCGCAATCCAATTTGCGCTCCTTGGCAGGCTGCACGAATGAAATGCCGATATAACTAATAAATATTGTATTATAGCACAGAATTTTTCAGTTCATGCAGTCTAAAGATTAAAACTAAAAAATAGTGAAAAAAAGGTTGGGAATTTTTCTTTCATGTGAATAAGCACCTTCCCTAATAAAAGTCTAAATCACTCCCCCTTTTCTCCCTTTCAAATTAAATATATTAAACAAAAATAAACAAACATATGTGGAATTCCCACATGTGTAAATGTCTGAACTATTAAATTTAATGTAAATTAAACTGTACGGTCAATGGCGTAAACGTAAAGAAACACCAAAGTCCAGAATTGAGTATTAAATCCCATCAAAACAAGTATGGTACTGATCAAGACTACAGATCACGGGCTCTCTCATACATTCCCATACACAGAAAATTAAAACATTATAGGGGTCAGAAAGGGACCCCTACAAAAAGTCAAAAAGTTATAATTTGACTAAAGTTAAAAAGTAGATAAATTTTGTATCCTTGTAATCATATGTACCTAAAAACATAATGGACCTGATTTATCAATCAGCCTGAAACCCCAATTGTCTGGTTTTTACCCAAAGCAACCAATCAAAGCTCAGTTGTAATATCTTAACAAGCTCTTATAAAGTGAAAGTGAAGCTGTGATTGGTTGCTATAGGAAAAACCAGACAATTAGGGTTTCGGGATAATTGATAAATCAGGTCCATTATGTTTTTAGGTACATATGATTACAAGGATACTATATTTATATGCTTTTTAATTTTTGTTAATTTATAACTTTTTGTAGGGGTCCCTTTCTGACCCCTATAACTTCAAAAAAAATGTGTGTACGGGAATGTATGAGAGGCACAAAAAACAAGCCCTCATCTGGGTCTGTAATTGAAAAATTTAAAGTAATATGTTTATTAGATGTTCAGGAGGAAAAAACTAAATTGCAAAAAGGTCTCTTCTCAGTATAAAAATATTGCATGTAAGAAAGGATATCTAGCATCCAGGCATGCAGTGTAACAGGAACATTTTATTCCTTTATGCAATAAAAACCTCAGAGCACACATTCTTCAATTCGTTTCAGGTAGTCAACCCTTTAGCATGGCATGATGCCTCAACATAAAAATATAAAATAATTTTTTTACCAGTTCACTTACTTTTAAATAACTTACTTTTTTCTTCCAAGCAATATGCCCTGTATCATTTGTCTCCCTGCCTTAAATGTATCATTATACATGAGATTATATTCTTGCCTCCATCTACAAGCATATTTGGCAAAATATACCTTATATGATATGAACTGTCAGTTTACTGTTTCATTTTTCTTCAATCCTGAAATTTCAATAAAAGAAAAATTTAAAAGAAAATAAACATTTTGACACCCAGTAGGCTAAAATCCCTCCCTACCATAAACACAAATACTCCCAAATAACAAAAAGACAGCTTCAAATGCCTAAAAAGAGAAGCCTCTGCTGCAGTGCTGTTAACAATAACAAGCAAACTTTCATATCCAACGCCACAGAAGTCTACATAAAAAACTGTAACTGCCAGTCGGCTCATGTTAAACACCTTATTGACTGCACGTATAAAAAATAATACACGGGGAGAAAAATACAAGTGTTACACTGTAGATTAAACAAGGACCAGTCTAAATTAAAGAGAGTTTTCTTACGTCTATTTTTATACACCTGTTATAATTCAAAATGACACTTTAGGCTGGGTTGACACAATGGGGGATATTTATCAAAACCTCTCCAGAGGAAAAATTGCTGAGTTACCCATAGCAACCAATCAAATTACTTCTTTTATTTTTGAAAAGACATCTGAAAAAATAAAATAAGCTATCTGATTGGTTGCTATGGGCAACTCAGCAACTTTTGCTGCGGACGGGTTTGGATAAATTTCCCCCAATGTTTTATTTATTTATTATTTTATGGCTGTATTTTTTGTGCAATGTTATGATGTGTGAACACAGCCTTACGGAAAAGGTAACACAGAGCATATTCACAATGTGCTTGATTCTGTTGGTGCGCTACCGGCAGCCACAGAGAGACGACAGAGCACAAACCCTGTAGCTCTGTGTGTCCACTTGAAGTGATGGATTTCCCGCTGGCAGTCATGAGCTGACACACAGAGTAAGCAAGGGCTCTGTGACTGCCGGCAGTGCATCTGCAGTGTTAAAGAAGCTGCAGATGCACTGTGTGTGACCCTACCATTATAGTGAATCATTAATTACTCACTTAAGATATACAATTAAAAGTTGCTGAGTTGCCCATAGCAACCATTCAGATCACTTCTATAATTTTTCAGAGGCCTTTTAAAAAAATGAAAGAAGCAATCTGATTTGTTGCTATGGGCAACTCAGCAACTTCTCCTCCTGACAGTTTTTGATAAATCTCCACCAATGTGCAGTAAATTTTGCAGAATTTTCAAGCTGAATTTTATCAGCAAATCCGCCGTGTGAATATAGCCTTAAAGCGGTTATCCAGGAATAGAAAAACAGAGCAAATTTCTTCCAAAAACCGTGCCGCACATGTCCTTAGGTTGTGTACAGCATTAAAATTTGTCTCCATTAATTTCAATGGTACTAAGCTGCAATACCACATACAACTTGAGGTCAGGTGTGGCACTGTTTTTGGAAGAAAACAGCTCTGTTTTTCTAATCCTGGATAATTCCTTTATAGATGAGCAAATCATTTAATATAGTTAGTTAAAAAAAAAAAAAATGAACACATGATTTAATTTGTGATTCACTTTGGGTGAATGAGTCTTTGCTTCTATACCTAATGGTGTATTCTAAGTTTTTGGAACTTTTAAGCTATGCACCCCAAAAAAACACATTCACTTGCATGGGCTTCACGCGTATGTGTCATTAATCTAGGTGATCCAACCACCGTACCTAGGGAGTGTACATATTCCCTCAAAACATTTGAAAAGTGGTCTGATGGCTTTTCTGTTTTAAAATAAGCCGCAGTCACATATAACTGTAAACCACAAAAGTGGTCCTACAAGTAATCAGATCTATGACTATAATGTCATGTTATCCTAATTGTAGATATCAAGTCCCTAAAAACTGATTGCAGAGACGGAGGCTACCGCAATTGTGATCATCAAATGCAACGGAAAAACTGACATTCTTGATCATTCTTGAGACGCTAAAGGCCCTAGATGTACACTGTTTAAAATGGGTTATAGGTTAGACTCTAAATGCCCTACATGTGCTGAGGAAGGGGCAGAGATAAAACATATGTTGAGATGATATAGAGTAGTACAAACCTTTTGGCAGAATGTATTTGAGAAAATTAGGGAAGATTTTGGAGTTTTGCTCCCTGTCTTGGATAAGCGGAAATTCTTAGTATTGGGATTGCATGTAAAGAATATAGGGATATTATTTTGAAATTGTTATGTTTGGCAAGAATTGTTATGCTGAAAGTATGGATTTCAAAAGTACTTCCTAGTAACCAAGTATTGTGGAAATTGGTAGATAAGTAAAAAAAAAAAAAAAATTGGTATAAAGGGAAAAAAAGCTATTTACTTAGCTCTTTTGTTACTACGATTTGAATTGTAAATATCTATAGCTATGGTGCCATCTACAGTTATTGGATGATGCTACCAAGGGGTACGATGTCCATATGAAAGCAATGTTACTGCTGGGATACTGCAGCTCAGCTTCCATTCACCAACAGGGGAATCAGGAAACCAACAGTTTGTATTTATTTGTAAATGTATGGTAATGTGCACTGTATTTCTAATACAATTTTAGTACAGTATGTTTTGTAATAATATTTTTGCAGACAAAGAAAACCATCAAATTAAGATAAAATAGAATGGAATCTGCAAAGCACTTAATGTTCTCATTTTACTTTGCTTAGCATTACATATATTCAGGCACAAATCCATTGTGGCTAACAAAACTTTCATAAAGAAACTACATAATTAATGCATCAGTCATTCACTTTTAGTTTCTTCATCTTCCTTTTAAGAGAAATGTAGTGTACAGTGAGGTTACGGAAAAGTCTGCAAATGGTCTACATTATATTTATTAGGAAACCTATAAATATCAGCCGGTCTGTGGTTCTTAAAATCATCTTTCTGTGGAGATTTTTTTGTAGCTTAATATATCAGGGTCATGTTCAAAGCATAAAAATTCATGTTAATTTGAAAATGTAGCAATTTGTCAAATTTGTTTCAACTGCACAATGAATACACAAAACATTTTTTGGTAGATTTATTTATACTGTCATAATTTAGACAGCTTAGAATTAGTCCTGATGTACCAAATTGATCTTAGTGTGGTTCATGCTGTATGTTTAGTTTGGTGTATTATTAGACATTTTTATCTAACATTATGTTACCTTATGGTTGGCTTACTTAAGATTAACTTTTGAGCCCAAATCAAGCCCCTTTAGAGTAAGTCTAGGTTAACATCTTCTTTGGAGCTCTGTTTGGAGAGGTTCTGTCACAGCAAGTCCACTCAAATCCTGCTTAATAAATAGTTATCAAACAGAAGCCTGACGGACCCCATTAAAGTCAATGGGAATTCTTGGGCAGAAGGTTTTTTTTTTAAATTTTTTAGCAGAAGATATTTGCTGTATTCTCCTCTTCCAGGTGGCTGAGTCCACTATGTCAATTGCACCTCAGCCAGTGGTTGGTCGAATGGCAATGTGACATACTTGGTTCCAGCACCAGGAAAAGGAGTGCAGTTGAGATTGGGGCTGGGCAGAATACGTAAATTGTTGCTTACTGGCTGAGGGGGAAAACCGCTGCATAAGGTGCAGCGGGCTGCAGACTGTTATTGGTGGCAAGGATCCATTTAGATGTTTTTTTCTCTTCCTAATGGGAGTGGCACAACTGGGGCAGTTATATGTCTGTGACATCAAACAGATGTGCCTGTGCAAGGCACTTCGGGCCCCAGCAGCTACTGCAGTTGTTGAAGTGCCAGTGCCTTTGCTCAGGCTGATTGAACTTTGGGCCAAAGAGCAAGCCCAGAGCACAAAACCCCCCTCCAGTGGGACTACTCTGTACAGGTAGATATTTTATCCAAAAAATAAAATAAGTCAGCAGGGGGATGGCGTGGCCATTGGTATGCCTAATGGCCAGTCCAAGCCTAGGTCGGGATATGAGAAAGGGATACAAGGACAAGATAGGAGGTTGGGTAGGGGGTTGGGATAGAAAGTCAAGATAGAAGGTCGAGGACCATCATTGTTGCTTTTCCTCTCCCACAATGTTTAGGTACGAAGTGCATACATGAAGAAAGAAGGGAGTTGGCAACTCACCACATGTTTCTTCGTTCTATCTTTATTCGGAAAACCTACTCACATACATCTGTAACGGAGAGGGACAAGTACGGGTGGAGGGGTACAGCAAGGCAACAGGACCGTTTTGCACTATTCAGTACTTCATCTGGCCTCAATACAAGACTGACTACACCGTGAATATATAAACAGGTGAGTGAACACATAACCAATCACCATACAGCATGTGTTTAAACATGTGACTAATGACGTGCAGGATGGGAGGAGTACTACTTAAAGACAAGTTTTCTATTAATTCTTTCACCCGGGTTTGCATAGCCCAAAAAACAGAGTACCTCTGGGTTTCCATCATGGACTTCTACTACATGGGAAATCAGACGGGGTGAACCCTTCATTGTGCGTAATGAGTAAAAATGCTCTCTAATACAAATCATAAAATGCCTGATTGTTTTTCCCATGTAGTAGAAGCCACAGGGACAAAAATAGCATGCACAATGTTCTTAGACTGACATGTATTAGTTCTATAACAGTGTGAGGAACTGGGCCTATTCTTAGAAAACGAGATTCCATATTATACTTGCAAAAATTGCAGTTTTTACATTTGTAATTCCCTTTAGGTGACAGATTGCTTAACCAGATCTTTTTTTTCTAGATAGAGTTTTCTTTGATCTGAGTACATAGCCTATCGTTTTGTTTTTCTTATAGGCTATTAGTGGATAATTTTTTGCTATATTCCTTATATCCTCATCGACCTCCACTATATACAGTACCAATTGCGTCTTATTGCTTGATCTATAATTTTATTCTGTGAGGAATTCTGAAAAGTAAAAGCGAATCTTCTTTGTTTTTGACCTTTTTCTTTTTTTTGGTGGAATATATTTTTTCTGTCTAGTTTGTCTGCTTTTTCTCTTCCTATTTTTATTAGGGCTTCTGGGTACTGGCTTTTAATCAGGCTTCTAATTCGTTCGCTTGTTGATTATAGACTGAATTTTCCATGTTATTTCTGTTTAATCCAAGAAATTGCCCGTAAGGAATTCCCATTTTGACTGTATATTGATGGGAACTCCTATAGTGTAGTATCGTGTTTTTAGCTACATCCTTCAGTGACTAATGTATTTTTTATCATTTTTAAATGAAAGTCTAAAAATTCGAGTCAATCGCCTCCATATTGATGGGTGAAAGCCATATTTTCTTTGTTACAGATGTTAAGGTAGGTGACAAAATCGTAGAACTGTTGTTCGGTTCCAGAATATATTAGCACTATATCAGCTACATACCTAACGTATGTTTTGATATACTGTAAAAATGGATTATGGACCGAGTATACATAACGGTTTTCAGAAATTGCTAAAAACAAGTTAGCATAAGCACAGGACTTATGTTAAGTACAGAGCATGCTACTTTCTGAATATAAATGCTACAAACAGGGAAACGGATTCGAAAGGAGTAGTTGAAAAGATGGAATCAGCTTAACTCACAGGGAGAGAGGACGCGGGGGGGGGGTACTTTTTGGACTGCAACACAAAGGATGATTTAGAGGTTGTAAGCTTGAAGACACTGAAATGCTGTATCGAATATGGCCGTCTATTTTTAGACCATTAACTCATTACAGTCCCATGCACAGTGTTATCGTGTCCCTAGAAGGCTTAGAGCTTACAAAACTCCAGCTCAATTCCAGGATGATCCTAGGTTAGTTGAATTATGGAAACAAGTACATCATGATCATTCACAAAGGTTGCTACAGATTGTCATTACCAGGAACAGAATTGAATATGAAGTTTCTGAAGAATTTACTAAGACTAAAAATGAGTGTATTAAAAGAGCCCCAATTGAACAACTGAATTTGTTTTTCTCCAAATTAGAAAAGAAAATATTGGTGACACAAGAAGAAATGAAAGTGAAGAAAAGAGATACATTTATTAGGGACAAAAGGGATTATGAAAATAACCAAGTGTTTACGTGGCATGCTAAACCTTCAACAACTATACTACAACTTAATAAAAATCCAAAGCCATCATGCCCCTTCCCATAGACTTGCATTAAGGGGGTGGGGCATGCCATCACACGGGGGTGGAGTAGTGACGTCACAATACTCCGGCCCTATGGTCATCACGCTGCACACTCGGAGCCTCCAGCGATGCGGAGAGCTCGTAAAGGTGGGTGCTGAATGACAGCAGCGGGACCCCTGCGATTAGACATCTTATCCTCTATCCTTTGGATAGGGGATAAGATGTATTAGGGCCAGATTACCCCTTAAAATTTTTCATTAATAAACCCCCTAAAGAGCATGAAAAAAACAAAGGTGATATCCCAGCTGTAATTGGCCCTCTTGGATTTTTCCCTTCAGAATTATCAGAGAGAGATAAAGAATGTGCCGAAATGCTTGCTTCAGGTTTTGAAGTAATGACTGCCAATGAGAACTCTGACTTAGAGAGGTTTTTTCCTCCTGTTCCTCAGGGCAGCCACCTGGATCTTTTTTCTACAGCTATTATGAATGATGTTAGATCCAACCTGTATCCTAAAGCAGCTTCTAATCTGTCAATACAGGGGGAACTAGCACTGAATAAACGCAAAGAAAGGGATGATATTGTCGTTATCAGAGCAGATGGGGGGGATGTAGTTCTGCCTAAAGACATGCATGATGAAGAAGCCGAAAGGCAACTATCTGACAAAAAAAACCTTACCCCCCTCCCCTCAGATCGGACACAAAAAATACTAAATAATTTGAGATCACTTTTGCACAAATATGTTTCAAAAGAAATGCTGTCTTAATCCGATGCAGAAAAATATATTATAAAATATATATCATAATATATATTTATACCATTGGCACCTATGCCAGCACTATGGTATCACCTACCCAAGGTGCATAAGTCACTATGCCGCCCCCCAGGACGTCCTATCGTGGCGGGGGTCAGCTCAGTGACTGAGCACCTATCCCACTACATTGGATGACTTCTGCGCCTACTCCTCCCTGCTATTCCATCTTACAATAAAGATATTCGTCATCCTTTGCAAGCCGCTAAAAAAATACATATACAGGAAGGATGGAGTCTTTGCTCTATAGATGTAGTCAGCCTTTACACCTGCATCCCACACAATGTGGGTGTACAGGCAGTACAAAAATTCCTTAAAGGGAATTCCTTATGGGCAATTTCTTAGATTAAAAAGAAATAACATGGAAGATTCAGTCTATAATCAACAAGCGAACAAATTAGAAGCCCGGTTAAAAGACAGTACCCAGAAGCCCTAATAAAAATAGGAAGAGAAAGAGCAGACAAACTAGACAGGAAAAGAAACTAGACAAAAAAGAAAAACAGTCAAAAACAAAGAAGAATCACCTTTACTTTTCAGAGTTCCCCACAGAATAAAATTATAGATCAAGCAATAAGATGCAATTGGTACTGTACATAGTGGAGGCCGATGAGGATATATGGAATATAGCAAAAAATAAACCATTAATAGCCTATAAGAAAAACAAAATGATAGGCGATGAACTCAGATGAAAGAAAACTCCATCTAGAAGGCACCATGAAGGGTTCACCCCGCCTGATTTCCCATGTAGTAGAAGTCCAAGATGGAAACCCAGAGGTACTCCGTTTTTGGGCTTGCAAAGAGTATATGCCAACCCGGGGGCAAAAGAATTGATAGAAAACTTGTCTTTAAGTATTACCCGTCCCATCCTGCAAGTCATTAGTCACGTGTTTAAACACCTGCTGTATGGTGATTGGTTATGTGTTCTCTTACCTGCATACTGTATATATTCACGGTGTAGTCAGTCTTGTATTGAGGCCAGATGAAGCACTGAATAGTCCCGTCGCCTTGCTGTACCCCTCACCCGCACTTGTCCCTCTCCGTTACAGATGTACGTGAGTGTGTTTTCCGAATAAAGAAAGAAGAACAAAGAAAAATGTGGTGAGGGGCAGACTCCTTTCTTTCTTCATGTATGCATATCCTATGGACTTCAAAGCACCGGCACTATCAAAAGCAGATTCCTTACTGTTCACATTGAGCCTTTCCGAAAATTTGCTTTTAGCAATGCCATATTCGTCACTTGCTGACTAGCTGTATTTTAGGTAGGAAGACCTGGCCAGTTGGGTACTCAGTATGCTTTATAACAAAAGAAGCTTAGAAACATTGTCATTTTCATTTTTGTGTCATAATGATCAAGTAATACAGTTGGAATAAAAGAATATGGACAATGATTTAGGTTGCAGTATTGTTGTTAAACATTTAATATAACAACAATCTTCCACTCTAGTTTATTTATGATAATCACAATTTGTTCCTCTTTATATATATATATATATATATATATATATATATATATATAATGGATAGCTATAAAGTACTGTATAGACAAACTTTCATAACATTTTTCCAAACTAGTTTTTGTAATTTTCTAAATTGCTCCTAACAAATAAGCAACAGACACTTACTTGACTCTCACTGGTCCGAAAATGTCAATAAGATTTAAAAGAAAATTCTGTGATACTTGAGACAGTTGTGATTGCTCATGGATTCAGGGTGTTGTGACCTCCTTCAGTCACTAGAATAAAAAGGCTGCTGTACTCTGCTAAGCTCAGTGCAACCTCAACTTATACAGTATGATTGAAAAAGACACATATGCATCAAGTTCAACCCACTGCTGAACTCTCTACACCACAAAGTATATGGGCAAACAAAGCATCCTAATGAACTGCTACAATTTGCACATGATATACTTTATTCGTCCAGTAGCAGCGCCACTCACATGCATGGGCTATGTTTGGTATGAAAGAACAGACCAAATATTCCTCTCACCTTTCATATGTATCTCAATAATGAATCCTTATGTACTGTAGTTAATGAAAAGAATCATTATAGAATTCTACATTAATAATTCTAAAATTCAACCAATTGTTTATTTTGGGAATAAAAAGAACAATGTTCATTAAATACAAGTATAAAAAAATGTTTCTTGTGTTTGCCGTATCCTGTAATAGCTGGAGGGGCATTAATATAAATTTGGGAAGGCTTTTCTAAAATACAGACATGATTTGTTCTCTCACATAATGTAAGAAAGTCTAGAAGGCATGATAAACGATGCAAAATTTAATAGCTAAAGTATTAATATGCTTAAGACAAACATTTCTGTGCTCTATTTTTCCTATAATGAATGCAGGGATGAAGAAAGGTAACATGGAAAAAGGAAGTTATTTTATTTCCTGGAGCTTCTGATTTCAATCCTCGCAGCAGGTGTTTTGCATGCTGTTGTACCGGCAAGAAAAATGTAATAAACACTTAGACCTTGAGAGAAAAGCAGAGAATGGTAACCTGTAGAGAGTCAATGATGGGAGCGGAGTGTTCTAAGTGAGATCAGCAGTTAAGTTTCAAGAACCCTTGGGGCAGCTCTCTCCAACACAAATAAATATTGTTTTCACCCTGAAGGTTTCACAAGTTTGGAAGATTTTTTTTAATACTATTTTTGGATCTATTTTAATATTCTATCTGCACTGAGTGAGGTTACTATATATTTCAAATAGTTTTAGGACTTAATATTAGTTTTGCTATATTGCACTTATTTTTCATGTGTTTGAAAATCCTGCTCTAAGCAGGGTTGGTAATCATCCGTAAGTACTTGACACTTCTAAAAATGGAAGACTTTTGTCCAGAATCTATAATAATAAATAGATAGGTCTATGATTTTTTTTTCATTGAAGGATATTGTATAGGTTATTGCAATTTAAGAGTAAATTTATTACGTGCGCCACCAACGTATTTGTTTAGAAGTCACAGATTTTGTGAACAAACTGCACAAAGTTTTTGACTCAAAGCAAAGACTCAAAGCAAAGGGGGAGGGAAGGAAGCAGGAAGCGGGCATTGCTTTACATGGAGGGAGCATGCAGGGGATGCATCCTTCCCACATCAGACTTTGAACCCAATTTGCGAGAGCAACAATCACAAAAATCTACATCAGCTCAGAGGTGGGTTAGATTTCTATATTAGGAGCAATGGGAAGCCACAGAGCTGTCGACTTTACTAAGAGGTGTGTGTCTCATGGTAAATCCAGAGAACTGAAAATGGGGAGGAGCTTCAGAGAAGTGCAATGTATGAAAATGAGGAACTTTGGCTATGTCACAATGTGCCCTATGGTTAGGTTGGATACAGTTGTTTATGTAGCAAGCTGATATGTACGGTACATAGCTTTGCAGTACCATATCTATTCACTAAACCAGTATTTCCCAACCCAGTCCTCAAGGCACACCAACATTCTGGGTTTTTTCAGTTACTCCATTGGAATAGAACAGGGAAAAATTTAAATCCTGGACTGTTGGTGGGCCTTGAGGACTGGGTTGGGAAACACTGCACTAAACGTCTTCAAGGGCATAAATTGTGCTTGCAAGTGATGCTGAATGTTCACACAGTTCTATAATGAATATGTTTATCAATAGGATTTTGCTGCTTGACTCAGACCGATGACAGACTAGTTGTAACCATCCCATGTCTGAACTGACATTTTGCTATAATCCTTTTTGATTCATTCTGTTCAGTATGTTCATAAAAACGAGAAAACGAGAAAGCCCAGAAAAAAAATAGATTAAAAAAGCCTTAAAATAGTCAACTAAAGGGTAAAATATATTTACATTTACACTATAGGTATGTATAAACTATTGTTGGCTAATACTTCATTGAGTAAAAACAAAAATATACTTCTAGTATTAGTGTACCTGGAATGAAATAATAAAAAAGTGCATTATTTAAAACTACAAGCAATCGCATAGAATAGGCCTATTTATCACAATAAGTAGTCTTTGCACTCTAGGCACTTTGAGACTGGCCTCTAGGAACAGCTGCAAGGAGTTTGTAATTCTCTATGACTGTTCTGCTATTTTCAATTCCAACTCAGAAAACTAGATTCATGCTAAGCTTTAAATTACAAGTGACAACTAATGTCTACAAATACAATGGTACAATGTAAGTTTATTCAAGATGTTTAGAAGATTCAAATTTATTTTTTAAATTACACTTTCCTTCTTAACTTCATGAAGACCTTATTAATACTGTATGGGAGTGTTGGGGTGTGGGTATTCTAGATGACAGGAATGGTCTATTCTCAGGCTTTCTATGCAACACTCATTTATGTTGAGTAAACCAAAAAACAAAAACACAAGGACTCAGGGTTTTTTCCTATTTGCACTTTCGTTTTTTCCTCCTCACCTTTTAAAAATCATAACCCTTTCAATTATGCACCTACAGACCCATATGATGGCTTTTTGTTTTTTTGCACGACCAATTCTACTTTGTAATGACATCTACTTTGTAATGACTTCTACTTTTTAATGACATTTTACCCAAAAATTTATGGCGACACTAAAAGAAAACATCATTGTGCGATAAAATTGACCCCCCCCACCACCACCACAACCAATTTAGTAAATTTTGGGGGCTTCCATTTCTACGCAGTGCATTTTTGGGTAAAAATTACACCTTCTCTTTATTCTGTAGGTTAATTCGATTAAAATGATACCCTACTTATATAGGTTTGATTTTGTCTTACTTCTGTAAAAAATCATAAATACATAAAAAATGTATACATTTGAAAATGTCCTTTTCTGACCTCTATAACTTTTTTATTTTTCTGCATACAGGGATGTACGAGGGCTCAGTTTTTTGCACCCTGATTTGAAGTTTTTAGCAATGTTTTTTTTATGGTACTTTTTTACCTCTTTTTATGAATTTTTTTATGGTATAAAAAGTTACCAAAAATACGCTATTTTGGATTTTTTTTACGTGTACATCATTGACTATTTAATTAATGATATATTTTTATAGTTTGGACGTTTACACACGCGGCAATACCACATGTTCATATTTATAATTTAATTACACAGGTTTTTTTTTATGGGAAAAGGGGGGTGATTCAAACTTTTATTAGAGAAGAGGTTAAATCATCTTTATTAACTTTTTTTTGCAATGTTATAGCCTTCATAGGGTACTATAACATGCATTACACTGACCTCTTGCACTGATCAATGCTATGCCATAGCATTGATCAGTGTTATCGCCGCTTGATTGTTCCTGCCTGGATCTCAGGCACGGAGCAGTCATTCGGCAATCGGACAACGAGGAGGCAGGTAGGGACCTTTCTCGTGTCAGTACGGCTGATCAAGACACTGCGGTTTTACCGCGTTGGTGCCGATCAGCCCGACTGAGCAGCCGGGAAAGCTTTTTTTTTTACTTTAGACATGGCGATCAACTTTGATCGACACATCTAAAGGGCTAGCGTTAGCCGCCGGGACCAACCTGATCACTGTGTGACCATGCGTAATATCGCGGGAGTGGCTGCAGAGTGTACAGGTATGCCCTGCTTGCTTAAGAAATTAATGAATAAGTTCCATTGTTACATAGTTTGTAGAGTTGAAAAACAGACAAGAATCCATCAAGTTCAACCTAAAACCTTACTGTGTTGAACCCCCAGTGCGGCTGATGCCAACTGCCCCATGACAGAGGAAAATTCTTTCCCGACTCCAATATGGGGATCAAAATACGTCCCTGGATCAATTTTCTATCCCCATGATGCTAGCATAGATAACAAGATATATTATATTTTTCAAGAAAAACATCCAGGCCCCCCTTGAACTTCTTTATTGAGTCAGACATCACAACATCATGTGGCAGAGATTTCCATAGTCTCGCTGCTCTTACAGTAAATAAACCCCGTCTGTGATAATGGTGAAACCTTCCTTTAAATATAGAGGATGTCCCCTTTTCATAGTTATCAGCCTAGGTATAACAAGATCACTAGAAAGATCTCTGTACTGTCCATTCATAGATTTGTACATTGTAATCAGATCGTCCCTAAGACGTCTTTTCACCAAATTAAATAGCCCAAACTTGATAACCTGTCTTGGTCCAGTAATCCTCCCATACTATTATTAATCTTTGTCGTCCTTCTCTGCACCCTCTCCAGTTCAGCCATGGCTTTCTCATATACAGGTACCCCAAATTGGACACAATACTCCATATGTGGTGTGACTAACGATTTACAGTATACAGAGGTAAAACTATGTTCCTGTCACAAGCCTCTATGCCTCATTTGATACATCCCATGACTTTGTTGGCCTTGGCAGCTGCTGCCTGGCACTGATAACTAAAGTTTAGTTTACTGTCCATCAGTACCCCCAAGTCCTTTTCATTCTTAATTTTACCTAATGTCTTACTATTTAGCACATAATTGTACATTTAGTTTTTACGGCCCAAATGCGTAATCTTACACTTATTAATTTGCCACATCTGTGCCCAAGCCTCCAGCTTCCCCAGATCCCTCTGTAATATTACAGTGGGGATCAAAAGTTTGGGCACCCCAGGTAAAAATTTATATTAATGTGCATAAAGAAGCCAAGGAAAGATGGAAAAATCTCCAAAAGGCATCATATTACAGATTAGACATTCTTATAATATGTCAACAAAATATAGATTATATTTTCATCATTTACACTTTCAAAATAACTGAAAACAAAAAAATGGCATCTGCAAAAGTCTGGGCACCCTGCAGAGTTAATATCTTGTAGTGCCCCCTTTGGCAAGTATCACAGCTTGTAAATGCTTTTTGCAGCCAGCCAAGAGTCTTTCAATTCTTGTTTGAGGTATCTTTGCCCATTCTTCCTTACAAAAGTGTTCCAGTTCTTTGAGATTTCTGGGCTGTCTGTCACACACTGCTTTTTTAAGGTCTATCCATAGATTTTCAATTATGTTGAGGTCAGGAGATTGTGAAGGCCATGGCAAAACCTTCAGTTTACGCCTCTTGATGTAATCCCCTGTGGATTTTGAGGTGTGTTTAGGATCATTATCCATTTGTAGAAACCCTCCTCTCTTTCACTTCAGCTTTTTCACAGATGGCATCAAGTTAGCATTCAAAATTTGCTGAAATTTTATTGAATCCATTTTCCTTCTACTTGTGAGATGTTCCCTGTGCCACTGGCTGCAATACAACTCCAAAGCATGATTGATCCACCCCCATGCTTAACAGTTGGACAGAGGTTATTTTCATTAAATTCTGTTCCCCTTCTTCTCCAAACGAACCTTTGCTCATTCCGGCCAAAAAGTTCAATTTTAACCTTATTGGTCCACAGAACTTGTTTCCAAAAAGCATCAGGCTTGTCTTTATGTTCATTTGCAAAGTTCAAAAGCTGATTTTTGTGGTGAGGACGTAGAAGAGGTTTTCTTCTGATGACTCTTCCATGAAGACCATATTTGTACAAGTATCTCTTTATAGTGGAATGGTGTACCACAACTCCAGTGTCTGCCAGATCTTTCTGGAGGGATTGTGCAGTCAAACGTGGGTTTTGAATAGTTTTTCACACAATCCTGCTAGCTGTTCTGTCTGATATTTTTCTTGGTCTTCCAGATCTTGCTTTAACTTCCACTGTTCCTGATGACTGCCAATTCTTAATTACATTCCGAACAGAGGATATTGTCATCTGAAAATGTTTTGCTATCTTCTTATAGCCTTCTCCAGCTTTGTGAGTGTCAAATATTTTCAGTTTCAGATTTCTAGACCACTGCTTAGAAGAACCCATGGTGCTGATTGTTGGGGCAAGGTGAGATGAGTCTGGGCATTTAAAACCTTTGAGATTGACATCACCTGGTCTTCCCAGATGATGATTGAGAACAATCCATGACACTGGCAGGTCTCAGCTTTTTAACCCCTTAAGGACGCAGGACGTAAATGTACGTCCTGGTGAGGTGGTACTTAACGCACCAGGACGTACATTTACGTCCTAAGCATAACCGCGGGCATCGGAGCGATGCCCGTGTCATGCGCGGCTGATCCCGGCTGCTGATCGCAGCCAGGGACCCGCCGGCAATGGCCGACGCCCGCGATCTCGCGGGCGTCCGCCATTAACCCCTCAGGTGCCGGGATCAATACAGATCCCGGCATCTGCGGCAGTTCGCGATTTAAATGAACGATCGGATAGCCCGCAGCGCTGCTGCGGGGATCCGATCATTCATAACGCCGCACAGAGGTCCCCTCACCTTCCTCCGTGCGGCTCCCGGCGTCTCCTGCTCTGGTCTGTGATCGAGCAGACCAGAGCAGGAGATGACCGATAATACTGATCTGTTCTATGTCCTATACATAGAACAGATCAGTATTAGCAATCATGGTATTGCTATGAATAGTCCCCTATGGGGACTATTCAAGTGTAAAAAAAAATGTAAAAAAATGTAAAAGTAAAAGTAAAAAAAAAGTGAAAAATCCCCTCCCCCAATAAAAAAGTAAAACGTCCGTTTTTTCCTATTTTACCCCCAAAAAGCGTAAAAAACTTTTTTTATAGACATATTTGGTATCGCCGCGTGCGTAAATGTCCGAACTATTAAAATAAAATGTTAATGATCCCGTACGGTGAACGGCGTGAACGAAAAAAAATTAAAAAAGTCCAAAATTCCTACTTTTTGAATACATTTTATTAAAAAAAAAAATTATAAAAAATGTATTAAAAGTTTTTTATATACAAATGTGGTATCAAAAAAAAGTACAGATCATGGCGCAAAAAATGAGCCCCCATACCGCCGCTTATACGGAAAAATAAAAAAGTTATAGGTCATCAAAATAAAGGGATTATAAACGTACTGTCACGATGCCGGCTGGCAGGTAGTGGATCCTCTGTGCCAGAGAGGGATTGGCGTGGACCGTGCTAGTGGATCGGTTCTAAGTCACTACTGGTTTTCACCAGAGCCCGCCGCAAAGCGGGATGGTCTTGCTGCGGCGGTAGTGACCAGGTCGTATCCACTAGCAACGGCTCAACCTCTCTGGCTGCTGAAGATAGGCGCGGTACAAGGGAGTAGACAGAAGCAAGGTCGGACGTAGCAGAAGGTCGGGGCAGGCAGCAAGGATCGTAGTCAGGGGCAACGGCAGGAGGTCTGGAACACAGGCTAGGAACATACAAGGAACGCTTTCACTGGCACAATGGCAACAAGATCCGGCAGGGAAGTGCAGGGGAAGTGAGGTGATATAGGGAAGTGCACAGGTGAAGACACTAATTGGAATCACTGCGCCAATCAGCGGCGCAGTGGCCCTTTAAATCGCAAAGACCCGGCGCGCGCGCGCCCTAGGGAGCGGGGCCGCGCGCGCCGGGACAGGACCGAGGGAGAGCGAGTCAGGTACGGGAGCCGGGGTGCGCATCGCGAGCGGGCGCTACCCGCATCGCGAATCGCATCCCGGCTGGCAGCAGAATCGCAGCGCCCCGGGTCAGTGGATCTGACCGGAGCGCTGCAGCGGAGAGAGTGTAGCGAGCGCTCCGGGGAGGAGCGGGGACCCGGAGCGCTCGGCGTAACAGTACCCCCCCCCTTGGGTCTCCCCCTCTTTTTAGGGCCTGAGAACCTGAGGAGCAAACTTTTATCTAGGATGTTGTCCTCAGGTTCCCAGGATCTCTCTTCAGGACCACAACCCTCCCAGTCCACTAAAAAAAAAGTTTTCCCTCTGACCTTTTTAGAGGCTAAGATCTCTTTGACAGAGAAGATGTCCGAGGAGCCGGAAACAGGAGTGGGAGGAACAGATTTGGGAGAAAAACGGTTGAGGATGAGTGGTTTAAGAAGAGAGACGTGAAAGGCATTAGGGATACGAAGAGAAGGAGGAAGAAGAAGTTTGTAAGAGACAGGATTAATTTGACACAAAATTTTGAAAGGACCAAGATAGCGTGGTCCCAACTTGTAGCTAGGGACACGGAAGCGGACATATTTAGCGGAGAGCCATACCTTGTCTCCAGGGGAAAAAACGGGAGGAGCTCTTCTTTTCTTATCCGCGAACCTCTTCATGCGTGAAGAAGCCTGTAAGAGAGAATTTTGGGTCTCTCTCCATATAATGGAAAGGTCACGAGAAATTTCATCCACAGCGGGCAGACCAGAGGGCAAGGGGGTAGGGAGGGGGGGAAGAGGGTGACGGCCGTACACCACGAAAAATGGGGATTTGGAGGAAGATTCAGAGACTCTGAAGTTATACGAGAATTCGGCCCATGGAAGGAGATCTGCCCAGTCATCCTGGCGGGAGGAAACAAAATGTCGCAAATAATCACCCAAGACTTGGTTAATTCTTTCTACTTGTCCATTGGACTGGGGATGATATGCAGAAGAAAAATTTAATTTAATCTTGAGTTGTTTACAGAGAGCCCTCCAGAATTTAGACACGAATTGGACGCCTCTATCCGAGACGATCTGCGTAGGCAACCCGTGAAGACGAAAAATGTGTACAAAAAATTGTTTAGCCAACTGAGGCGCTGAAGGAAGACCAGGAAGAGGGATGAAATGTGCCATTTTGGAGAATCGATCAACGACCACCCAAATAACAGTGTTGCCACGGGAAGGGGGTAAATCAGTAATAAAATCCATACCAATCAGAGACCAAGGCTGTTCGGGGACAGGCAGGGGATGAAGAAAACCAGCGGGCTTCTGGCGAGGAGTCTTATCCCGGGCACAGATAGTGCAGGCTCGCACAAAGTCCACAACATCCGTCTCCAGAGTCGGCCACCAATAGAAGCGGGAGATGAGTTGCACAGATTTCTTGATGCCCCCATGACCAGCGAGATGGGAGGAGTGACCCCATTTGAGGATTCCGAGGCGTTGGCGTGGAGAAACAAAGGTCTTTTCTGGAGGAGTTTGCCTGATGGAGGCTGGAGAAGTGGAGATCAGGCAGTCAGGTGGAATGATGTGTTGCGGAGAGAGTTCAACCTCTGAGGCATCCGAGGAACGAGAGAGAGAATCGGCCCTAATGTTCTTATCGGCAGGACGAAAGTGAATCTCAAAATTAAATCGGGCAAAGAACAGAGACCACCGGGCCTGGCGAAGATTCAGCCGTTGGGCAGACTGGAGGTAGGAGAGGTTCTTGTGGTCGGTGTAAATAATAACTGGAAATCTTGATCCCTCCAGCAGATGCCTCCATTCCTCAAGTGCTAATTTAATGGCTAGAAGCTCTCGATCCCCGATGGAGTAGTTCCTCTCCGCCGGAGAGAAGGTCCTAGAAAAAAAACCACAAGTGACAGCATGCCCGGAAGAATTTTTTTGTAAAAGAACAGCTCCAGCTCCCACTGAGGAGGCATCAACCTCCAATAGGAAGGGTTTGGAAGGGTCAGGTCTGGAGAGCACGGGAGCCGAAGAAAAGGCAGACTTGAGTCGTTTAAAGGCGTCTTCCGCTTGAGGAGGCCACGACTTGGGATCGGCATTTTTTTTGGTTAAAGCCACGATAGGGGCCACAACGGTAGATAAATGTGGAATAAATTGCCTGTAATAATTGGCGAACCCCAAAAAGCGTTGGATAGCACGGAGTCCGGAGGGGCGTGGCCAATCTAAGACGGCAGAGAGTTTGTCTGGATCCATTTGTAGTCCCTGGCCAGAGACCAAATATCCTAGAAAAGGAAGAGATTGGCATTCAAACAGACATTTCTCAATTTTGGCATAGAGTTGATTGTCACGAAGTCTCTGAAGAACCATACGGACATGCTGGCGGTGTTCTTCTAGATTGGCAGAAAAAATTAGGATATCGTCCAGATATACAACAACACAGGAGTATAACAGATCACGAAAAATTTCATTGACAAAGTCTTGGAAGACAGCAGGGGCGTTGCACAGGCCAAAGGGCATGACCAGATACTCAAAGTGTCCATCTCTGGTGTTAAACGCCGTTTTCCACTCATCCCCCTCTCTGATGCGGATGAGGTTATAGGCGCCTCTTAAGTCCAATTTAGTAAAGATGTGGGCACCTTGGAGGCGATCAAAGAGTTCAGAGATGAGGGGTAGGGGGTAGCGGTTCTTAACCGTGATTTTATTAAGACCGCGGTAGTCAATGCAAGGACGTAGGGAGCCATCTTTTTTGGACACAAAGAAAAATCCAGCTCCGGCAGGAGAGGAGGATTTACGGATAAAGCCCTTTTTTAAATTTTCCTGGACATACTCAGACATGGCAAGAGTCTCTGGGGCAGAGAGAGGATAAATTCTGCCCCGGGGTGGAGTAGTACCCGGGAGGAGGTCGATAGGGCAATCATAAGGCCTGTGAGGAGGTAGAGTCTCAGCTTGTTTTTTGCAGAAAACATCCGCGAAGTCCATATAGGCCTTAGGGAGACCGGTTACTGAGGGAACCACAGAGTCACGGCAAGGGTTACTGGGAACCGGTCTTAGACAGTCCTTGGAACAAGAGGGCCCCCAACTCTTGATCTCCCCAGTGGACCAATCCAGGGTTGGGGAATGAAGTTGAAGCCAGGGAAGTCCAAGGAGAATTTCCGAGGTGCAATTGGGGAGGACCAAAAGTTCAATCCTCTCGTGATGAGATCCGATGCTCATTAGAAGGGGCTCCGTGCGGAAGCGTATGGTACAGTCCAATCTTTCATTGTTTACACAATTGATGTAAAGGGGTCTGGCGAGACTGGTCACTGGGATGTTGAACCTGTTGACGAGAGAGGCCAAAATAAAATTTCCTGCAGATCCAGAGTCCAAGAAGGCCACGGTAGAGAAGGAGAAGGCAGAGGCAGACATCCGCACAGGCACAGTAAGACGTGGAGAAGCAGAGTAGACATCAAGGACTGTCTCTCCTTTGTGCGGAGTCAGCGGACGTCTTTCCAGGCGGGGAGGACGGATAGGACAATCCCTCAGGAAGTGTTCGGTACTAGCACAGTACAGGCAGAGGTTCTCCATGCGGCATCGTGTCCTCTCTTGAGGTGTCAGGCGAGACCGGTCGACCTGCATAGCCTCCACGGCGGGAGGCACAGGAACAGATTGCAGGGGACCAGAGGAGAGAGGAGCCGAGGAGAAGAAACGCCTCGTGCGAACAGAGTCCATATCTTGGCGGAGCTCCTGACGCCTTTCGGAAAAACGCATGTCAATGCGAGTGGCTAGGTGAATAAGTTCATGTAGATTAGCAGGAATTTCTCGTGCGGCCAGAACATCTTTAATGTTGCTGGATAGGCCTTTTTTAAAGGTCGCGCAGAGGGCCTCATTATTCCAGGACAATTCTGAAGCAAGAGTACGGAATTGTACGGCATACTCGCCAACGGAAGAATTACCCTGGACCAGGTTCAACAGGGCAGTCTCAGCAGAAGAGGCTCGGGCAGGTTCCTCAAAGACACTTCGGACTTCCGAGAAGAAGGAGTGTACAGAGGCAGTGACAGGGTCATTGCGGTCCCAGAGCGGTGTGGCCCATGACAGGGCTTTTCCGGACAGAAGGCTGACTACGAAAGCCACCTTAGACCTTTCAGTGGGAAACAGGTCCGACATCATCTCCAGATGCAGGGAACATTGGGAAAGAAAGCCACGGCAAAACTTAGAGTCCCCATCAAATTTATCCGGCAAGGATAGGCGTAGCCCAGGAGCGGCCACTCGCTGCGGAGGAGGTGCAGGAGCTGGCGGAGGAGATGACTGCTGAAGCTGTGGTAGTAACTGTTGTAGCATAACGGTCAGTTGAGACAGCTGTTGGCCTTGTTGCGCTATCTGTTGTGACTGCTGGGCGACCACCGTGGTGAGGTCAGCGACAACTGGCAGAGGAACTTCAGCGGGATCCATGGCCGGATCTACTGTCACGATGCCGGCTGGCAGGTAGTGGATCCTCTGTGCCAGAGAGGGATTGGCGTGGACCGTGCTAGTGGATCGGTTCTAAGTCACTACTGGTTTTCACCAGAGCCCGCCGCAAAGCGGGATGGTCTTGCTGCGGCGGTAGTGACCAGGTCGTATCCACTAGCAACGGCTCAACCTCTCTGGCTGCTGAAGATAGGCGCGGTACAAGGGAGTAGACAGAAGCAAGGTCGGACGTAGCAGAAGGTCGGGGCAGGCAGCAAGGATCGTAGTCAGGGGCAACGGCAGGAGGTCTGGAACACAGGCTAGGAACATACAAGGAACGCTTTCACTGGCACAATGGCAACAAGATCCGGCAGGGAAGTGCAGGGGAAGTGAGGTGATATAGGGAAGTGCACAGGTGAAGACACTAATTGGAATCACTGCGCCAATCAGCGGCGCAGTGGCCCTTTAAATCGCAAAGACCCGGCGCGCGCGCGCCCTAGGGAGCGGGGCCGCGCGCGCCGGGACAGGACCGAGGGAGAGCGAGTCAGGTACGGGAGCCGGGGTGCGCATCGCGAGCGGGCGCTACCCGCATCGCGAATCGCATCCCGGCTGGCAGCAGAATCGCAGCGCCCCGGGTCAGTGGATCTGACCGGAGCGCTGCAGCGGAGAGAGTGTAGCGAGCGCTCCGGGGAGGAGCGGGGACCCGGAGCGCTCGGCGTAACACGTACTAATTTGGTTAAAAAGTTTGTGATTTTTTTTAAGCGCAACAATAATATAAAAGTATATAATAATGGGTATCATTTTAATCGTATTGACCCTCAGAATAAAGAACACATGTCATTTTTACCAGAAATTGTACGGCGTGAAAACAAAACCTTCCAAAATTAGCAAAATTGCGTTTTTCGTTTTAATTTCCCCACAAAAATAGTGTTTTTTGGTTGCGCCATACATTTTATGATATAATGAGTGATGTCATTACAAAGGACAACTGGTCGCGCAAAAAACAAGCCCTCATACTAGTCTGTGGATGAAAATATTAAAGAGTTATGATTTTTAGAAGGCGAGGAGGAAAAAATGAAAACGTAAAAATTAAATTGTCTGAGTCCTTAAGGCCAAAATGGGCTGAGTCCTTAAGGGGTTAAAGGGGGCAGTGCATGATATAAATTCTGCAGGGTGCCCAAACTTTTGCAGACACCATTTTTTTTTTCTGTTATTTTGAAAGTGTAAATGATGGAAACAAAATCTAACTTTTGTTGCCATATTATAAGAATGTCCAATTTGTAATTTGATGCCTTTTGGAGATTTTTCCATCTTTCCTTTGGCTTCTTTATGAACATTAATACACATTTTTACCTGGGGTGCCCAAGCTTTTGATCCCCACTGTAAATTGTCCTCCTCTGGGGTGATCACTTTACCCAGTTTAGTGTCATCTGCCAATATTGAAATTCTACTCTGTAATATTATATTATTCTCCTCTGTGGTGATCACCCTACCCGGTTTGGTGTCAACTGCAAATATTGATATTCTACTCTGTATTCTCCCTACAGGGTCATTAGTAAACATATTTAAAAAAAGTGGACCCAGTACTGACCCCTATGGTATCCCACTAGTAACTGTCACCCATCCAGAGTTCCATTGACACCCACCCTCTATCACTGAGCCAGTTGTTAACCCATTTACATATATCCTCCCCTAGTCCCAGCATCCTAATTTTAATCACCATCATATTTTGTATTAATTCTCAGGTTATTGCATATCATTAACACTAATTTAAAGAACTTTTACTTTTGAGTTTTTCTTGTTTGCTTCAGTGATTTACATTAAGAGTAACGACACACTGCCGCATTTTGCTACGTATTGTCTGCAGCTGATTTTGCTACTCATTTACTTCAATCGGTAGGAAAATATGCAGCAAAAAATATCTGCAAACAGCTTTGCCAAAAATGGGAAAATAGCAGTGGATTATATGGTACCCTGCTCTTGTGAAAACCAGACAAATCACAGTCTAATTGTGTCCATCTAAACAAACATTTTATTTATTTTATTTTAATTCTTTTATTACTTTATGGTATTAATGGTCATTTAATTCTGTGGTCTTCGTGTTCATTTTATTCCTGGTATTTATGTTCATTACAATGTGTGGTAGTAATGTTCACATTATCTGGTATTAATTTAAAATTTTTATTACAAAGAATTCTTTCATTTTATTATCCTATATTCAAATTTATTTCATTAGTGGTCATAATATTTATTTTATGACTTGGTATTAATGATCATCTTACTGCTGGTGTGACAATTATGTTTATTCCTTTCTTTATAGCATTTATTTCTATATATGAAATTAATTAATTTATTGTGCTTTAGAAAAGTTCATTTTATTGCTTTAATGATTATGTTATTGTGTAGTATTAATATTCATTTCATTGTGCAGTATTGTGTTCAGTAGATTACAGAGTATTACTGTTTTGTGGGAAAGATTTTTTATTTTATTTTGTTATTTAAGCATAATTAAACTTTATTTTAAGCAACATAATGAAAGTTCCAGTCATCAGTGTGTTCCCCTCATTCAGTGCCCGACATTAAACTGCTTCCACTGTTTCCTGTGACAATTTTATGTCAAATCATTTATTGAAATAAACAGTATAAAAGAGCGTCATACCTTTCATGCAACATAGATGTCTCCAAAATAACAACTCTTGTTTCTGTAGTCCAAAATGCTCATTTATTCACAAGATATGTTTGGATCGTGCTATGTCCACTTTAACTGAGAGCAGGGTGGCACTCCTCCAATCTGCCCCAACTTTACAGGGCTCCTCCATCTTACTCACTCATGTCTCCACCAGCTTTGCACATCTATAGATGAAAATGTTTGTCCATTCTTCTTAGCCAAAAAAGCTGAAGTTCAGTTAGATTGGATGAAGACCATCTGTGGACAGCAATTTTTAGGTGTCACAGATTTTCAATTGGATTAATGTCTACATACATTGCTCTAAACCATTTCATAACAGCTCTTGACATTGCCCTGCTAAAAGATGGACCTTTGTCTCAGTCTCAAGTCTTTTGCACACTGCATCACATTTTCTTTAAGGGCTTCCTTGTATTTTGTTCCATCAATCTTTCCATCAATTCTGACCAGTTTCCATATACCTGCTGAAGAGAAGCATGATGCTACCACCACCATGTTTCGCTGTGGGGATGGTGTGCCCAGGGTGATGTCAGGTTTCAGCCACACATAGCATTCAAGTTAAAGAGTACCTATCATAAACTGCACTTTCCTAATCCCCCTCCCCATCTGTCCCTGACTCTAACGATCTCTATCCCTGTCCTTTTTTTTAATTGAAAACCCCCCTGTAAGTACCTTTTTTCTTCTGTCTTTGGTTTCTCAGTTTGGAGCTGTGTACGAGGAGAGGAAGTGGGCAGGCCCGGCAGGCGCAACGTCATCTGATGCCTGCCAGGGTTGGCTATTGCCCATCTTCCTGTATGCAGCGCTCCCTCTCAGTAGCGCGCATACAGGCTCATCACACTGCAGGGACGGCAGCTTCTTAGTCTCCTCCTCTCTTTTTGGCTTTACACGTGCTATACAGAGAGGAGGAATGTTGGAGGACTGACCTGCCGTGCCCTGCAGGCATACGAGAACAGCGCTTGCTCCAACCTGTCTGATTGACAGACGGGGAGCTGTGCTGAGTCTGCGATTTCGGACTCACACGCCAGGCCGACGTGAGTCCGAAATCAATGAAAAAGCTTGGGGCCAGGGACTCCTAGGGAGACCCTAGTGGCCAAAGTTTAAAAATTAAAATAGATATAAAAGGATTAATTTTTTTATACAATGCTATCAGAAAGTGGATCAATATATAATAAGCTATAAAATATCAAAAGATTTGTTGATGAAAGGAACTCTTTAAAGGGGTACTCCGATGCTTAGACATCTTATTCCCTATCCAAAGGCCGCTGGGGACCCCCGTGATCTTGCACGCGGCACCCCGTTTATAATCAGTCCCCGGAGCGTGTTTGCTCCGGGTCTGATTAACAGCGACTACAGGGCCGATGGCATGTGACATCACGCCTCCGCCCCCGTGTGATGTCACGCTCCGGCCCTCAATGCAAGCCCATGTGAGGGGGTGTGATAGCATTTTTGGGGTCATTTGGGGGGGTGTTCCTATGTTCTACCACCTGCAAATTTCTGCAAACCTTGCATAGCACATAAAAAAAGATGTACTTTTCAAATTTTCTAAATTTTCTAAATTTCAAGTTAAATTGTTAGGCTTCCAATTAATTTAAAGTGTTCATTAAAAACAAAAAAAAAATGCTGTCAAAATAAAGTAGACATCTGAAAGTATAAGTTTCATAAACTATTTGGTCAGTAAGTATAAATATATGCAACCTATTAGTGTTAAAATAGCAAAAAATCTTAATTTTTTTTTAAAATGTCATGATATTTTGCATTGTAAAAAAAAAAACTACAAATAATATGTACATGAAGGATAACTTGTGACAAAAAAACAATGTCAGCAATATCGCGATTGGCAAAACGTTACCAGAGTTATTCTCTAATAAAGTCAGACATCCCCGATTTGAAAAAACAGGCCTGGTCTTTCAGGGTCGTACAGGTTTACTTGTGTTGGTCCTTAAGGGGTTAGGCATATATGTAAGCTAGTGCTAACACCCAAAAATGTAAGGCCCAAGCCCAGCAGCATCACTAAGCCAAGTAGGTCCTGAAACACACAGCATGGAGCAGGCATCAGCATGAGTTTACAAGAGGGCTTCATGGCCCCTTACATTATGTTAATGTTGAAATCTGTAGAGAAGATGGATGTTAGCTAGTGCTAACATCAAACAATTTTAGGCACAGGCCGAGCAGCATCACTAAACCATATAGTTGCTGAAACACACAACCTGGATCAGGCAGCAGCAGAAGTACACAAGAGGGCTTAATAACCCCTAACATTAAAAGGTGAATATTGAAATCTGTATAGAACATGTATGTTAGCTAGTGCTAACATCCAAAAAATGTAGGCAAGGCACAGCAGCATCAGTAAGCCAAGTAGTTCCTGAAACACACAGCCTGGATTAGGCAGCAGGATGTGTACATAAGAGGGCTTCACAACCCCTAACATTAAAAGATCAATGTTGAAATATTTATTGAGCATGTAAGTTTGCTAGTGCTACCATAAAAAATTGTAGGTAATGTCCAAGACAGTCCCAGCAGCATCAGAAAACAATATATTGGCTGAATGACACCGCCTGGAGGTGGGGAAAGTATAAGGAGCCAATATAGTGTCTCAATGGCACAGCCTGGAGGTGGCTGAAGCATGAGGATACCATATATTGGCTGAATGGCACAGCCTGGAGGTGGCATCAGGAGTCCTGAAAGTGACCCTAATGCAAGGACTTTTGGAAACTGGGGACCAGCACCTTAATTATGTTTTGCAGGATCGATGGCAGCACAATGAGAGAGCCTGGAGGTGGTAGCATCAGCATGAGGAGACCGTAGAGCAGCACAATTATAGAGCCTGGAGGTGGCAGCATCAGCATGAGGAGACCATAGAGCAACACAATTAGAGAGCCTGGAGGTGGTAGCATCAGCATGAGGAGACCATATGGTGGCACAACGACAGAGCCTGGAGGTGGTATCATCAGTATGAGGTGACCATATGGTGGCACAATGCCAGAGCGTGGAGGTGGTAGCATTAGCATGAGGAGACCATAGAGCAGCAGAATGAGAGAGCCTGTATGTGGCAGCATCAGCATGAGGAGACCATATTGCAACACAATGACAGATTCTGGAGGTGGTAGCAATAGCATGAAGAGACCATAGGGCAGCACAATGACAGAGCCTGGAGGTGGCAGCAGCAGCATGAGGGCCATGCCAACTGAGGGTTGAGTGTGAGGAACCCACCGACTGTTGACGGGGGTGTCAAATTTCACTTGAGATGAAGGAGATGACCGAGTGAACCGATGAATCCCGGCTGCTGGGTTGCTGGTTGTGACACGACTGCTAGCTGACACCGGGAGCTCAGACCTCTCGCTGCGACTCCGGCTGGCACACACCCCTACTCTGCTGCGACCTCTGGCTGCACCTGATGAATTTAAGCCTCTGCCACTCCTCTGTGCACGTCTTGGCAATACTCTTCCTGACATACTTATTGCGCATATGAGGGGAGTACAATACTCTTCACTACAATTAAAACAGTATTTCTCTAGAACAGCAGCAGGTGTGGTCTATTGGCTGTCCTCTCACAGTATCTAGGCCCTTGACAGATTAACAAGTACAAAATAGTACACTACTTAGATGTAGGTATGCGGTATGCACTGATTAGGGCAGAAAAATGCGCTACAATATGACTAAAAACTCTGTATTTTTGTAAAACACCAGCCTGTGAGTACTATTGCTTGGACTTTCACAGTATGTAGGCCCTTGACAGATTAACAGGTACAAAATGGTACACAACTTAGATTTACGTATGCGGTATGCACTGATGAGAGTAGAAAAATGCGCTACAATACGCATTGAAAACTCTGTGTTTTTGTAAAACACCAGTCGGTGATTACTTTTGGCTGTCCTTTCACAGTATGACAATGAGCCTAAAAACTCTGTAAGTTTTGTAAAACACCAGCTGGTGAGTACTATTGCTTGGACTTTCACAGTTTGTAGGCCCTTGACAGATTAACAGGTACAATATGGTACACTATTTAGATTTGGTATGTGGTATGCACATATGAGGGCAAAAAAATGCGCTACAGTACACTTGGAAAACGTATTTTCATAAAACAACAGCCAGTGATTAGTTTTCCCTGGCCTTTCACTGTATGTAGGATTGTTACAGATTAACAGGTACAAAAAAGTGCACTACTTAGATGTAGGTCCGTGGTTTGATCTTATGAGGGCAAAAAATGCGCTACTGTACACTTGGAAAACGTATTTTCGTAAAATACCAGCCGGTGATTACTTTTGCCTGGGCCTTCCCAGTAGCTAGACTTGCTGCAGATTTACAGATGCAAAATAGTAGACTGCTTTGATGTAGGTATGTGGTATGTACGTATGAGGGCAGAAAAATGCACTAAAGTCCGCTGAAAAAAACTTATTTTTGCACAGCTGCAGGACACAACAGTGCAGCACCACAAAAAAAATTGCACTCTGTCAGAGTGTTAAGAATGGTGTGAACTGGTTTTTATACCATCTACAGACTAGTATAAGCAGCAGATGATTTCTTGAGGAAAAAAATACACAGAATTGTGCTGAAAAATCATTCCTACCTCCTGTGATACGGTTCATGAAGTTATGTATAAGGGCAACGAAAAGCTATCTGCCCTTCTCTGATAAAATGCTAAATAAAGTTACTGTGAGGTTTATGGCTAGCGCAAAAATCCTTCTCAGTGACAACAAGCAAAGCACTGCACTGCTCTCTGTCCACAACGCTGATGTAACTAGCAGTTGGAAGTGAAACGATGCGGTATGATCAATTCAGCGTGTCTGTGTAACACACAAAGACACGCCGCCGTCCTCTCTCTTTGCAGTGAATGGCATGAAATGAGCAGCCGCAAAATGGCTGCCGATTATATAGGGCTGTGACATCACAGGGGTCAATGAATGCTGATAGGCTGCATCCTGCATGGGATTCATGGTCATCCCGCCTACCTCCCTTCCCGCCTTGCCTTCCTGCCTTCCCAGCATCCCCTGCCCCATGTACTGACATGTGGATCCGCCATTCATTGGAATCGAATAAAGTCTGATTCGCTCATCTCTACTGGAGATCACAGAGAGTCCAAGAGAATGGATCCCCCTGGATTATACACTAATAAGTTAGCTAAGATGGGTTGCCACTCACCATCACACCTAATACCAAAAACACAGAGATCACCAGCACAACAACCAAATGCACGGGCCCATACCATTATGGCAAATACAAAATTCACAAAAAAAAGTTAGCATTTGCTCTCTGTATGTAATCACAACCCCTCTTAGCCATGGACCCCTCTCTATTCCCATGTAGGTTTTTAAATTGATAGTATGATTCTGCATACACACAGTAGGTGGATTTTTTATGATCAGTAAAGGTGAGTAGAGTGAGCATGTTAGGGTCCCATGCGAAAATGAGGCCACCTCTTTGTGGTAGATGGGGGAAACATTTTTATCAAAAAGTACTATAGGAGCCTCAGTTTTACTTTTATGATTACATATAGAGTGCTGATGCAAACTTCTTTGTATTTTGTATTTCCCATAGTGGTATGTATATATGCTGGCTATCTCTGTGTTTTTTGTATTACAGCTATACCTAGATGAAAGTACAGCTTTAATAGTATTATATCAGCCATTTAATTCTATATGCAAGTATGTTCCCTCAGTGTTCACATTATATAGCCAGAATTATATCAGTCTGAGAAAGAGAGCTTTGTTATAAGCATATGTTATAAAATTAGACATGGAAGAAAAAGTGCAATCCTCAGGTGGTCACCTGAGGATATCTGTGTGGGATGAGGGTAAGGAGTGGGCATTAAATGGAGGAGGAGGGAAGGGGATGGATATGAACAGAATGGGGAGGAAAATGAGAAGGAAAAAAGAAGGGGGATAGAAAATAGGATGGAGAAGAAAGGGATAGTGTGTGGGGGAATGAGAAAATCGATCAGACTCAAGTAAAGTGAAAATGAAATAATTTATCTAAATGAATGTTTGTAGTGAAAAACTGTGGGGAGGTTCGCTAGGCCCTAGAGACCACCCACCTAGTCACCTGTTACAAATAAAAACAACAGAAACGATAGTGTGATAGTGTTGCTCGCGAATACACGCAATGCAAATTATATTCGCAAATTCACGAATATTCGCTAATATTCGCGAATATAGCACTATATATTCACAATTACGAATATTCGTTTTTTTTTTCACAGTACACATCACAGTGAGCACCCCTCTCTGCTTCCAGCTTGTGTGGTGTAAAAAATTTGCATATGCGAAAATAAAACGCGAATGTTACGAATATACGAATTTAGCGAATATATGACGCATATTCGTCCACATATTCGCAAAATATCGCAAATTCGAATATGGCCTATGCTGCTCAACACTAATAAACAACATGCAAAAATATCCCTCCTATGCTGCCAAAAGAATGGTTGTCAGGTTGTCACCAATGAATGATACAGTCAATGTTGGGCAGGCACAAAATACCTCCTGAGCGCTGTGTGCTCCCTGCAAACAAAAAGGCAATATCACTCCTGTACAGAGGTAAGTTCTCCTGAGCGCTGTGCGTCTCCCTCCTTGAGCTACTGAGGAAAGGAGGAAAGCTCCTAACAAGTCTAGCCCTAACAAGACTGCAACCCCCATCATTGAGAACATCGCTAAGGCACAATGTGCATTGTTACAGCGTGCCCCGGACCTCAGCCGTCACATCTGCTCACCAAGCATGCTCTGAGTGCGCCTTCTGAAGCACGAGGAGGATGGTGCTAACAGAGGAATAGAACATCAGCACGAGAACTCGCAGCGGGGAACCGTCTGCAGCGGTACTCCGCGGCTTGCAGATCTCAAAGAAGACCAACAGACGAGTGAGCGGGACATAGTCCCCCAGTGTATATTACCCCACTGATGCTATAAATTACATAAAACTTTTACCTTGCTGCCTTTATCCTGCTGCAAAGCAGGAATCAGACTTTATTCCATGTTGGCAGGGAACGCATAGCGCTTAGGAGGATTTACCCTGTGTATAACGGATATTGAATACCACTTTTAAGGAGCATATAACGCTCAGGAGAACATATCATCTGCATAGCAGGAACTGCACAGCGCTCAGGAGAACTTACCTCTACACAGGAGTGGTATTGTCTTCTTGTTTTTAGGGAGCGCACAGCACTCAGGAGAACTTAACTCTAATTATCTCTATAAAGGAGTGATATTGCCTTTTTGTTTGCAGGGAGCACACAGTGCTCAGGAGGTATTTTGTGCCTGGACTGTGGCGTGCTGGAAGGGGATCCATGGCAAAACTCCCATGGAAAATTACATAGTTGATGCAGAGTCTGGTTTTAATCCATAAAGGGCATAAATCACCTATTATTCCTAAATTCTTTGGAATAACGTGCTTTAGCCCCCTTTAGGCAGCACATAGGTAGAGCCTCCCTTTAGGCAGCACATAGAGCCCCCTTTAGGCAGCACATAGTTAGATACCCGCTTTAGGCTGCACATAGATTCCCCCATATTAGGCAGCACATAGTTAGAGCCTCCCTTTAAGCAGCACATAGAGCCCCCTTTAGGCAGCACTGGTTTTATTTCACAGCCAAAAAAGGTATTTTTTAAATTTTATTTGAACAACTGTTACACCAAATGTGATTTGCACTAGTGTGACAATGAGCAAAAAAGGTTGCCAGCGGAGTTCCCCTTTTAAGCAGAGGTCCCCAACCAGGGTGCCTCCAGCAGTTGCAAGACACACGGACTGAACTTATAGCCCTTTTAATACTGTAGCTAGTTGCTTGAAGGAAATTAAGTTTTACACCGGAGTACCCCTTTTAACCAGCGGTTCCCTCCCAACCAGGGTGCCTCCAGCTGTTGCAAGACACACGGACTGAACTTATAGCCCTTTTAATACTGTAGTTAGTTGCTTGAAGGAAATTAAGTTTAACACTGGAGTACCCCTTTTAACCAGCGGTTCCCTCCCAACCAGGGTGCCTCCAGCTGTTGCGAGACAAACGGAATGATATTTGAGCCCTAAAAAGGGCTTTTTTGGGTGCTGTCCTAAAAGCAGATGTTAGACTAGTGCTTTAGGAGTAAAGTGGACCCTGAATACACCACCTAGCAGCAACCTAGCTTTCGCTTTCCCTATTTCAGCAGGAGCAGCTTCTCTGTCCCTCCACTTCCTAAGCCTGCAGCATGCTGAATGAAGGTAAAATGGCCTCCGTGCAGGAGGTAGGAGGGTCTGGAAGGGAGGGACTGCTGCTGATTGGCTGTAATGTGTCTGCTGACTGACTCACAGGGTCAAAGTTTACCGCAATGTTAAAGTATAGGGGGCGAATCGAACTTCACATATGTTCGCCCAGCGATGCGAACGCGAACATGCAAAGTTTGCCGGGAACTGTTCGCCGGCGAACAGTTCGCGACATCTCTACTGCCTAACATTGACTGTATTGTTTATTGGTGACAACCTGACAACCATACTTTTGGCAGCATAGGGGGAGATTTTTGCATGTTGTTTATTTCTTCATGGAGCTATTTTGTTTTTGTTTTTATTTTTAACAGGTGACAAGGTGGGTGGTCACTAGGACCTAGGGAAACTCCCCACAGTTTTTACCGCAAACATTCATTTAAATTAATTATTTTGTTTTCACCTTACTTGAGTCTGATCGATTTTCTCACTCCCCACACACTTTCCCCTTCTAATCCGTCCTTTTTCCCACTCTGTTCCTATCCAACCCCCCCCCCCTTTCCTCTCCTTTTTATGCCCACACCTCCCCCCCATCACACACAGATATTCCCAGGTGAACACCTGAGGACTGCACTTTTTCTTCTATTTTTGATTCGATTTAACTGGTACTAGTGTATAAGTGCCCGACAGTTAACCTCGGTCCGTTTCACCCCAAAGAGTTAGTCGTTGAGCTGCACCCACCCTTTTTCTTATAAAATTAGACACCCCAAATAATATTAAATAATATCAAAATATAATGTCATCATAGATTGCTCAAATAAAACCATAACAAGATACTCACATTCAAGCAACCAAAATTAGTTGAATATTGTTATACTGTAATTTACCTAGATAATTGCACTATGAATTATATACTATGATTAATATTGTCCCCAAAAAATATATGGTCATATTACAAGTAATAGGGTTGATTAACATGACATTTAAGAGATCCTCTTTTCCTTATGTATGTGTGGTGTCCCGGTACCGTATCCTATCTGATCCCTTTTATTGTGGGTCCCCATAGCCAGAGTCCCTAGGACGTTGGGTCCCAATTGTCTAGTTCACCCCTAGTCACCTCTCATCCAGTTGGTAATTGTCCAGTAACCACTTAGGATTCGGATGTATAAGATTGTATAAATGTAAATAAATAATTACCTGCCCATAGCGTAGCAGGACCTGCGGGTCACGTGGTCAGGTGAACTCTATGGTATTTCTGCTTGAGGACCTTTGGAGGTCCCTGTGACGTAGTCAATCCCATCACACTGTGTAACAGTGAGTGACGGATGTTCGGACCAATCAGATTAGCCCCGCCCCCTGCCCATATAAGGGAGCGGCGGCCATGTTCTCGCTCTCTTGTTCCTGTGCAAGCAAGCAAGAAGCATCTGCGCTGCTGAGATCAGTGAGTCTAGGCCTGAGCCTTGCGGCGACGGCCGATAACTTCTAATTTCTGAGTGTATCAATCCCCACGCACTCTGCAGGATCACCGGACCTTATCTATCCCCTAAATCCGGATGGGTCTGCAATAACTACCCTAAATTTAGAGACTTTTAATATAATTCAAGGTCCGCAACAATTGTCAGTCATTGAGATATATAGAGACTGTTTGCCTGAGACTGTCATTGATCATTGGATGTACTGCAAGCACTCAAGTAAAGTTTGTTAAAGTTCAAGTTCAAGTACCTTGTGGACCTTCAATCATTTTATTACATGCACCTATCGCTTCTGGGAAGGGCGGCGATAGGCCGGAGAATTACCTCAGCATACTAGCCCTCAGCCTGGTGTCACAAACTATAGGGTTAACATTAACCCCTTATCTACTACAACATACCAACTACCCTACACCCCCCAAGGCTTACCACATATGAATGTGTACAATTCAAATAAAACTTCACACAACCACTGAAAAAACTACCTACATAAATATCCACAGAAATGTATACATACTTGCATAATTTGTGAAGTAACAGTCAGAACAATTTTTTGGGGCTATGCTGTTTAACAACTCCTATTAATGTGAATGAGAGATATGAAAATTGTGTAGGACAGCCCCAAAAAGCTTTTTGGACAGAATGCATTTTTTCTGGACTAAAATAGTGCAACAGACTTCTATTTTGAGTTCGGCAAAGAACCAGATATAAAATTAAAAACCAAAAATTAGCTGAGATAGATACATAGAGATACAAGAGATACAACGGCAACTGGTTTTTAATTTCTACCACTGGATCCGGCTGCTGAATGCCCGAAACATGATTTGAATGCAGCCTTAAAGGGAGCATGTTGGTGATAGGTGTATATTGGAAAGTCTCAAAAAATTATTTCTGTTAATAAAATTTAAAGGGAAGCTGAGAGAAGCATTACCCGGGCTAATCTGAATATACAGGTTCATAGTGTGGATGATGCTATTAAAAATGCATTTTACAAAAAAAAATAAACAATCACCTTCCGCCTTTCCTGACTGATCTGTATTTATCCAAATATGTAAATTTTCATTTCCTGAGCAATGGAGGCAGTCTCCAGTCTTTTGAGCAATGCTTCTACCACCTGCTCTGGCCTGCTATCACCTACCCCTTTATAAATATGTATCCCAGCTGACAAGAGAGTGAAGCTAGGATGCATATTTATAAAGTGGAAAGTGATATTGCTCTGAAGCAGATGGGAGAAGAATTACTCAAAAGGCTGGAGACCACCTCTATTGCTCAGAACATAAAATTGAATAAATACAGGATGCTCAGGAACAGCACAATGTATTCTTTTTCGGATAAAATGCCTTTTAAACAGCATCAGCCGCACTCTAAACCTGTATATTCAGATTAGTGATGTGACTGTCAGTTCCCTTTTAAAGTGACTCCAGAGGACAAGATTCATTTTAACTTTAAATAAATTTAAATGCAATATCTTTGATGTTTTCCTGAGCACTTCTTGATATCTTCAATACTTAATGTTTTTCCCTGAGGAAAACCTAGCAAGCATTTTTATTTGCACCCCCACCTGTATAGAAAATGGAATACATATGAAAATGCAGAACAGTACTTGTACTCTAATCTAAAGTCAACAGAATACTTTGTGAATATTTAGACAGAATGATTGTTTTCTATGAGTTGGTCCTTGTTTCAAATCTGAACCATCTGATGTTTTTGAAAAAAGAAAACCTGTAAAACTCTAAAAACTCTTTCACCTCCATTTGTTACTCAACCCCTGGTGAACTAAGGCAATACCATTCAGCAGAGGACATTTTTTCTTTCTTGACCATTAATGCTTCTATTTAAACGAGCTAAGTGACCAGTTGCTATTGCAAGGAAACGTTCCATTACAGCGCAAAATGATTCATTTTTATTTCAGATTCACGGGAATAGGAGTTTGGAGTTTCATTCTAATCTCTATAAGAAGAAAAACTTCGAGAGCTATTGCATCTGACAGTGCTGCACTCTGAGTGTGTCAAGAAGGAAGACAGGGGGGGTATTCTGAAGAAGTGGAAATGTCTCTAATGGCAGAGGCTGTGAACTCAGATTTATGGGGATGGTGAAAATAAAAACATTTCAGAGAAGCTCATCAGTGAGTCTCTGCAACAATCGATTAAAGCATGTTCGGCAGGAAATCTGAAATTTATGTGATTTATGAGTCACTGTGCAGATATAAGTCATTTTCTTGGAACAGCTAGTTCATAATCCCATGTGCAATAATGCTATTAGGCTCCACCATAGAATCTCAGCCTGCAAACAATTTTTCCCCAAACGTAATTTTCTCGCAAATGTTACCTAGGACAGAAATAAAATAATGAAATAGAAAACCGGCCAGCAGCTTAACACCAAACTTGGTATTTGAATGAATAAATGTATATAATATATTCTACTTTCCAGGCCAGACACACTCTGAGTTTACTGCTTTATCTTTGATTAAACAGATAGTGAGCTGAAGCAACAACAAATCATATATATCACTTATTTAGTTGACAGTAATGGCCGCTTACTGCTGTTTGGCCATTTTTTTCTTTTTTATTAAAGCAGAAGCTTTTAACCCTATGATTTTTAGCTTTGCTACAACAGAAACTGGCTAAACAAAGCACAGACCATATTAAAATACAGTATATGATTCATCCAGAAGTAACAAACAATACTAAATAAATAAATCATCTAAGTACTGTAAATCACTATGCCATTTGCACTATATTTGTTATATTACAGGACCAGGCATAGAACTATGAGTTTCTTTAAGTAAGTTTCTTGTTGTGTATTTTTTTCTTTTTAACCCCTTAAGGACTGAGCCCTTTTTCACCTTAAGGACTCGGCCATTTTTTGCAAATCTGACCACTGTCACTTTAAACATTAATAACTCTGGAATGCTTTTAGTTATTATTCTGATTCCGAGATTGTTTTTTCGTGACATATTCTACTTTAACTTAGTGGTAAAATTTTTTGGTAACTTGCATCCTTTCTTGGTGAAAAATCCCAAAATTGTATGAAAAATTTGAAAATTTAGCATTTTTCTAACTTTGAAGCTCCCTGCTTGTAAGGAAAATGGATATTCCAAATAATTTTTTTTTATTCACATATACAATATATCTACTTTATGTTTGCATCATAAAATTGATGAGTTTTTACTTTTGGAAGATATCAGAGGGCTTCAAAGTTCCGCAGCAATTTTCCAATTTTTCTCAAAATTTTGAAACTCGCTTTTTTTCAGGGACCAGTTCAGGTTTGAAGTGGATTTGAAGGGTCTTCATATTAGAAATACCCCATAAATGACATCATTATAAAAACTGCACCCCCCAAAGTATTCAAAATGACATTCAGTAAGCGTTTTAACCCTTTAGGGGTTTCACAGGAATAGCAGCAAAGTGAAGGAGAAAATTCACAATCTTCATTTTTTACACTCGCATGTTCTTGTAGACCCAATTTTTGAATTTTTGCAAGGGGTAAAAAGGAGAACATTTTTACTTGTATTTGAAACCCAATTTTTCTCGAGTAAGCACATACCTCATATGTCTATGTTAATTGTTCGGCGGGCGCAGTAGAGGGCTCAGAAGGGAAGGACCGTCAAATAGTTTTTGGGGGGCATGTCACCTTAAGGAAGCCCCTATGGTGCCAGAACAGCAAAAAACTCCACATGGCATACCATTTTGGAAACTAGACCCCTCGTGGAACGTAACAAGGGGTAATCTGAACCTTAATACCCCACAGGTGATTCACGACTTTTGCATATGTAAAAAAATAAAATAAACATTTTTACCTAAAATGCTTGGTTTCCCTAAAGTTTTACATTTTTAAAAAGGGTAATAGCAGAAAATACCCCAAAAAATTTGAAGCCCAATTTCTCCCGATTCAGAAAACATCCCATATGGGGGTGAAAAGTGCTCTGCTGGTGCACTACAGGTCTCAGAAGAGAAGGAGTCACATTTGGCTTTTTTGAAGGAAATTTTGCTCTTGGGGCATGCCGCATTTAGGAAGCCCCTATGGTGCCAGGACAGCAAAAAAAAAACCACATGGCATACCATTTTGGAAACTAGACCCCTCGGGGAACGTAACGAGGGGTAAAGTGAACCTTAATACCCCACAGGTGTTTCACGACTTTTGCATATGTAAAAAAAAATAAAAAATTTACCTAAAATGCTTGGTTTCCCAAAAAATGTACATTTATACAAAGGGTTAAAGCAGAAAATACCCCCCAACAATTAGAAGCCCAATTTCTTCCGATTCAGAAAACACCCCATATGGGGGTGAAAAGTGCTCTGTTGGAGCACTACAGGTCTCAGAAGAGAAGGAGTCACATTTGGCTTTTTGAAAGCAAATTTTGCTCTTGGGGCATGCCGAATTTAGGAAGCCCCTATGGTGCCAGGACAGCAAAAAAAAAACACATGGCATACTATTTTGGAAACTAGAGCCCTCGGGAAATGTAACAAGGGGTTAAGTGAACCTTAATACCCCACAGGCGTTTCACGACTATTGCATATGTAAAAAAAAATAATAATAATAATAATTTTACCTAAAATGCTTCTTTTCCCAAAAATTTTACATTTTTAAAAAGGGTAAAAGCAGAAAATACCCCCCAAAATTTGTAACACAATTTCTCCCGAGTACGGCGATACCCCATATGTGACCTTTAACTGTTGCCTTGAAATACGACAGGGCTCCAAAGTGAGAGCGCCAATGCGCATTTGAGGCCTAAATTAGGGACTTGCATAGGGGTGGTACTAGGGGAATTCTACGCCAGTGATTCCCAAACAGGGTGCCTCCAGCTGTTGCAAAACTCCCAGCATGCCTGGACAATCAACGGCTGTCTGACAATACTGGGAGTTGTTGTTTTGCAACAGCTGGAGGCTCCATTTTGGAAACCGTGGCGTACCAGACGTTTTTCCTTTTTATTGGGGAGGGGGGCTGTGTAGGGGTATGTGTATATGTAGTGTTTTTTACTTTTTATTTTATTTTTTGTGGTAGTGTAGTGTAGTGTTTTTAGGGTACAGTTGCACCGGCGGGGGTTCACAGTAGTTTCTCGCTGGCAGTTTGAGCTGTTGCAGAAAATTTGCTGCAGCTCAAACTTGCAGACAGATACTTACTGTAAGCCTCCGCCCATGTGAGTGTACCCTGTACATTCACATTGGGGGGGACATCCAGCTGTTGCAAAACTACAACTCCCAGCATGCGCTGACAGACTGTACATGCTGAGAGTTTTAGTTTTGCAACAGCTGTAGGCACACTGGTTATGTATCACTGAGTTTGTGACCTTACTCAGTGTTTCAAACCAGTGTGCCTCCAGCTGTTGCAAAACTATAACTCCCAGCATGTACGGTGCATGGTGTAAGGTGACTGCTGGGAGTTGTAGTTTGCAACAGCTGGAGGCACACCGGTCGTGAAACACTGAGTTAGGTTAAAAAAAAAAATGGGTTTCACAACCAGTGTGCCTTCAGCTGTTGCAAAACTACAACTCTCAGCAGTCACCGACAGCCAACAGGCATGCTGGGAGTTGTAGTTATGCAACCAGCAGATGCACCACTACAACTCCCAGCATGCACTTTAGCTGTTTGTGCAAGCTGGGAGTTGTAGTTGCAAAACCATAAGTCCCAGCATGCCCATAAGGGAATGCTGGGAGTTGTGATGGTCTGCCTCCTGCTGTTGCATAACTACAGCTCCCAGCATGCCCTTTTTGCATGCTGGGAGCTGTTGCTAAGCAACAGCAGGAGGCTGTAACTCACCTCCTGCTGCTGCTCCATCGCAGGACTGTCCCTCGCCGCCGCCGTCGCTCCTGGGGCCCCGATCCCAACAGGGACGCCGGGGATCGGGGTCCCCAGCACCCAGGGTCATCTTCCCGCACCCGCTCACGCCCTCCGGAAGAGGGGCGGAGCGGGTGCGGGAGTGACACCCGCAGCAGGCGCCCTGATTGGTCGGCCGGTAATCCGGCCGACGAATCAGGGCGATCGTGAGGTCGCACCAGTGCCACCTCTCCCCTGCAGGCTCTGGCTGTTCGGGGCCGTCAGAGACGGCCCCGAACACCCAGTAATTCCGGGTCACCAGGTCACTGTAGACCCGATTGACCCGGAATCGCCGCAGATCGCTGGACTGAATTGTCCAGCGATCTCCGGCGATCGCCGACATGGGGGGGCATAATGACCCCCCTGGGCGATATGCCGGGATGCCTGCTGAACGATTTCAGCAGGCATCTGGCTCCGGTCCCCAACCGGTTAGCGGTGGGGACCGGAATTCCCATGGGCGTATGGATACGCCCTGCGTCCTTAAGGACTCGGAATGCAGGGCGTATCCATACGCCCTGCGTCCTTAAGAGGTTAAAGAAAATGCTAAAGAAAATTTTTATTTTTCATGTTTACTAGACTGTGCTAGGGGCACGGGTTGCCATTCCCATAAGTGAAAGAAAAGCTGAGATAGTGATGAAATGTTCTGCGAGTTGAAAGAGAGCAGCCAGTATGAAAGCAAAGGCTAGAGCGGTCCTGGAACAAGGGACAGATGGGTACCATCATTAAATGGGCACTGTCATGAACTTTTTTTTAAATATATTTTAGTACTTATGTACTACAACATATCTCTAATATACATCCATCATTTTTTTTTTTTTTAAATATTGTATTATTATTCCAGTGCTTCATTTCCTACAACATGTGTTACAAACTATGGCTGGTCAGGCCAATGGAGACGTGGCACCTACATCTCATGGCCACATTAGCCCTGTGGGGGTTTAACTGGATGAGGAGGAGGAGGGGGAGGGGCATAGTGCAGCACAGTTTAGGTTTTCGCAAAATGGGCAGGTTTTCCAGTCATTTGACAGGAATTGAGGAACAGGAGCAGCTAGAGGAGCTAAAGGGTTATGAGGAAGGTGAGACAGAGGACCCAGACACACCGTGACAGTATTCAGTGGAGATGGAGTCTGGGATACCCTCTGACTCACTTGCACAAATAGCACGATGTATGCTCACTTGCTTGCGTAGTGACCACCGAATTGTCGCCATTTGGCAGCGGGATGACTTCTGGCTCTCCACCTTATTGGACCCTCACTACCGCCACAAAATGGGGGCCATTTTTATACCCAGTGAGAAGGAGGACAAACTGACCAACTACAGTGACATCCTACATAGTCAGTTGGCCGATGCTTATCGGTGCCATAGTCTATCCTCTCTCAGGTCTGACTCAGGGGGTCCTCTGCGCTCACCTTCCACTGCCATGACTGCTGGGGAGAGGTACCAGCTCCATTAGCAGCAGCCTGAGTCTACAGTCACTGATCAGTTCCTTTCTACACCCGCATAGTGAAGCAACTCATCAGCAGCAGGTAGACCTGGAGCAGGGCCTGAACCAGCAGGTTGTGGCATACCTTGACATGCCCATGCCAACACACCTAGAAGATCTGCTGGACTTCTGGGCAGCCAAACTTGATTTGTAACAGCAACTAGCAGAGTTTGCCCTGGAAAAGCTGTCCTGCCTGGCCAGTAGTGTGCCATCAGAGCGGATATTTAGTGCAGCGGGGCCATAGTAACATGAAAAATGTGGAGAGACTGACCTTTGTGAAGATGAATCAGGCATGGATCAGCCAGGATTTCAACCCATCAATGCCTGATGCATCAGAGTAGATTGACTATGGTGCCACACCAACACTTCACAAATATGGATGTGCCAAACAGATTTAAGGCGCTGCTCCCTAGTTACAAACATTCCTCTGTATCAGACCTTTTTTCACCCACCTTTGTCACAGGGTACTGGTATTTCCACCCACCGCACCACTCTATCACCGGGTCACCTTCAGGACAACTGATATTGCTGCTGCTACCTCCAGGCTGTCTCATTCTACCACCATATGGCCTCCACATGCTTCCGCCATCTCCAGGCTGTGCCATTCAGCCACTATATGTTCTACTCATGCTGCCACCAACTCCAGGCTGTGCCATTCAGCCACTATATGTTCTACTCATGCTGCCGCCAACTCCAGGCTGTGCCATCCAGCCACTATATGGTCTCCTCATCTGCCGCCAACTCCAGGCATTGCCATTCAGCCACTATATGTTCTACTCATGCTGCCACAAACTCTAGGCTGTGCCATTCAGCCACTATATGTTCTACTCATGCTGCCGCCAACTCCAGGCTGTGCCATTCAGCCACTATATGGTTTACTGATGCTGCTGGGCCTGGGACATTAGCTAAATTTTTTTGTGGTAGCACTAGCTACCATAAATCTTCAATTAAATGTGAAAATTCATCTTTAAATCTTAGGGATTGTGAGGCCCTATGGTCTCCCCATGCTGCCACAAGCTGCAGGCTGTGTCATTCACCCACTATTTGTGCACAGGGCTTACATTCGTTCTCGTGGTTGCAATATTTGAATACAAATTATACACGGCCATACATTGACTTACCAGGTGGATGAAGTTCTTTCATACTTGAGACTGTACTTTACATGCAACCCTGTACACCTATAAAAAGAGAAAGACTAACAAAGCGGTTGAGTTGTGCCCAAAACCGCGTTTGAGGGCACACCTATAGAGGGCAAAAAATCAATGAGTAGAATTAATAACATTGTTCCTAATCATGATGACCAAGGCCACACATTAGTCATATCTATCTCCCCTAACTGTAATAACTGAACTAGAGAAACAAGAGTTATGCCTGCTGGCTAGCAAACACAAGAGGCAGTGCTTGATGTAGCGAAGCCATGGTATTCATGCCTACTACGTGCGGCCCGACACTGGAAACGGGACCTGACTACGTACTAGCTGATTCGTGCGTGTCGACATACCTACTGTGCCTTGCAGAAAGGGGAAACCAATAAAGCTTGTCAGGCATGACGTGTCCTCCACTCCCTGCTAAATAAGTGGCAAAAATTCACTGTTAGTTGGTGACGCACAACCTATGTGACAGACCCTCGGTAGATTTTGCCAGGCATTTAAGCGACCTGGTGCCTATAGATGTGACAGGTCTTTGCGTAGACGTTTTGCCTGACGAGACAAACCTGATTCGAACCTTGTACGTGTAGGTGTGACAGGTCTTGAGTAACCCTAGTGTCTGTGGACGTGACGGAAGTTTGCGTGACGCTGACAAGCGTGGACGAGATCGGTTGGTTCGAGACGATGACCACTTGTGCGTTGTGAAATTTATAAACTTCATGACTTGAGTAAGGGAAACATTGACTATGCTGTAAATCCCCTGCAGGTGTGGCAGGAGACGACGATGTGGAACCCCTATGTATGACGGTGTCGTTGCTCTGAAGATGTGTCAGTAACAACAACCAAGTAGTGCATCCCCCTGCAGACGTGGCAGGCATGACGGGTCTACAACTACCTATGTGTCGTGATGTAGTTGCTCTGAAGACGTGTCAGAAACTACTATGCAGTGCATCCCCCTGCAGACGTGGCAGGCATGACGGGTATACAACTACCTATGTGTCATGATGTAGTTGCTCTGAAGACGAGACAGTAACAACTATGCAGTGCATCCCCCTGCAGGCGTGGCAGGCATGACAGGTATACAACTACCTATGTGTCGAGATGTAGTTGCTCTGAAGGCGTGTCAGCAACAACTGAGCAGTGCATTCCCCTGCAGGCGTGACAGGCATGACGGGTATACCACTACCTATGTGTCATGATGTAGTTGCTCTGAAGACGTGTCAGCAACAACTATGCAGTGCACCCCCCTGCGGACGTGGCTGGCATAACGGGTATACCCCTACCTATGTGTCATGACGTAGTTGCTTTGAAGATGAGTCAGTAACAACTATGCAGTCCACCCCCTGCGGGTGTGGCAGGCATGACTGGAATACAAAGCCACCTATGGATCGTGAGGTAGTAGCTCTAAAGACGTGTCTGTAACAACTAATAAGCAGTGCCTCCTGCCGCAGACGTGGCAGGTATGACTGGTACAACCACCTATGTGTCGTGACGTAGTTATTTTTAGGACATGACGATATGCATAAGAATATTCCAGCGACAAAGACCTATGCATTCCCTTGGACAAGACGAAAGGTAACTAGTGAGTGTGTGACGAGATACGGACGCTTAAACTGTGACTACGCGCAGTTACTATGGTAATGTACGTGAATCCTGTCAGCTACGGAAGCCAATAGCTGGTACATCAACTGTATTGCGGAGCAAAATAAGCGTGGTGAAACTAATGTGTGCATAGTATGTTACTTATGGTAGTGAGCTTGTGACAACACTATGTGGATGAACATGATGAGAAGCCGTCTCGTATATGCCTGACTTTTAGCAGAGTATGCGAGTAATGGAATGTAACAACATGACACAGATTGCTACCATACAGTACACTAAGGACAAGCATTATAGCAACCATGATCATGCCCAACATCAACTTAACTTAGTGAAAATACAAAATGCGTGCTGCGAGCCTATACCCAGTGACTGGAGAATGCTGTAACATGTGATTAAATTCTATAGGTATGTTAGTGTAAAACAATATACAGCATTTGCTATGTACCGGGAAACACCCACGTGAAAACCAATATTGCAAGCGTATGTACCGTAGAATGCTACAATCGTATGTTCCGTGAAAACACAACGTATGAAGTGTAATGGCCAGACATATGTGGAGAGTAACTGCTTGTGCCTGTACCGTACAAGCAATGAACATCTGAACAGTATGACGTTATGAATTTATGTGTAGTGTACACCGTGTGAAGCTATGCGTGTATGACCTGTATGAGCTATGAGCACGTGTACGATAACACAGTATGAAGCTAGACACATCAGCACGTATGAGATGGAAGGCACACGTGAGTGCAACATGACAACGACGAGCACATAAGCGATGCTGGTGGTATGAGCATTCAACCCTGTGACTGTACTTGCTGTATGTGACGCAATGAACGCGTGCACTATACACAACACTGACCGTGCCTGCTGGTAAATGACACTGTGAGCGTATGTACTGTTATACAACAATGTGACCATACCTCCTGCATGGCACTGTGAGCGTGTGTACTGCATGCCATGCTGTGACTGTACCTACTGCATGTGACCCTAAGAGCGCATGTACTGTATCCAACACTGGCCATGCCTGCTGCATGTGACACTATGATCGTGCGTACTGTGTACAACGGTAACTGTATCTACTGCATATGAAGTATGAGCGTATGTATTACATACTACACTAACTGTACCTACTGCATATGCCACTGTGAGCATAAGTACTGCATACTGTACTCTAACTGTACCCACTGCACATAACACCATGAACGCATGTGCCGTACACAGCACTGAACTGTACCCCTAACATGAACACTAAGCGTATGTACTGTATGCAATGCTGCAACTTACCCACTGTATGTGACATTACGAGCGTAAGTATTATACGACACTCACTGTACCTACTGTATGTGACGCTATGAGCGTATGTACTGTAAACAACACTAACTACACGACACTGTAAATTGTACCCACTGCACGGCAGTGGGAATGTATACACTGTGTACAACACTGACTGTTACCCAAAGCATGACACTGCGGGCGTATGAGCTGTACACGACCCTGACTGTACCCACAGTATGTGACACCATGGGCGCACACCCCGCGCCAAACACTGACCGCACGCTCCGCATGTCTCCCTAAGGGCGCATGTGGCCCACGCATGCAGAGCATATGCCGCGAGCCCCCCCACACAGAGTGAGACGCCGTGATCGTGTATGCGTTTGTAACCTACGTGCGGTGTAGAACTGCGATGTCGTAAGAGCAGTGATGCTGTGAGTGTGAATACCTTACTCATGTCACCGATGTGAGCGTAGGAAGCGTATAAGCAATATGCCGCACGAATGCTAAGAGACTGGACGGTATGGGCGCTATGACTGCCCGATATGACAGCTATGGGTGACTGCACGGAATCACGGCTATAAGTGATTGTACGTTATGAAAGCTACGAGTGACTGTACGGTATGAATGCTATTAGTAACTGCACAGTATGAACGCTATGAGTGACTGCACGGTGTGAATGCTATTAGTAACTGCACAATATGAACGCTATGAGTGACTTCCTGGTATGGACGCTATGAGTGACTGCACGGTATGCTGCTATTAGTAACTGCACAGTATGAACACTGAGTAACTGTACAGAATGGAGGCTATGAGGGACTGCACGGTATGGAATCTAAGAGTGACTGCACGGTATGAACGCTATGAGTAACTGCACGGTTATGGATGCTATGAGTGACTGCACGGTATAGATGCTATGAGTGACTGCACAGTATGAACGCTATGAGCGACTGTATGGTATAAATGCTATAAGTAACTGCACAGTATGAATGCTTTGAGCGACTGTACGGTACGAATGCTACAAATGACTGCACGGTATGAAATGCTATAAATGACTGCACGGTATGAATGCTATCAATGACAGCACAGTATGAAAGTTATAAATGACTGTACGGTATGAATGCTATCAATGACAGCACAGTATGAAAGTTATAAATGACTGTACGGTAAGAATGCTATAAATGACTGCACTGTATGAATGCTATAAATGACAGCACGGTATGAATGTTTTAAATGACTGCACGGTATGAATGCTATAAATGACTGCACGGTATGAATGCTATAAATGACAGCATGGTATGAATGTTTTAAATGACTGCACGGTATGAATGCTATAAATGACTGCACGGTATGAATGCTATAAATGACTGCACGGTATGAATGCTATAAATGACTACACGGTACGAATGCTATAAATGACTACACGGTACGAATGCTATAATTGACTGCATGGTGTGGATGCTATAATTGACTGCACGGTATGAATGCTATAAATGACTGCACGGTATGAATGCTATAAATAACTGCACGGTATGAATGTTATAAATGACTGCACTGTATGAATGTTATAAATGACTGCAACGGTAAGCATGCTGTGAGAGCTATGGGACAAATGCTGAGGCACGGACTCTGTAATTCATGCATGCACACGTGAATAATATTCTGCAGTGAATTCAAGGTGCCACAGGACAACCAGTGTGGGTTTCACTTGGTGGTCTACATCAGAAATATGGGAGGGTATCCTCTGGGGGGGGGGGGGCACCTCAACATGCCAAGGAGCAGCCCATCCCCCAAAGCACACCCAAGCAGGGCACAGACAAGCTCCACACTAGCGAGGCCACTGTCCGTATCCTGCACGCTGACTAGCTGACCAGTTCCAAACTTCGCCAGCAGGCTGCGCTGCTCTGAACCACCCTGCACGCACCACGTGACCCCGCCGCGCTGCCCCGGCAACAAGATGCCTGAACACGCCGCAGGAGTGAACGGGACGCCGGCGGAGGCCAGAGCAGTGTCGCAGGCACGTGACCGGCCTCCCACGTGGCACCGCCGTGCTGCACCGGCCGTGGAAAGCCGATCGGGCCGCTGCACCACCGCGGACACCCACCGGGAGGCACGAGGCAGCGCACGGGGCGGCTGTAAACGCCGCCGCCGCTGCTGCTAGGGAATGGATGCCCAATGAGGGAGTGAACGACGGGGCGAGGTTCCCCGGCGGACACCGGGAGCGTGGCGGTGTACGGGCGAGGGGAACATTAGAAGGTGGGTGGCTGCTATGAAACCGGGATAACCCGGGCTTACCGTGCTGGAACCACTCCGCCCCCTGCACACACTCACTCCTTCCGAAAAATGACTGCATAGTGGAGGGGCGTTTTATAGTCGTGCCCCCATCATGGCTCCGCCTAGAGGTGCGGGGGCGTGGGAATTCACGCCCCTTGCACAAATTCAGCCTTAAAGGCTTCCCACATGGTTTACTGATGCTGCTGGGCCTGGGACATTACCAACTAATTTTTTTTGGGTAGCACTAGCTACCATAAATCTTCAATTTAAATGTAAAAATTCTACTATTAATCTTAGGTATTGTGAAGCCCTATGGTCTCCACATGCTGCTACGAGGTGCAGGCTTTGTCATTCAGCCACTATATGGTCTCCTCATGCTGCTGCCACATATAGGCTCTGTCATTGCGCCGCCATGTGACTCCTTGTTAGTTTGGGTTTTGTGGCCATACAGTATTAGTGCAAAGTAAACACGGGGACATTAAACTTGGGAATCTAATACAAATCTTAAATTTAAAAAAAATTATGTAATCTTTTCAAGACTGAGGCCCTATGGTCATCGCTGTCATATTACCTGTGGAATTATCACAAGAATCCAATGTAACAGCTTGGAGCGATAACAATGAACCATAACTGATATATACATGTGGTATCTCGCCTGGTGGAGGACCGCCAGCTCGATTTTAAGATACAAGTACAAGCTTTTTTACTGCAGCCACTTTTAGCTTCATACGCCCACTTATCCAATGGCACAGAAGCTGAATGTGCTCCTGTCCAAGTTGCTGGTACTGCAGTCCCTCCCTTTTCAAGTGGACACTCAGAGTATTGGGGGTGCGCTGAGAGGCAGGGGCTGGAACAGGTGTTAGCTCGCCTCACGGCACATCACCAGCTCCATGCGTAATCAAAAAATTTAAATTAATTTAAAATAAATTAAATAAAAATTACATCGAAAATCTGCTACATCCAGATGCTCTGCGGCAGTGATTCTAATAGCGATGCCTGTAATCTGCATGTCATACTGAATAACAGTATTATTTCACTGAGGCTGGGTTCACATCACATTTTTGCCATACTGTTTTCAATCAGTTTTTCTAAAGAAAACCGTATGGCAAAAAAAAAAAAAAAACGGATGGAACAGTATGGGAAAAAGTAAACTATATAAGTTTTTAAACCGTATACAGTTTTTAAAAGTGCATACAGTTCCATCCATTTTTACAAAAAAAAAAACATGTTTTTGAAAATTTTGTTCATTTTAAATGTGAGGGGTGTTGGGTGGGAACTTTAGGATGTAAATGCACATGTACAAAGTAAAAACCGTATACGGTTTTCCATATGAAACCGTATACATGTGCGTTTCACATTGACGTCCATGTTAAAAAAAATTGTATGCAGTTGCAGTATGGTTTTTAAACTGGAGACAAATTTGTGGTCAACCACAGTTTTGACTCCGGTTTAAAAACCGTACTGCAACCGCATACGCTTTTTTCCAATACCCCTCCCATTAAAAATTGACAACATTTTCAAAATGGTATCTTTTTTTTATTTTTTATAAAAACGGATGGAACTATATGCACTTTAAAAAACGGTATACGGTTTAGAAACACATACGGTTTACTTTTTCCCATACTGTTCCATCTGTTTATTTGCCATATGGTTTTCCTTAGAAAAACTGATTGAAAACAGTATGGCAAAAACGTGATGTGTACCCAGCCTAAGGCTAGGTTCCCATTACATTTTCCCCCATACAAGAGCGCATACGGCAGGGGAGAGCTAAAAACTTGCGCTCCCGTATGCCTTTCTATGCGCTCCCGTATGTAATTCATTTCAATGAGCCGACCGCAGTGAAACATTCGGTCCAGTCGGCTCATTTTTGCCCTGTATGCGCTTTTACAACCGGACCTAAATCCGTGGTCGACCACGGTTTTAGGTGCGTGGAAAAAGCACAGCACACTCCTTATGCGTGTTAGGACAAAGCAAAGTGTTCTACACCTTCATTGAGCCTCTGTAGGCCAAAATAGCCATTTTTAATAGTGATTCACTGCAAATAAATTTGTACTGAACCAAATTTTTCGGCGAATCGGACGAATCAAATTTTTCAGGAATTCGCTCATCTTTAGTCTCTGCTGCTGCCACCTCCAGGCTGTGTCATTCTGCCATGATTTCTTCTCCACTGGCTCATGTCAGTTTTTTTTTTAGCTATTTGACCCAAATAAATTCAGATCAAACTAAAATGTTTCTGAAAATTATGCTAAAGGCTAACTGTGTTTGTTATGCCTGATGAAGAGTCCTTTACAGGCTCGAAACAGTTGTTGCAATAAATCACTAGTTTTTACTGCTTGTGCTGACATTTTTCTTGGGAGGGGAAGCACTGATCTGGAAGTCCTTCTTTTTGGATTTTATCCACGTACTCTATTTGCACTATATCCAGCTGACCTTAAGGCATCTGGAAATGACATTGTGGCTGCTGATCCCCATTATGATGGCGATTCTACGTGCCAGCTGAAGTGTTGTGCCCTGAGCACAACATTATCTGGTAAGCCTCAATTTTTTCTGTGCACATTGCTGCTTTTTAAACCGCCTGCACTAGGAGCACACCTTGCTTTTCTTTTTATATTTATATTGTGCTGCCATGTGATCTCCCTGTTATATTGATCTTGTAGTTTAACAGTATTTTTTCAAAGAAAATGCTTTGGGCACTCAGTCATGAGCATGGAGGCACTGAGAGGCAGGAGCTGGACAGGCGGTAGCTGGCCATTAGGGCGGATCGCCAGTTCAATTTTAAGCTACAAGTATGAGCTTTTTCACAGCAGCAACCTATAGCAGTATGTGCTCACTCATCCAATGGCACAGAAGTTGAATGTGCTCCTGTCCATGTTTCTGGTGCTGCAGTCCCTCCCCTTTCAAGTGGACACTCAGTCATGAGCATGGGGGTGCGCTGAGAGGCAGGGGCTGGGACAGGCGGTAGCTGGCCTTGCAGCGGACCACCAGCTCAATTTTAAGATACAAGTACAAGCTTTTTCACTGCAGCAACTTATACACTGCAGTAATTATACACTATTGGAGCTGGAATTACTGCGGCTGCTGGCACCAGACTTGTCCTCCAATGGGCCCTCAAAAAAGGATTTAAAGTTTGCTTATTCCAATTACCAGGCTCTGTCATTGTGCCATTGTGTGGCAAGGATTCTAATAGCGACACCTGTAATCTGCATGTCATACTAAATAACAGTATTATATCACTAACACAGCACACACCCTATGTGTGTTACGACAAGGCAAAGTGTTCTACGCCTCTATTGAAGCTCTCTGTAGCCCGGAAATAGCAGTTTTTAATAGCAATTCGCTGTGAATAAATTCAAATAAAAAAAAAAATTCGGAACATTCAGCAAATCGGCCGAATAAAATTTTTAAAAAAATCGCTCATCTCTAAATGTCAACCTTTAGTTCAAAGTCAGCTGTCTCAGGACTGACCAATTCCTCTGACACATTAAAATGGGTAATCCGCTTACGTAAATATATCCTGCTTTTTTGTCCCGTCATGTGCAGTGTATAACATTGGAAATACACACATATTACAACCTCAGTGCCATTCTACCTGTTTGAAAGCACCCTTACTTTGAGGAAGTGCCATTATTCACCAAGTCCAGCAACCATCCATCCACTCTATTTCCAGTTAGCTCGCTCACTCCACACACTTCAACCAAAATCCCCCACCCTCTGATCCCCGTGGCCATGATGGAGACCATGTGATATTGTGCACTTGCTTGGAGCCTGGCTTTCTACTGCGTCTCCATGATAAGCAGGCCCTTCAGCCACATCATGGTTACAATCCCTCCTGCCTTCTGTAACTGATCAACAGTTTTGATGTTAACACAGAGCAAGCGTTCACATTCTGGGGGTGGGGATTTTGAGGTCAATAGGAGTTTGCCAGCAGTCAGAACAGAGTCACATTGACTGCCAGGAATTGTAAAAGAAGTTGGAAACAGTAAAATAAATGGGCAGATACGACCACTGCGGAAACAGAAAATGTGAAGACTGGACAGAATCAATGCAAGGGGGCATAGTAAAGGTAATCTGGAGGTAATTTTTTTTTTTTTTTTTATGGGTAGTTGGAGAACCCTTTAAGCACTGTGATTTTCTCGATCAGATTTGTGAACACATGACTGTCACGATGCCGGCTGGCAGGTAGTGGATCCTCTGTGCCAGAGAGGGATTGGCGTGGACCGTGCTAGTGGACCGGTTCTAAGCCACTACTGGTTTTCACCAGAGCCCGCCACAAAGCGGGTTGGTCTTGCTGCGGCGGTAGTGACCAGGTCGTATCCACTAGCAACGGCTCACCTCTCTGGCTGCTGAAGATAGGCGCGGTACAAGGGAGTAGGCAGAAGCAAGGTCGGACGTAGCAGAAGGTCGGGGCAGGCAGCAAGGATCGTAGTCAGGGGCAACGGCAGAAGGTCTGGAAACACAGGCAAGGAACACACAAGGAACGCTTTCACTGGCACTAAGGCAACAAGATCCGGCAAGGGAGTGCAAGGGAAGTGAGGTAATATAGGGAAGTGCACAGGTGATTACCCTAATTGGAACCACTGCGCCAATCAGCGGCGCAGTGGCCCTTTAAATCGCAGAGACCCGGCGCGCGCGCGCCCTAGGGAGCGGGGCCGCGCGCGCCGGGACAGAACAGACGGGGAGCGAGTCAGGTAGGGGAGCCGGGGTGCGCATCGCGAGCGGGCGCTACCCGCATCGCATCCCGGCTGGCAGCGGGATCGCAGCGCCCCGGGTCAGAGGACGTGACCGGAGCGCTGCAGCGGAGAGAGTGAAGTGAGCGCTCCGGGGAGGAGCGGGGACCCGGAGCGCTCGGCGTAACAGTACCCCCCCCCTTGGGTCTCCCCCTCTTCTTGGAGCCTGAGAACCTGAGGAGCAGACTTTTGTCAAGGATGTTGTCCTCAGGTTCCCAGGATCTCTCTTCAGGACCACAACCCTCCCAGTCTACTAAAAAAAATTTTTTCCCTCTGACCTTTTTGGCAGCCAAAATTTCCTTGACCGAGAAGACGTCCGAGGAGCCGGAAACAGGAGTGGGAGGAACAGATTTGGGAGAAAAACGGTTGAGGATGAGTGGTTTGAGAAGAGAGACGTGAAAGGCATTAGGGATACGAAGAGAAGGAGGAAGAAGAAGTTTATAAGAGACAGGATTAATTTGACACAAAATTTTGAAAGGACCAAGATAGCGTGGTCCCAACTTGTAGCTAGGGACACGGAAGCGGACATATTTAGCGGAGAGCCATACCTTGTCTCCAGGGGAAAAAACGGGGGGAGCTCTTCTTTTCTTATCCGCGAACCTCTTCATGCGTGAAGAAGCCTGTAAGAGAGAATTTTGGGTCTCTCTCCATATAATGGAAAGGTCACGAGAAATTTCATTGACAAAGTCTTGGAAGACGGCAGGGGCATTGCACAGTCCAAAGGGCATGACCAGATACTCAAAGTGTCCATCTCTGGTGTTAAATGCCGTTTTCCACTCGTCCCCCTCTCTGATGCGGATGAGGTTATAGGCGCCTCTTAAGTCCAATTTAGTGAAGATGTGGGCACCTTGGAGGCGATCAAAGAGTTCAGAGATGAGGGGTAAGGGGTAGCGGTTCTTAACCGTGATTTTATTAAGACCGCGGTAGTCAATGCAAGGACGTAGGGAGCCATCTTTTTTGGACACAAAGAAAAATCCGGCTCCGGCAGGAGAGGAGGATTTACGGATAAAGCCCTTTTTTAGATTCTCCTGGACGTATTCGGACATGGCAAGAGTCTCTGGGGCAGAGAGAGGATAAATTCTGCCCCGGGGTGGAGTAGTGCCCGGGAGGAGGTCGATAGGGCAATCATAAGGCCTGTGAGGAGGTAGAGTCTCAGCTTGTTTTTTGCAGACAACATCCGCGAAGTCCATATAGGCCTTAGGGAGACCGGTTACAGGAGGAACCACAGAGTTACGGCAAGGGTTACTGGGAACCGGTTTTAGACAGTTCTTGGAACAAGAGGACCCCCAACTCTTGATCTCCCCAGTGGACCAATCCAGGGTTGGGGAATGAAGTTGAAGCCAGGGAAGTCCAAGGAGAATTTCTGAGGTGCAATTGGGGAGGACCAAAAGTTCAATCCTCTCATGATGAGATCCGATGCTCATAAGAAGGGGCTCCGTGCGGAAACGTATGGTACAGTCCAATCTTTCATTATTTACACAATTGATGTAGAGGGGTCTGGCGAGACTGGTCACCGGGATGTTGAACCTGTTGACGAGAGAGGCCAAAATAAAATTTCCTGCAGATCCAGAGTCCAAGAAGGCCACAGCAGGGAAGGAGAAGGCAGAGGCAGACATCCGCACAGGCACTGTAAGACGTGGAGAAGCAGAGTAGACATCAAGGACTGTCTCACCTTTGTGCGGAGTCAGCGTACGTCTTTCCAGGCGGGGAGGACGGATAGGACAATCCCTCAGGAAGTGTTCGGTACTAGCACAGTACAGGCAGAGGTTCTCCATACGGCGTCGTGTCCTCTCTTGAGGTGTCAGGCGAGACCGGTCGACCTGCATAGCCTCCACGGCGGAAGGCACAAGAACAGATTGCAGGGGACCAGAGGAGAGAGGAGCCGAGGAGGAGAAACGCCTCGTGCGAACAGAGTCCATATCTTGGCGGAGTTCCTGACGCCTTTCGGAAAAACGCATGTCAATGCGAGTGGCTAGGTGAATAAGTTCATGTAGATTAGCAGGAATTTCTCGTGCGGCCAGAACATCTTTAATGTTGCTGGATAGGCCTTTTTTGAAGGTCGCGCAGAGGGCCTCATTATTCCAGGACAATTCTGAAGCAAGTGTACGGAACTGTACGGCATACTCGCCAACGGAAGAATTACCCTGGACCAGGTTCAACAGGGCAGTCTCAGCAGAAGCGGCTCGGGCAGGTTCCTCAAAGACACTTCGGATTTCCGAGAAGAAGGAGTGTACAGAGGCAGTGACGGGGTCATTGCGGTCCCAGAGCGGTGTGGCCCATGACAGGGCTTTTCCGGACAGAAGACTGACTACGAAAGCCACCTTAGACCTTTCAGTGGGAAACAGGTCCGACATCATCTCCAGATGCAGGGAACATTGGGAAAGAAAGCCACGGCAAAACTTAGAGTCCCCATCAAATTTATCCGGCAAGGATAAGCGTATCCCAGGAGCGGCCACTCGCTGCGGAGGAGGTGCAGGAGCTGGCGGAGGAGATGACTGCTGAAGCTGTGGTAGTAACTGTTGTAGCATAACGGTCAGTTGAGACAGCTGTTGGCCTTGTTGCGCTATCTGTTGTGACTGCTGGGCGACCACCGTGGTGAGGTCAGCGACAACTGGCAGAGGAACTTCAGCGGGATCCATGGCCGGATCTACTGTCACGATGCCGGCTGGCAGGTAGTGGATCCTCTGTGCCAGAGAGGGATTGGCGTGGACCGTGCTAGTGGACCGGTTCTAAGCCACTACTGGTTTTCACCAGAGCCCGCCGCAAAGCGGGTTGGTCTTGCTGCGGCGGTAGTGACCAGGTCGTATCCACTAGCAACGGCTCACCTCTCTGGCTGCTGAAGATAGGCGCGGTACAAGGGAGTAGGCAGAAGCAAGGTCGGACGTAGCAGAAGGTCGGGGCAGGCAGCAAGGATCGTAGTCAGGGGCAACGGCAGAAGGTCTGGAAACACAGGCAAGGAACACACAAGGAACGCTTTCACTGGCACTAAGGCAACAAGATCCGGCAAGGGAGTGCAAGGGAAGTGAGGTAATATAGGGAAGTGCACAGGTGATTACCCTAATTGGAACCACTGCGCCAATCAGCGGCGCAGTGGCCCTTTAAATCGCAGAGACCCGGCGCGCGCGCGCCCTAGGGAGCGGGGCCGCGCGCGCCGGGACAGAACAGACGGGGAGCGAGTCAGGTAGGGGAGCCGGGGTGCGCATCGCGAGCGGGCGCTACCCGCATCGCGAATCGCATCCCGGCTGGCAGCGGGATCGCAGCGCCCCGGGTCAGAGGACGTGACCGGAGCGCTGCAGCGGAGAGAGTGAAGTGAGCGCTCCGGGGAGGAGCGGGGACCCGGAGCGCTCGGCGTAACAATGACCCTGTTAGAATGATGAAACTTGTGGATGTAGCTGTGCTGGAATTAATCAGAGCAGAATTCGGCAGTGTGAATATGCCCTTTGACTCTACAATAAGTAGAACATAGTGATTTTTTGGCCTTTAAATGAGGCCTCTGTTTGTCTTTCTAACCAGATCCCCTAGTGGTCATTTTTTATACAACTCTATACAGATGCCGTTGGACCAGTTAGCTGAAAATGCATTCTTGTGTAGTAGGACCAATGTGAGCCAAATAGTAATGTGCGCTTGTCATATCTCTCTTCATACAAGCAGAATACCATGATCCACTCCAACATGATAAATGGGAATGTGGCTCATCTCAACTTGTACAAAGTGTCTGACAACAATATGGCTGTGTTTTATGGCAGAAAAGTTTTTTTTTGTAATGCCTTTCAGGCACAGGCATACCCATCTGTGCTTGCTATGAAGTGGCTTTTTAGTATGCTGTGACTATTTTTACATGTCATTAAAGTCTAGTAATTTTAGTCTACTTCTACCACTATCATTTACTATATTATACTACTGGGAGGTATTAACAGGAAGCAAACAATAACATGGTTATGCGATCTCTGATTATTGGAGAAAAGAACATTGAAAGCAATTGCTGTAATAGCAGCCCCTGATAAGCATCTTGGCACTGACTGGTGCATCATGGTCCAGTTGTAATTTACCCTAATTATTGCACATGAACACTGATCTGCTGGCAGACACCGTAAAAAAAGCATTTGATGAGAATATTGTATCATGTTTGTTAAGAAGGGATTGAGCTGCCAGTCATCAACCACAGGGACTGACTGTCCAGGACAGCATGTGTGCGCCTACAAAAAATCTTTACAGGCAGACGGAATGAATTAACATTTTGTAGCTCTCAAATGGAACATTATACTAGTTGTTATAATATCATGGTTATATTAGCGAAAAATACTAATTATATTCATATCAATCAGATAAAGATACAGCAACATAATAACAGTAAGATATTGGTACACGAGTAAAGATATCACATGGAAATGATGTACTGAATTTGGCCTCTCCCTGTGCCATCATGTAACATATTGGAGATATTCTCCCCAAGATACAATGTAATAAAGGGTCTATGGAACAGTGTAGCAACAGTAATGCCCCATCGACTATAACAGCTCATTACAGTTTGAAGGTTGTTCAGAGACATTACTTTGTTGATATTACTTATTAAGTTGATTAACCCCTTCTCACAAAACAACTTTACACAACAGTATATCCAGTTTTTAAGGGCCTATGGTACCTATGGCAATTCAATATTCAGTTACATTGTGTGGGACGTGGTGGATGTAATATACAGCCAAAAATACGATCTTCCGGTATCTGAGATTAACTGCTGTGTGAAAAACAACACATATGGTGCAAATGTTATGGGGGAAATATATATATATAAATAAATAATCATATAAAATGTATTTATATAACTATAGTTAAGCACCTGCATAAGAAATATGAATGTAATGTATGGCTCCAGTTAGTAATACTTTTTAGCCTGGCTACACAACTATGATTAAAGGGGTTATCCACCATAAGGTGATTTTAGTACGTACCTGCCAGACAGTAATGGACATGCTTAGGAAGGATCCGTGCTTGTCTTGGGCTAAATGGCTAGGTCGTGAGATTATCATAACACTGTGGCTAGCTTTTTGTGAACTGGTATTTTCTTTTTTAGTTTTCTTTTTTGCCTAATCCCAGAATTCCATTTTCCTCCTTCCCACACATCATCCACCCCAACCATTGAAACATAAATGAGCTGCATCCATTCAAAAGACCTGTGGTTTTCAATCAGGGTGCCTACAACTGTTATATTAGTTGCAGATTGATCTCTTTCTCACCAAGCGATCACTCTGCCCATTAAAGCAGACAGGCTCCCTGTCATCAGCTGACTAGTGATATCAGTTCTCGGCCGCATTGCAACCTGGGAAAAATCTAAGACAACAGTCATTTTGTTTGCAATTAAAAATAAATATTGGGGCAAAAATCACATAAGAATTGTGAGAAAACCATCAAACACAGGTACAAATACTATATTATGAATTACACTAACTTTACAGCCTCTGTGGCTGTAGCATAGTCAAATAAAATAAAAAATCCTGGAATACCCCTTTAACCGATAACGACCATGGATGGCTATGCTCGTCCAATGGCCTTTAACGGGGTATGATGCGGGCTCCCAACTCGAGCCCGCGTCATACCGGCCGGCCCCCAGCTGATTCCTGTAGCTGGGGGCCAGCGTTAATAGCTGACATGCGGCCGGCTATTAACCCTTTAGATCGCCGCTGTCAAAGTTGACAGCGTCTAAAGGTGCCTGCATCCAGTCCCTGGTGGTCCAGTGGCTCTGGTGCTCAGAATGATAGAGCCTGGCAGGGCCAGGCTGTATCAATCAAGCGCAGAGCACACAGATCAATGGGATTGTATGTAATCCCATTGATCTGTATGAGGAATCAAATGATTCCTCCTAAAAGTCCCCTAAGGTTAAAAAAGGTTAAAAACACACACATTATCCCCTTCCTTATAAAAATTTTAAATCACCCCCCTTTTCCAAATTTTATATAAAAATATATATAAACATAATAAAAATAAACATATATGGTATCGCCGTGTGCGTAAATGTTCGAACTATAAAAATATATCATAAATTAAACCACAGAGTTAATGGCGTACGCGCAAATAAGTTCCAATGTCGAAAATAGCGTATTTTTGGTCACTTTTCAAACAATAAAAAAAGGAATAAAAAGCGATCAAAAAGTCTGATCAAAACAAAAATGGTACCATTTAAAACTTCAGATCATGGTGCAAAAAAATCAAGCTCTCATAACACCCCGTACGCAGAAAAATAAAAAAGTTATAGGGGTCATAAGAGGACAATTTCAAATATATAAATTTTCGTGTATGTAGTTATGATTTTTTCCAAAAGTACGACAAAATCAAATCTATACAAGTAGAGTATCATTTTAATCGTATGGACCTACAGAATAAAGATGAAGTGTCATTTTTACCGAAAATGTACTGCGTAGAAACAGAAGCCCCCAAAATTGACAAAATTGTATTTTTTCTTCAATTTCTTCGCACATTGATTTTTTTCCCGTCTTTCCGTAGATTTTTGGGTAAAATGACTGATGTCATTACAAAGTAGAATTGGTGGTGCAAAAAATAAGCCCTCATATGGATTTTTAGGTGTAAAATTGAAAGCTATGATTTTAAAAAGGTAAGGAGGAAAAAACGTAAGTCCAAAAACAGAAAAACGATTGGTCCTTAAGGGGTTAAGCTCATGTTTGAGAAACTAAACTTTTAACCAAAGTTTTATATATTTTTTTTATTTTAAGAAAATATCTATTGATTGCAAGAAAAACGCAGGTATAATGGTTCCTAAAACAGGCCTGGGTCTAACATGAGTGCATCAGAACAACACGGTAACACTAAAATGTATGCACTTTTAAAATCCCCTCTGAATGAAAAATAGAGAGAGAGAGAGAGAGTGAGAGAAAATGTGGGGCGCTCCCTAGTGTAGTATCTTCAAAGGGTAGAAAATTTATAAAACAAATAAACCCACCACCACACCTAAAGTGTGGCACTTACCTTATGCAGTTGTGCAAACAAAATAGGTACAACTCTATAGCAGGATTGTGGTAATGGTGGGCATTGACAGCATGCAGCTCGTATTTCCCTTCCCATGTCCCAGAAGGTACATAATATGAAATAGTAAAAAAAAAAAAAAAGGCAAACAGGGAGTCTCAATCAAGCGCTACTGTATCAAGGGTTAAGGAAAGACTTTAAGTACACCAGCGGTTACACAGGACTTTTTATTCAAATGTGTTTGCAACAGGACAACGCGTTTCGGCGCACTGTTGTTACACAGCGATATGTTGTTACACAGGGAGCCTGTTCAGGACACCTTAATTCAATTATTGTGGACCTGAGGAAGGCGCAAGAGTGCGCTGAAACACCTTTGAATAAAATGTCCTGTGTTACTGCTGGTGTACGTCTTTCCTTAAACCTCGATACAGTAGCACTCGATTGAGACCCCTTGTTTGACCCCTTTTTTTTCCTACAAAATCACCTCTGGAATCTTCCAAAACTAGGCTGCAAAAACAAATTTCATCAGGGAATAATGCAAGAGGATCAAAGTTTGCAGTTCTGTCTGTGTATAACATCACAGATGAGGGGCAACTCCCCTTACAAGAATTGTACAACAAAAATCTGCTTGGTAATATCCTGGCTGGAGAACAAAAATCTAACAAGGTTCAGGAGGATTTATCGTGTCAGGTAAGTGGACTGAAAAATTATGTTGGTCATTGAGAATAGTGATTGGTTAGAGATATGTGCGACTTGTTGGCACTCATGTCAGATAGGAAGTATGGTGGGGGAGAAGGTTGAGGGGGAGTTTAGTATTACTATGTAAGATAAGTAGTAACTATAATAGTATTTTGTATTATATATGAAGATTTCGTCCCCCTTCTAGTGCTGAAAAGTCACTTCCTTTTATTTTAAAGGGTATAGAGCAGACAAAAAAGTATGGAGAAAAAAAAATATTGGAAATGTTACGGGCTAAGGGACAAATGTAAGAGATATTTGATATTAAATCTGATCAGCAATTACCTACCCACAAATGTAGGTTTGTAGAGACACAGGTTCTTTATCTAGTTAAAAAAGGATAGGTAGGGGCAATATTTCACTCAGTTTTTTGTCATTTTTTTAAGTGGGGTATAAGGAGATTAAACTTGATGTTCACAATTCTATGGTAGAGAAATTCGTTTTCAGAGGCATTAGGCCGCGTTCACTTGACAGAAAATCTGCACGGAATTCCGCATAAATTTTTTGCCCATTCAATTTAATGGGATTCCGCAAGGTCATTCACACAGCTGAAATTCTGTTGTGGAATGTTTGATGCAGAAATTCTGCATTCCCCGCTCCGGAAAAATATGTCTGGTCTTATATTTTTCCAGACTTCGGCTGCAGAATCCCATTGAAGTTATTGTGGGTTGAGTTTCTTCCGAATACAAATGGAATTCATGTAGATTTGGCAGAAAATGCACCTGTTTAATTATATAAATCCTACCTTTCTAGAGCCCTACGGAATCGTGGGGATTTCCCCACCAATTCAGCAAATGTCTAAATATTGCTGAACTCTGCAAAAAACAAATGCGGATGCAGAATTGATGCAGATATGTGGATTTTCTGCTGTGTGAACATGACCTAAAGCTATGTTCACACACCAGAATTTCTGTATGGAATTCTGCATGAAAATTCTGCATGAATTAATAACCAAAACACTTCAATGGGATTCCGCTGTCCCATTCACACAGCAGAATTTCTTCTGCTGTAGAAATTCCATCGAAGTGAATTGGCTATCAATTTCATGCAGAATTCCGTGCAGAAATTATGCCGTGTGAACATGGCCTTAGTGTTAGGAAGTTCTCGGAAAGGGGCAAACCCAATAAACTTTTAGGTGGTAAATTATCAATTCTCAACGGTAAAAAAAGGTGAGATTGTGGCAATAAGTGATAAAAATGGCAAGATTATACATGATCAGAATATTCAATCAGAATACAATATTGTACAATATTTTCAGAAAGTCTATGGTAATGAGGTAAAGAAGAGTGAAGGTGAGATTTCAAAATTTAAAATGAAGTTAGCCCACATGCTTGACAATTTAAAGGGGTACTCCGGTGCTCCTGCATTCTGAACATTATGTCCAGAACGCTCGGAGCCGGAGGCCGTGATCGTGACGTCACGGCCACGTACCTTGTGCCATGACACCACACCCCTACATTCATGTCTATGGGAGGGGGCATGTCAGGTTACATACCCCTTCCCATAGACATGAATGGAGGGGGTGTGGTATAATGTCACGAGGGGGTGTGGCTGTGACATCACGACTACTGCTGCAGGAACCCCGCATTTGTTTAGAACGCTGGGTGCTGCAGGAGATCGCGGGCGGCCCCAGTAGCAGCACCCCCGCGATCAGACATCTTCTCACCTATCCTTTGGATAGGGGATAAGATGTCTAGCAGCAGAGTACCCCTCTAAGAGACATGTTGGCATCCTTTTTCTGGTAACACTATTCCAGGATTGGATGGCTTTTGCTTCAAAATTTTATCCTGGGGAGGAGCATATTTAATATTATACATTGAGCCTAAGCAAACATTCAGCGTGAGGATGAGGGTCTCCACTCAATCCTGTCTTTCTACACAAATAAGTATTTGATAGTGTGGAGTGGGGATTCATGTTTAAGGGGAAATCTTTGGGGGGGGGGGGAGGAATAAAAGAAAAAAAAAAAAGCTTCTTAAACCCTTTAACCTAATTATCATGTAGATGTTCTCTCTGTGTCCATTATACACAGATCAGTATCTGTGTATCTTTTTACAGTTCCAGAAATGTGCTTTTTGCATTTAATAAAATGTTTCTATAAATTACAAAAATCATATTATATCCTTTTTCATAGAAGCAGATTTTTTTTTTGTAATAAGAGTACATGAGCTATAGACTCTATGGGGGAGATTTATTAAATACCTGTCCAGAGGGAAAGTTGTCCAGTTTCCCCTAGCAACCAATCAGATTGCTTCTTTCATTTTGCAGAGGCCCTGTTAACCCCTTAAGGACGCAGGGTTTTTCATTTGTTGCATTTTCGTTTTTTCCTCCTTACCTTTTAAAAATCATAACCCTTTCAATTTTCCACCTAAAAATCCATATTATGGCTTATTTTTTGCGTCACCAATTCTACTTTGCAGTGACATTAGTCATTTTACCCAAAAATCCATGGCGAAACGGAAAGAAAAATCATTGTGCGACAAAATTCAAGAAAAAACTCCATTTTGTAACTTTTGGGGGCTTCTGTTTCTACGCAGTGCATATTTCGGTAAAAATATCACCTTATCATTATTCTGTAGGTCCATACGGTTAAAATAGTACCCTACTTATATAGGTTTCATTTTGTTGTACTTCTGGAAAAAATCATAACTACATGCAGGAAAATGTATATGTTTAAAAATGTCCAATTCTGACCCCTATAACTTTTTTATTTTTCCACGTACAGGGCGGTATGATGGCTCATTTTTTGCACCATGATCTGAAGTTTTTATCGGTACTATTTTAGTTTTGATCGGTCTTTTTGATCGCTTTTTATTCATTTTTTATTGGTATAAAAAGTGTCCAAAAATACACTTTTTTGGACTTTGGAATTTTTTTACGTGTACGCCATTGACCGTGGGGTTTAGTTAACTATATATTTTTATAGTTCGGACATTTATGCACGTGGCGATACCACATATGTTTATTTTTATTTTTAATTTACACTGTTTTATTTTTTTTTATGGGAAAAGACGGGTGATTCAAACTTTTATTAGGGAAGGGGTTAAATGATCATTATTAACACTTTCGTTTTTTTACTATTTTTTGCAATGTTATAGCTCCCATAGGGAGCTATAACACAGCACACACTGATCTTTTACACAGGTCACTGGTGGGTCCTGGCCGTTGATGGCCGCTGGGACTGACCAGATATGATGCGGGGTCACTGCGTCAGCCCGCGGCATATCGCGGGAGCTGGCGGAGGACGTAAATATACGTCCTTCGTCGTTAAGGGGGTTAAAAATTAAAGAAGCGAGCTGATTGGTTGCTATGGGCAAGGTTTTGATATAGCTCCCCCTATGGCCTTAGTTCTGAATCCAGTGTTTTTTTTTTAATTATTACATATAATGTAAGAAGTCTGTTGAGAGAAATTATTGTATACATAAATTGATGTATTGAACGCCTGCTATCTGCTGAATATAACCTACTGTATGCTCCTTTTGAGCAAGCAAATAACATTCTAAGCTAATGCATAAGAGGATAGGGTACCTACTGCCTATTTGTATATGTATGTCCTTGGATTTTCATCTCAGGCTTTCTGTAAGAAAATTAAGATTTGAGAGTTGCTTTGGCAAATAATTTTTTCTGCATTCACATGGTCTAACATGCTTCATATACACCCTGTTCCAAATTATTATGCAAATTCTATTTAAGTGTCACAAGGATTAAATATTATGTTTTCCAGTTTAACTGCATTGCATTGTGTCTCAGGGCTCTTTTGATCACCGAAAACAATCTCAGACACCTGTGATAATTAGATTGCCAGGTTAGACCAATTTAAGGAAAAACTACTAAAGGTGGGTGTTCCACATTATTAAGCAAAGCACCATTTTCAAGAAATATGGGGAAGAAAAAGGATCTCTCTGTTGCCGAAAAGAGTGAAATAGTTCAATGCCTCAGACGAGGTATGAAAACATTAGATATTTCACGAAAACTTAAGTAAGATCATCACACTATTGAGATTTGTGGCTGATTCAGAGAACAGACGGGTTTGTGCAGATAAAGGCACATTGAGGAAGATTTCTGCCAGATCCATGCATCGGATCAAGAGAGCAGCTGTTAAAATACCATTACATAGCAGCAGACAGATATTTGAAGCTGCTGGTGCCTCTGGAGTCCCATGGACATCAAGGTGTAGAGTCTTCCAGAGTCTTGCAACTGTGCATAAACCTTCTATTAACCAATTCTTACAAGCAGAAACGGCTGCATTGGGCAGAAAAATACATGAAGATTAATGTTCAAACAATCTTGTTCACTGATGAGTGCTGTGAAACCCTGGATGGTCCAGATGGATGGAGTAGTGGATGGTTGGTGGACGGCCACCCTGTTCCAACAAGGCTGGGACATCAGCAAGGCAGTGGTGGAGTCATGTTTTGGGCCGGAATCATGGGAAGAGAGCTGGTCGTCCCCTTTGAGGTCTCCCAAGGTGTAAAGGTGACCTCTGCAAAGTATGTGTATTTTCTGACTGACCACTTTCTTCCCTGGTACAGAAGGAAGAACTATGCTTTTCGTAATATTATCTTCATGCATGACAATGTGCCATCTCATGCTGCAAAGAATACCTCTGCATCAATGGCTGCTATGGGAATAAAAGGAGAGAAAGTCATGGTGTGGCCTCAATCCTCCCCTGACCTCAACTGTATTGAGAACCTTTGGAGCATCCTCAAGCAAAAGATCTATGAGGGTGGGAGCTCCAAACAGCAGCTCTGGGAGGCTATTCTGACATCTTGCAAACAAATTCAAGCAGAAACTGTCCAAAAACTCACAAGTTCAAAGGATACTATAAGGGGTCCTACGTTAAAATGTAACGTAAACTGTTAAAACTTTTAAAAAGGTAAAATTTGTTAAAAGTTTGATTGAAATAGCTTCTGATTTCAGTAAATATGCTGCAAATACAACAAATTACAATTTTCAGTTCTTCACAACCTATAAAGTGTTTTGAAACTTACTGTGCTTAATAATTTGGAACAGTGCATTGTAAGTTTTTTTATGTTTAAAAAAAATACTGTTACCATTAGGAGCTTTGTTCAGTAAAATTTGAATTGAACTCTTAATAGTTGATAACATGAGAATTATGTTGACTGTTATTTACATCAATTATTTAGGTAAATGAGAAAAATACCACTCTACCAGGCAACATATTAGTATAATTAAATAAAAAAAACATTACTGCAGAAAGAACACAGCACTCTCTGGTGGTTTTAGGCAGACAACATTTTACTTAAAGGGGTATTCCAGGCAAAACCTTTTTTATATATATCAACTGGCTCCGGAAAGTTAAACAGATTTGTAAATTACTTCTATTAAAAAATCTTAATCCTTCCAATAGTTATTAGCTTCTGAAGTTTTCTGTCTAACTGCTCAATGATGATGTCACGTCCCGGGAGCTGTGCATGATGGGAGAATATCCCCATAGGAACTGCACAGCTCCTGGGATGTGAGTCATCAGAGAGCAGTTAGACAGAAAACAACAACTTCAGAAGCTAATAACTATTGGAAGGATTAAGTTTTTTTAATAGAAGTGATTTACAAATCTGTTTAACTTTCCAGAGGCAGTTTATATATAAAAAAAAGTTTTGGCCTGGAATACCCCTTTAACTCCAGCCTTTTACCTAATGTGTTTCTGTGAATTTACTTTCGATTGGGTGAATTTATCAATGCTCAACACCAGAAAACAAACAAAGTCTCAAACTTTAGTGCAAGCCAAATTCTGCAGAAAAATTTGTGACTTCAGTGTTTTGTGCAAAAGTTTTAAGTGTTGGACAAACATTTAAGACTTTTTTAAACTAGTTTTCTGGTTTCAAGAATTGATAAATTGCCAAATGTTCTTTGGCAAATGAAAGAAAAATATTCAAGCAAACAAGCAGTATTCCGTAAACACGTGACCAAAACCAAGAGCATCATAGATTTCTATGACAATGTCAGTTCAGGTAATTTGACCAATGTTTGGGCTGGTACTGGTGTGTGGCCATAATGTTTTAAAAAAGGCCATGGATACCTTGGAAAGGCAATGTTAGAAAAATTCTTGCTTTGTATGTTTTATATTAAAAAGACAAAACAAAAACAAACATTTTCACCATAAGGCAGACTGCTTTTATCTTTTTCCCAGCCTGTGTGAGCTGTCCTCCAAGGTGTCTCTCCCACTCTCTACTATCTAAGCAACACCCTCATGATGTTATCTCTAAAACTAAGAGAGCATGGACCTGTCTTTCTCTTAGGCCGGGTTTACAAGGCTATAAATGTGCAGAATGTCTGCCCGCCTGCAAATTTCAATGATTTGGCTGTCACTAGGACCACTCTGACATGTGCCATTTCATAGACAACAGTGCATTTACAGCAGAATCCACAAAAAGAGTAGACTAGTCTATTGTTTCTGTGGACACCGAAATCTTGATTTCTACGGCAGTAACATCTGCAGCAGAAATTCCACCACATGCACATAGTAGCAGAATCCCATTAAAATCAATCAGACTCTGATGCAGTGGAATGTCTGCACTATATTTTTAATGAAGATTGTAGAAAGTTGCTTAATTATGCAGTTAGAAAACAAATTAACAATTTAAATTAGGATTTAGTGGCTCACCTTTATCAGGAAATGGAAAACCACCAAAATATTGATATAGCAAAGAAAGGAATACTCAACATTTTTCATCCATAGTTAATCAAATAGCATGGCTTAATACTACATTAAGCAGATCTTCTAAGGGTATGTCAGCAGGGGCGGACTGACAACACTAAGGGCTCCTGGACCAATAAAAAGCAAGGGCCCCCTGGGAGGCTTCATCGTAGGTAAAATAATTTACAGTAGGTATAGGCCGCAGAGTTCCCCCACATTAGGCATAGACAGCAGTGTTCCTCCACATTGGACATAAGCAGCAGAGTTCCCCCACAGTGGGCATAGGCAGCAAAGTTCCCCCACATTTGGCATAGGCAGCAGAGTTCCCCCACCTTGGGCATAGGCAGCAGAGTTCCCCCACCTTGAACATAGGTAGTAGAGTTCCCCCACATTGGGCATAGGCAGCAGAGCTCCTGCACATTGGGCATAGGCAGCAGAATTCCCCCACCTTCAATATAGGCAGCAGGGTTCCCCCACATTTTGTATAGGCAGCAGAGTTTCCCCACATTAGGTATAGGCAGCAGAGTTCCCCCACATTAGGTATAGGCCACAGAGCTGAGCTCACTGATAGATGGAAGGATTGCACAATTTGTATTTGTACATCTATGCCCTGTATTTGCATTGTGTGCCACTATGTGTGTACTTTCCATGCTCTTTCATTTGCATTCATTCATGTTCACACAGCACTCACATGCTGTCCACACACCTATGACGTTACCACTGACCCTCGGATAAACCTCATACCCGCCAAAACTTGAAACCCCCTGCCTATTTAAACTGGCTCCTTTGTGGGTACAACTAGGACCTGACAAAGAGGGGAGTTTCCCCTAGAAATGCATAGTCCATTGTTCTTTTGTTTATTATAATATTTCTGTGAATACGACAGAGGTACCCTATCATCACATCCGAATTGTGCAATCCTTCCATCCATCAGTGAGCTTGGCTACAAGCCGTCTTTTTCAGTTTTTTTTTTTTTCCAAAAACTCCCAAGCAAGCATCTCCCTGTGTAAGAGGAGTACATAGACCCTTTTTTCTACTAAGGCTGTGATCACAATGCCATTGGAGACTCTACTATGTAGTGAAGCATGCACAACAAGTCTACATTGATGTGTCAATCATTCTGGTAGATTGCAGTCTACTGAGTGATAAAGTACATGCAACAGATCCTAGCATAGGGACAACTGGGACACCTAATCCAATTTTCTATGTATATGCAATGAGAAGACACAATGATGAAGCTTAAACTTTATTTTTGCTATACACCAAACCCATAAATACTAAATAATGTAGAACAACCATATGCATCAAAATAATATACAGGATTGGAGAGTGAACTGACATTAGTGGAACTCCACTTTTACACATTAAAGTCACACTGGACTATGCTTATCTCCTAAGAATCTAATCACGTCTATGAACACTTCTCGGCACAACTTGTTCAGGAAATGTCTCTATCTGATCATTTTAATTAGGACTATTGTTCACTGATTTTGTCCAACCGGCAACATAATTAAAATGTGTGATCAAGTTACACAAGGGTCAGCAGGCCACGTCTACCAGAATCTCGGATTGATCCGGGCCTGCTGTTAGGAAATGTTTCTTTCTTATTTAGTCGAGGCAGTATTGACAAGTGGTGCTCTGAGCGTGTTACTACATGAATTATTCCTTTTACATCTGCACGCCTAAAACTTTGCAAGTAAAGATTTCTGTGCTTTGGAAGCTTGGAATCTTAGGGGACTACTAACCACAATATTCTGTATGCTCACAGTATTTTAAAAGCGACGAAGTAGAATATGTACTATGAATCTTGTGTATTATCGATAATTTCGCACTTCACGATTTTTTTTGAACAGTTAATTGCAAATGATATGAACTTTCCAGCAGTTCATCCACAAGTTACTAATTAGATCGCGGCACTTATATGGATGGCAATGAAAGTTTGTTGTTTTTTTTCTTTTCCTTCCAGCGCTATGCATAAACTTACATCAGGGACTGTCTTAGGCATTCACTTTACTCATGATGGAAGTGTCTAATGCAGTATGGAAACATTGTAATCCCTTTGCAAGTTACTGATCTAATAAATGCACTGCTGTACTTGCATAATAAAATATATATCGAATTCAAGCTCTATGCTGAACATATTCAGGAATTGTATTCATTACAGTAGCCATTAGGATTCAGGTACAAGGAAACGGATTTTTTTTTTTTTTTTGTTTGCTTAGTGTCTTAAGATTTGCATTAACATAGTACTCATGAATGTATTCTATACCTGTAAGAATGATCTGCATCACAGAAAAAAATATCAGTTTTTGAGATGCAGGACAGTAAAGTAGTATTGTGAAGATGCCACAGGGCAAAGGAGAAGAAACTCTCAGATCACATGAATGTTATGATATCGATCTTACTCAATGCAATGTGATCAACACAAACTGACTATTGAACTGCATGTGTTTGGAATAGTGTTGTATTATTTATTATTACATTCAGTTTTGTAATCTAGACAGCCAAATTGTGAAGATAACCTTGAATTACCAATACAAGCTCTTAATTCACAGTTCAATATAGATAAGGCCAGCCCTTCAATAGGCCATGTCCAGAATATAAAATATGAGATTGTAGAATATAATCGAGAACAGTGGTTGGCATTCTTAAAGGGGTATTCCGGTCAAAAATATTTTATTCCCTATCCAAAGAAAATGGGATAAGGTGTCTGATGCTGAGACCCCCCCACGATCTCCCTGTAGCACCCGCATTCTATGCGGGGGCTGAATCTCCAGTTTCAGAAACCTCCATGTTTCCGGGACTGGGGACGTGATGTCACGCCACGCCCCCTCCATTCATGTCTATGGGAGGGGGGGGTGACGGCAATCACGCCCCCTCCCATAGACATGAATGGAGAGGGCGTGGCGTGACATCATGTCCCCAGTCCCGGAAACCCGGAGGTTTCTGAAACTAGAGACGCGGTCCCCGCATAGAATGCGGGTGCTGCAGGGAGATTGCGGGGGGTCTCAACAGTGGGCCCCCCACGATCAGACATCTTATCCCCTATCCTTTGGACATGGGATAAAATGTTTTTGCCATTAATACCCCTTTATGCAGTCCTACAGTGAGTAAATGGAGAAGCAGCGCACTTGTTCAAGAGCCTCATTTCAGGTGCAAGAGGCTCATGTTCTCATGATTGGTTCAGATCCTGTTGTTCGCACACCTACTGCCCAGGGAAGATCAGGATGGTAACGGGGATCAGGCAGAGGAGATAGTCTAGGAAAGGCAAGAGGGTCGAAGCAGGTGGCACAGCTTGTGCGTCAACAATTTGGGTTGAATATAAGAGAGTTGGTATAGTGCAGGAGGAATTAGACAGATTTGAAATTCAGAAGAAAGACAGGGGTCAATAAGTATATCATGATAAAATACAGCACACCTTTTCCATGGATACTACTAAATAACAAACAATACTTAAGCATAAGGATGCCCTAAATTGTCAATCTTAAATAATCAGTCCATCTATAAGGAAGAATGATTAGTTTACTATCCATAATTAGATTCATGCATTCATTCAAGATACTGGGAAAGGGATACCCTTCATATGTGGTTTGTTGCAGACCTATATTGTCCCGTTGACTTTAAATTTTTTTTACTTTATTCACAGCCATCGGACACCATCATTTCAATGCTACTGTCTGAGAGGTTTTACCTTGCTCTAATTTATAATTACTGTATAATATTTTTGAACTTGACAGGGGGAACAACATATACTTGCTAATTCTATTGAACAAACTGTTGTATTGAATTCAACCAGCAATAAGAGAAACTAACAGGAATAAAATGTTTACAAAAATCCCAGTCATTCTATTCTATTACCAGCTAAGGACAACACCAACAGTGGGACTAAATCCATAGTGTATTATTTGGGTAATTCATTTTGGAAATTTATTTTATTACATTCTCATATCCCTCGAGAGAAAAACCTCATGTTAATCAATCACCATTACATGGAGCAATACATCTACTTCACGTTTACAAGATTGCAGTATCCATCAATGTAAAGAATGTGGCTGTCGCTCAGTGAAAAGAAAACACAAGTCTTTAAGAGTTATGTGCATCAGCCTTTGGCTTGTTTGTGTACGAGCCAATGTGACAAAGTGAAGCCTTTCTGAAGACATTCATCTACTGTAGGTTTGTAGGTAAATATTCAGGCAATTCATTTTTCAATTACTTGTATCACTGTATTACTCTATTCTACCAAGAAGAAGAACAAAGCACATACTTAGGATTTAAATAATTTTACCCTGTGTTACTGTGAATAGATGGTAATTGGATACTTGCCATTATAAAACCAGATGTAATTTTTCCTTTAAAATTGTAAATATGATATGTAAATGAATTATATAGTAAAAATACATAACTTAATAAATAAATAAATAATTGCCCTACAGCAGTTGCCACAAGCCTTTGCCTCCCAACTCTTTGTCCCATCTTCGCTCATGGAATATGTATTACAGACATAGGGGGAGATTTATCAAAACCTGTGCAGAGAAAAGTTGACCAGTTGCCCATAGCAACCAATCAGCTTGCTTCTTTCATTTTTAAAGAGACCTCTGAAAAATGAAAGAAGCGATCTGATTGGTTGCTATGGGCAACTGGGCAATTTTTCCTCTGCACAGGTTTTGATAAATCTCCCCCATAGTACATAGTAATTTACCAGACCTTGTGATATCTCTTACTGATCAGTAGTCAGCAGAACCAAACTTCACTCTTAGCAGTTGTTTTTCCGGTTTCCTATCAATGGCTCCTGGAACTTAGATACCCCAGGACTTATAAACAACACAAAAGCAAAGAATCCCCAATGACACTGTTTACTATACATGGCCCTCATGGCTACATAGTGTCTCAATAGATCCTGTTTCTGAAGCAGAAAACTCAACCTTAACCCCTTAAGGACTGAGCCTTTTTTCACCTTAAGGACGGCCATTTTTTGCAATTCTGACCACTGTCAATTTAAACATTAATAACTCTAGGATGCTTTTAGTTATCATTCTGATTCCGAGATTGTTTTTTCGTGACATATTCTACTTTAACATAGTGGTAAAATTTTGTGGTAACTTGCATCCTTTCTTGGTGAAAAATCCCCAAATTTGATGAAAAATTTTGCATTTTTCTAACTTTGAAGCTCTCTGCTTGTAAGGAAAATGGATATTCCAAATACATTTTTTTATTCACATTTCCAATATGTCTACTTTATGTTTCCATCATTAAGTTGACATGTTTTTACTTTTGGAAGACACCAGAGGGCTTCAAAGTTCAGCAGCAATTTTCCACAAAATTTTTTCAGGGACTAGTTCAGGTTTGAAGTGGATTTGAAGGGTCTTCATATTAGAAATACCCCACAAATTACCCCATTATAAAAACTGCACCCCCCAAAGTATTCAAAATGACATTCAGTCAGCGTTTTGACCCTTTAGGTGTTTCACAGGAATAGCAGCAAAGTGAAGGAGAAAATTCACAATCTTAATTTTTTACACTCGCATGTTCTTGTAGACCCAATTTTTGAATTTTTGCAAGGGGTAAAAAGGAGACAATTTTTACTTGTATTTGAAACCCAATTTTTCTTGAGTAAGGACATACCTCATATGTCTATGTAAAGTATTCGGCGGGCGCAGTAGAGGGCTCAGAAGGGAAGAAGCGACAGATGATTTTGGGGGGGCATGTCACCTTTAGGAAGCCCCTATGGTGCCAGAACAGCAAAAAAAAACACATGGCATACCATTTTGGAAACTAGACCCCTCGGGGAACATAACAAGGGGTAAAGTGAACCTTAATACCCCACAGGTGATTCACGACTTTTGCATATGTAAAAAAAAAAAAAAAAAAAAATTCATAAAATGCTTGGTTTCCCAAAAGTTTTACATTTTTAAAAAGGGTAAAAGCAGAAAATACCCCCCAAAATTTGAAGCCTAATTTCTCCCGATTCAGAAATCATCCCATATGGGGGTGAAAAGTGCTCTTCTGGCCCACTACAGGTCTCAGAAGAGAAGGAGTCACATTTGGCTTTTTGAAAGCAAATTTTGCTCTGGGGGCATGCCGCATTTAGGAAGCCCCTATGGTGCCAGAACAGCAAAAAAAAAAAAAAAAACACATGGCATACTATTTTGGAAACTAGACCCCTCGGGGAACGTAATAAGGGGTAAAGTGAACCTTTATACCCCACAGGTGTTTCACGACTTTTGCATATGTTAAAAAAAAAAAAAAATACCTAAAATGCTTGTTTTCCCAAAAATGTTACATTTTTAAAAAGGGTAAAAGCAGAAAATACCCCCAAAATTTGTAACACAATTTCTCCCGAGTACGGCGATACCCCATATGTGACCCTAAACTGTTGCCTTGAAATACGACAGGGCTCCAAAGTAAGAGCGCCATGCGCATTTGAGGCCTAAATTAAGGATTGCCTAGGGGTGGACATAGGGGTATTCTACGCCAGTGATTCCCAAACAGGGTGCCTCCAGCTGTTGTAAAACTATCAGCATGCCTGGACAGTCAGTGGCTATCTGGTAATACTGGGAGTAGTTGTTTTGCAACAGCTGGAGGCTCCGTTTTGGAAACAGTGGCGTACCAGATGTTTTTCATTTTTATTGGGGAGGGGAGGGGGGCTGTGTAGGGGTATGTGTATATGTAGTGTATTTTACTTTTTATTTTATTTGTGTGTTAGTGTAGTGTAGTGTTTTTAGGTTACAGTCACACGTTACAATAGTTTCTCGCTGGCAGTTTGAGCTGCGGCAGAAAATTTGCCGCAGCTCAAACTTGCAGCCGGATACTTACTGTAAACCTCCGCCCATGTGAGTGTACCCTGTACATTCACATTGGGAAGGGGGAACATCCAGCTGTTGCAAAACTACAACTCCCAGCATGCGCTGACAGACTGTACATGCTGAGAGTTTTAGTTTTGCAACAGCTGTAGGCACACTGGTTGTGTATCACTGAGTTTGTGACCTAACTCAGTGTTTCACAACCAATGTGTCTCCAGCTGTTGCAAAACTACAACTCCCAGTATGTACGGTGCATGCTGGTAGTTGTAGCTTGCAACAGCTGGAGGCACACTGGTCGTGAAACACAGAGTTAGGTAAAAAAAAACTCTGAGTATCACAACTAGTGTTCCTTCAGCTGTTGCAAAACTGCAACTCACAGCAGTGACCAACAGCCAACGGCATGCTGGGAGTTGTTGTTATGCAACCAGCAGATGCACCACTACAACTCCCAGCATGCACTTTAGCTGTTTGTGCAAGCTGGGAGTTGTAGTTATACAACAGCTGAAGGTACACTTTTCCATAGAAAAAAAGTGTATCCAGCTGTTGCAAAACTATAAGTCCCAGAATGTCCATAAGGGAATGCTGGGAGTTGTGGTGGTCTGCCTCCTGCTGTTGCATAACTACAGCTCCCAGCATGCAACAGCAGGAGGCTGTCAATCGGCTCCAACTGCTGCTCCCCAGGACATTCCCTCGCCGCCGCCTCCACTCCTGGGGCCCCAATCCCAACAGGGACGCCGGGGATCGGGGTCCCCAGCTGCCAGGGTCCTCTTCCCGCACCCGATCACGTCCTCCGGAAGAGGGGCGGATTGGGTTGCGGGAGTGACACCCGCAGTAGGTGCCCTGATCGGTCGGCCGGTAAACCGGCCGATGAATCAGGGCGATCTTGAGGTGGCACCAGTGCCACCTCACCCCTGCTTGCTATGGCTGTTCGGGGCCGTCAGATACGGCCCCGAACAGCCTGTAATTCCAGGTCACCGGGTCACTGGAGACCCGATTGACCGGGAATCCGCCACAGATCGCTGGGCTGAATTGTCCAGCAATCTGCGGCCATCGCCGACATGGAGGGTCATCTTGACCCCCCTGGGCGATATGCCGCGATGCCTGCTGAACGATTTCAGCAGGCATCGGGCACCGGCTCCCCTCCCGCTAGCGGCGGGGGGCCGGGATTTGACAGGACGTACTCAAACGTCCTGAGTCCTTAAGGAATCGGAAAAGGGGCCGCTTGAGTACGTCCTGCATCCTTAAGGGGTTAAATATAGTATACAATAGAAAAATGAGTTCACACCACACTGCTTAAATACATAAAATATTTACTTTATTGAGAAAAATTTGATAAAATCGATATAGTGAGGGCACCAATAATAGGCCAAGCAGAAACTGGAACATTCACAATAATATAAATATACACCTTAGAACACCTTAATGTTTATATTGCACTTAACCCACATGGGAAAGAGCGGGACATTGCATACTGATACTATGTCTGAAGGGCAAATGAACTCCTGAACTCCTTATATCTGTTCTCATATCAACACTGACTTAAATCCTGTCTCAATTGCTAATAAGGTGCCCCAAGTAGAGAAGCCCAACAAATTGGTAAGCACATATGCACCTAATGATTTATTGTTATGCGCTTTTATATATTATAGTAGCTTTGGCACTTTATCAGCAATTGAGATGGGATTTAAGTCAGTGCTGATGTGAGCACAGACATAAGAAGTTCATTTGCTCATTAGACATTGTAATGTCTAAACCTCTGCAACATAAGTAAGTACACCCCTAAGTGGGAATGTCCAAATTGGGCCCAAATATCCATTTCCCTCTCCAATGTCATGCAACTCATTAGTGTTAGAAGGTATCAAGTGTGAATGGGGAGCAGGTGTCTTAATTTTGGATTTATTGCTCTCATACTCTCTAATACTGGTCACCGGAAGATTAACATGGTAGCTAAAGGCAAAAAAACTATCTAAGAATCTAAAAAAAATAATTGTTGTTCTACATAAAGATGGCTTAGGCTTTAAGAAGATTACCAAGGCCCTAAAACTGAGCTTCAGCACAGGGTGCAAGATCATACAGCGGTTTCACAGGACAGGTTCCACTCAGAACAGATCTTTCCATCGTCAACCAAAGAATTTCAGTGCACATGCTCAGTGTCATGTCCAGAGATTGTTTTTTGGGAAAATAAAGATTTTTTGGAAAATAAATGAGTTCTACCAGCTTTGCTGCAGAGGATGAAAGGGTCAGGGGTCAGCTTATCAGTGCTCCAACTATACGTTACCCACTATATCCTATTGGTCTGCATGGCTGTCATCCTAAAAGGCAGTCTCTTCTAAAGATGTAGCACAAGAAAGCCTGCAAACTGTTTGCTGAAGACAAGTAGACTAAGAAAATGTATAAATGTTCAGAACGCCGGGTGCTGAATAAGATGTCTAGGGGACGAGTACCCCTTTAAGGCAGTGCTGGAAAATAATGGTGGCCACAAAAAATACTGACACTTTGAGCCTAATTTGGGCTGGGGCTGTACTCACTTTTGTTGCCAAGGTTTACACATTAAAGGGGTTATCAACCATAAGGTGATTTTAGTATGTACCTGCCAGACAGTAATGGACATGCTTAGGAAGTAACTGTGCTTTTCTTGGGGATAAATGGCTATGTTGTTAGTCCACCATAACATAACATAACATTGTGGCTAGCTCTTTGTGAACTGGTAATTCCTGTTTGAGTTTTAATTTTTTGCCTAAAAATGCCATAATTCCATTTTCCTCCCTCCCACACATCAGCCACCCCACCAATTGAAACATAATGGAGCTGCATCCATTCAAAAGACCTGTGGTTTTCAATCAGGGTGCCTACAGCTGTTGCATTAGTTGCAGCTTGATCTCTTTTCCCACCAAACGATCGCTCCACCCATTGAAGTAGACAGGCTCCCTGTCATCAGCTGACTAGTGAGTCAGGTCTCGTCCACATTGCAAGCTGGGAAAAATCGGAGACAACAGTCATTTTGTATGCTGGTAAAAATAAATATTGGGGAGAAAATCACATAAGAATTGTGAGAAAACAGATGCAAAGCAAGAAGGAGAATTAAGCTGGCACTACCTTATAGAGTCCTGACATGCGGTGTCACCCAGTGATGCACTGCTACTGCTTGTTCTGTGTGTGGAAATAGCGGTGTGGCGCCCCAAAGGCAGAAACAGCAAATCCAAACAAAAGGAGAAAGTCGGACGGCAACTCACTGTGTTCCACAAAGCTTTATTCAGAGATTCAGGGTGCAAATGACAAACAGGATAACAGAGTAGAGCAACAGAGCTCTACTCTGTTATCCTGTTTGTCATTTGCACCCTGAATCTCTGAATAAAGCTTTGTGGAACACAGTGAGTTGCCGTCCGACTTTCTCCTTTTGTTTGGATTTGCTGTTTCTGCCTTTGGGGCGCCGCACCGCTATTTCCACACACAGAACAAGCAGTAGCAGTGCATCACTGGGGGACACCGCATGTCAGGACTCTATAAGGTAGTGCCAGCTTAATTCTCCTTCTTGCTTTGCATCTGTTTTCTCACAATTCTTATGTGATTTTCTCTCCAATATTTATTTTGTGGGGTGGGGTGTGGGGTGGATTCACTTTTGTAAAAATACAAATGGCGGACAACCCTCTTTAACTTTGTGTCTAGTTGCTGTATGATTTGAGTATAATAATTTGAGTGCCATCTGGACTGCAATATCTATCTGCAAACTGTTTTTTTTTTTTGTTTTTGTTTTTAATAAAAAGTTTATTCACAGAAGAATACATGACCACATACAATCGAAAAGTCAGAGGTCAGAGCCAAACAGAAATGCATATTAGGAAAACTTGTACTAGTTATATTCATCAGGTGGCTGACAGTATAATAAACACATATATAACTTCTGGGTTTTACTTTTATAAAACAGATGTAAAGAAAATATCAGAAACACTAACATCACATAAACAAGGAAATAAAACCCTTCCCATGGTCACCGTAACAGTAGCAAATAATAAAATCCCTCATAGGCTGTCAGTACAACTGCAGACCTAGATGTTTTCTGGACTACCATACATTTTCTCCTTCCCAGTCCACCATCTCCCCCATCTAAAACAATAGGACCTAAACGATTACGGCATGGTTAAGAAAATAATAGCAGCATCACTCCTCTTTCAGGTAGTTTTAGGTTACCCAGTGAGCCCCTGAGACTTTCTATGTTATACCAGGTGGAAGATTTAAAAGGACTCACTATCCTATGTCGTTCCGAGTCAGTGGGTAAATAATTAAGGTGTGATTTATGGAAGAAAGACTGAGCATGCAATTCTGAGTTTCTAATGGCTAGTAGCAATTCTTTACACAGGACAGAGTGGAGCTCTGTTTTAATTTCCTCCAGACTCGGAACCGACGAAACAAGCCAATGTCATAAAAGACATTGTTTCGTGACTAGAAATAATAAATGGATGCTCTTATTTAGCCAACCCCAGTCTGGAGGATCTGATTCCCATGCTGGAAGGTAATGAAATAAATATGGTTATGGAGAGTTACATAGTTAGTACAGTCGAAAAAAGACATACGTCCATCAAGTTCAACCAGGGAATTAAGGGGTAGGGGTGTGGCGCGATATTGGGGAAGGGATGAGATTTTATATTTCTTCATAAGCATTAATCTTATTTTGTTCCAGGAATGTATCTAATCCTGTTTTAAAGCTGTTAATTGTTCCTGCTGTGACCAGTTCCTGAGGTAGACCGTTCCATAAATTCACAGTCCTCACGGTAAAGAAGGTGTGTCGCCCCTTGAGACTAAACTTTTTCTTCTCCAGACGGAGGGAGTGCCCCCTCGTCCTTTGGGGGGGTTTAACCTGGAACAGTTTTTCTCCATATTTTTTGTATGGGCCATTAATATACTTATATACGTTTATCATATCCCCCCTTAAACGTCTCTTCTCAAGACTAAACAATTGTAACTCCTTTAATCGCTCCTCATAGCTATGATGTTCCATGCCCCATATTAGTTTAGTCGCGCGTCTCTGCACCCTTTCCAACTCCGCAGTGTCCCTTTTATGGACAGGTGCCCAAAACTGAACAGCATATTCCAGGTAAGGCCGTACCAATGATTTATAAAGGGGAGTATTATGTCCCTGTCCCTTGAGTCCATGCCTCTTTTGATACATGACAATATCCTGCCGGCTTTGGAAGCAGCAGCCTGACATTGCATGCTTTTCTGTAGTCTGTGATCTACAAGTACACCCAGATCCTTCTCTACCAGTGACTCTGCCAGTTTAATCCCCCCTAAGACATACGATGCATGCAGGTTATTAGTACCCAGATGCATAACTTGACATTTATCCACATTGAACCTCATTTGCCAAGTGGATGCCCAGACACTTAGTCTATCCAAGTCATCTTGTAACTTATGCACATCCTCTATAGACTGTACTGTGCTACAAAGCTTGGTGTCATCTGCAAAGATAGAAACAGAGCTGTTAATACCATCCTCTATATCATTGATAAATAAATGAAACAGCAGCGGTCCCAGTACTGAACCTTGGGGTACACCACTAATAACCGGGGACCAATCAGAGTACGAATCATTGACCACCACTCTCTGGGTACGATCCATGAGCCAGTGTTCAATCCAGTTACAAACTAAAATTTCCAAACCCAAATACCTTAACTTACCTGTCAGACGTCTATGAGGGACAGTATCAAACGCTTTAGCAAAATCCAGAAACACTATATCCACAGCCATTCCTCTGTCAAGGCTTCTACTCACCTCTTCATAAAAGCAAATTGTTACGCCTAGCGCTCCGGGTCCCCGCTCCTCCCCGGAGCGCTCACGGCGCCTTTCTCCCTGCAGCTCCCCGGTCAGCGCTGACCGGGAGCGCTGCCCTGTCATGGCCGTTGGGGATGCGATTCGCACAGCGGGACGCGCCCGCTCGCGAATCGCATCCCAGGTCACTTACCCGTTCCCGTCTCCTGCGGTCATGTGCTGGCGCGCGCGGCTCCGCTCTCTAGGGCGCGCGCGCGCCAGCTCCCTGAGACTTAAAGGGCCAGTGCACCAATGATTGGTGCCTGGCCCAATTAGCTTAATTGGTTCCCATCTGTTTCCTGGCTATATCTAGTCTCCTCCCTTGCACTTCCTTGCCGGATCTTGTTGCCCTAGAGCCTAGTGAAAGCGTTTCTGTGTGTTTATACCCTGTGTACCAGAACTTTGCTATCTCCCCTGACTACGAACCTTGCCGCCTGCCCCCGACCTTCTGCTACGTCCGACTTTGCTTCTGCCTACTCCCTTGTACCTCGCCTATCTTCAGCAGACAGAGAGGTGAGCCGTTGCTAGTGGATACGACCTGGTCACTACCGCCGCAGCAAGACCATCCCGCTTTGCGGCGGGCTCTGGTGAAAACCTGTAGTGGCTTAGAACCGGTCCACTAGCGCGGTCCTCGCCATCCCTCTCTGGCACAGAGGATCCACTACCTGCCAGCCGGCATCGTGACAGTAGATCCGGCCATGGATCCCGCTGAAGTTCCTCTGCCTGTTGTCGCCGACCTCCCCACACTGGTCGCCCAGCAAGCCCGACAGATTGCCCAACAAGATCACCAGCTGTCGTACTTGACCACCATGACTCAGCAACTCCAGTCGCAGCTACAGCAGATTCAGTCTCAGCTACAGCAGCAGCAACCATCTCCTCCGCCAACTCCTGCACCTCTTCCGCAGCGAGTGGCCACTCCTAGCCTCCGCCTGTCTTTGCCGGACAAATTTAATGGGGACTCTAAGTTTTGCCGTGGCTTTCTTTCCCAATGTTCCCTGCATCTGGAGATGATGTCGGATCAGTTTCCTACTGAAAGGTCTAAGGTGGCTTTCGTAGTCAGCCTTCTGTCTGGAAAAGCCCTGTCATGGGCCACACCGCTCTGGGACCGTGATGACCCCGTCACTGCCTCTGTACACTCCTTCTTCTCGGAAATTCGAAGTGTCTTTGAGGAACCTGCCCGAGCCTCTTCTGCTGAGACTGCCCTGCTGAACCTGGTCCAGGGTAATTCCTCCGTTGGCGAGTACGCCATACAATTCCGTACTCTTGCTTCTGAACTTTCCTGGAATAATGAGGCTCTCTGCGCGACCTTTAAAAAAGGCCTATCCAGCAACATTAAAGATGTTCTGGCCGCACGAGAGACTCCTGCTAGCCTGCATGAACTCATTCATCTAGCCACTCGCATTGACATGCGTTTTTCTGAGAGGCATCAAGAGCTCCGCCAGGAAAAAGACTTAGATCTCTGGCCACCTCTCCCACAGTCTCCACTGCAATCTGCGCCTAGGCCTCCCGCCGAGGAGGCCATGCAAGTGGATCGGTCTCGCCTGACCCTGGAAGAGAGGAATCGCCGTAAGGAAGAGAATCTTTGTTTGTACTGTGCCAGTACTGAACATTTTCTGGTGGATTGCCCAATCCGTCCTCCACGTCTGGGAAACGCACGCTCACACTCAGCTCTCGTGGGTGTGGCGTCTCTTGATGCCAAGTCGGCTTCTCCACGTCTCACGGTACCTGTTCGGATTTCCACTTCAGCCAGCTCTCCCCTCTCAGCCGTGGCCTGTCTGGACTCTGGAGCTTCTGGAAATTTTATTCGGGAGTCCTTTGTGAATAAATTCCATATTCCGGTGACCCGTCTTGTCAAGCCACTCCGCATCTCCGCGGTCAACGGAGCCAGGTTGGACTGTACCATACGTTTCCGCACGGAGCCCCTTCTTATGAGCATCGGATCTCATCACGAGAGGATTGAACTTTTGGTCCTCCCCAATTGCACCTCGGAAATTCTCCTTGGACTTCCCTGGCTTCAACTTCATTCCCCAACCCTGGATTGGTCCACTGGGGAGATCAAGAGTTGGGGGTCCTCTTGTGCCAAGAACTGTCTAAAACCGGTTCCCAGTATCCCTTGCCGTAACTCTGTGGTTCCTCCTGTATCCGGTCCCCCTAAGGTCATTAAGGACTCTGCCTGCCACAGGAAATGCCCCTCCCCCCCTCCCAGGCAAGCTTCTGTGTCCCCTCATGGCCCTCGTCCTGGTGTCACACTGCCCCGTGCCAGGTCTCGCCCTCTGCCCTCTCTCCCCATTCCTACTCCTGCGGTTCTGCCTGCCGTTGAGGAATCCCTCCATCCTTTCCCGGTGTCCTCATCCCAGGGGAGGCAGTTACCCGATAAAGAGAAGGGGAGACCTAAGGGGGGGGGTACTGTTACGCCTAGCGCTCCGGGTCCCCGCTCCTCCCCGGAGCGCTCACGGCGCCTTTCTCCCTGCAGCTCCCCGGTCAGCGCTGACCGGGAGCGCTGCCCTGTCATGGCCGTTGGGGATGCGATTCGCACAGCGGGACGCGCCCGCTCGCGAATCGCATCCCAGGTCACTTACCCGTTCCCGTCTCCTGCGGTCATGTGCTGGCGCGCGCGGCTCCGCTCTCTAGGGCGCGCGCGCGCCAGCTCCCTGAGACTTAAAGGGCCAGTGCACCAATGATTGGTGCCTGGCCCAATTAGCTTAATTGGTTCCCATCTGTTTCCTGGCTATATCTAGTCTCCTCCCTTGCACTTCCTTGCCGGATCTTGTTGCCCTAGAGCCTAGTGAAAGCGTTTCTGTGTGTTTATACCCTGTGTACCAGAACTTTGCTATCTCCCCTGACTACGAACCTTGCCGCCTGCCCCCGACCTTCTGCTACGTCCGACTTTGCTTCTGCCTACTCCCTTGTACCTCGCCTATCTTCAGCAGCCAGAGAGGTGAGCCGTTGCTAGTGGATACGACCTGGTCACTACCGCCGCAGCAAGACCATCCCGCTTTGCGGCGGGCTCTGGTGAAAACCTGTAGTGGCTTAGAACCGGTCCACTAGCGCGGTCCTCGCCATCCCTCTCTGGCACAGAGGATCCACTACCTGCCAGCCGGCATCGTGACACAAATTAGATTGGTTTGACAACTTCTATCCTTAGTAAACCCATGCTTGGCTATCACTTATAATACAATTATCCCCTATGTATTCCTGTATGTAATCCCTTATAAGTCCTTCAAACAATTTACCCACAATGCACGTTAAACTTACCGGTCTATAGTTTCCTGGGGAAGACCTAGAGCCCTTTTTGAAGATTGGCACCACATTCGCCTTGCGCCAGTCCCTTGGCACAATACCAGACACCAGAGAATCTCTAAATATCATGAACAGGGGTACAGATATTACTGAACTTACCTCTCTAAGAACTCTTGGGTGTAGTCCATCCGATCCTGGGGATTTGCTTACATTTATATCACTTAACTTACCTTGCACCATCTCTACATTAAGCCAGTTCAGTACATTACATGATGTGTTACCAGCACTGACCTGGCCAATGTCAGCTCCTTCTTCCATAGTGTATACAGAACTAAAGAACCCATTCAGTAGCTCCGCCTTCTCTTGATCGCCTGTGACAACCTCCCCATTATCATTATTAAGGGGTCCTACATGCTCTGTCCTTGGTTTTTTTGCATTTATATATCTAAAAAAATATTTAGGATTAGTTTTGCTTTCTTTGGCCACCTGTCTCTCATTTTGAATTTTTGCTGTTTTTATTACATTTTTACAGATTTTATTAAGCTCCTTGTACTGTTTAAATGTTATAGCTGACCCATCAGATTTGTATTTTTTGAAGGCTATTTTTTTGTTGTTTATTGCTCTTTTAACATCATGTGTCAGCCATGTAGGATTTAGTTTTAATCGTTTATATTTGTTCCCCTTTGGTATATATTTAGCTGTATAGTTATTTAGAGTTGATTTAAAGATGTCCCATTTACCTTCTGTATCAGTATTTGACAACACCTACCCCCAGTCTATGTCCTGTAGTGCAGCCCTCAGCCCAGGGAAATTTGCCTTTTTAAAGTTATATGTTTTTGCCTTCCCCGCCTGTCTGTTTTCTACATTTTAAGTCAAAAGTAACTATATTGTGGTCGCTATTACCAAGGTTTTCCCGCACAGTTACATTACCAACCAGCTCTGCGTTGTTGGAAATGATCAGATCCAACAAGGCATCACTTCTTGTTGGGTCCTCCACAAACTGGCCCATAAAATTATCCTGCAATAAATTTAGGAATTGTCGCCCCTTTGTAGTTTTAGCCAACCCCGGACCCCAATCTATATCTGGATAGTTAAAATCTCCCATTATTACCACTGTACCTGCCCGGGCGGCCCTCTCTATTTGTTTATGAAGCCGAACTTCTATCTCTTCAGTGATATTAGGGGGTCTGTAGATTACACCAAATACTATTTTTTCAGTATTTTCCTCCTTTTGTAATTCTACCCACAATGATTCCACCTCCTCAGAATCATCACACACTATGGCATCATTCACACTGACTTTCATACCACTTCTTACATACAGACAGACTCCACCACCTTTTCTGTTCATTCTATCCTTGCGAAACAATGTAAACCCCTGCAGATTGACAGCCCAGTCATGCGAGGAGTCCAGCCATGTCTCAGTGACCCCAACTATATCAATATGTTCCTCCAGTATCAAGGCCTCAAGCTCCCCCATTTTATTTGCTAGGCTTCTGGCATTTGTGAACATACACTTTACATTTCCATCCTTTATGTTATTGGGGTTAATGGGATTCAAGGGTGTAAGTTTTATTTTCCTATGAAGCTTATTCCTATTAACTATTCTAACCCCTCCCTCCGCTCCACCCCCAGGTACATTTATAATTCCCACCTCTCTATCTACACTATCTTCCACCTCTTTGCTGTAGGTTCCCTCCCCCCAAGTCCCTAGTTTAAACACTCCTCCACCCTTCTAGCCATCTTCTCCCCAAGCAAAGCTGCACCCTCCCCATTGAGGTGCAGCCCGTCCCTACGGTAGAGCCGGTAACCGACAGCGAAGTCAGCCCAGTTCTCCATGAACCCAAACCCAAAGAGTGTGGGAGAGTATAGCCCCATATTGTTTATACTAAATCTCTGACCTCCTGCCATAAACTAAGAACCTGTAGACATTCCCACAGACAATGCCAGAGATCTGTTCTTGGTAGCTGACATGTAGGGCAATGTGTGAGGTATGGTGGGTGTGGTTGGTTCCTATGCCATTTGAAGGCATAAAAGTCGCTTTATGCACTATTCGTCAATGAAGTCTGCCAACTGTTATAAATCATACAGCTTAAAGAAACAATGTCCAAGGCCTGACGGTGTGTATAAGTTAACATGAGGTCTTAGGGTATGTTACATGGTGGAATTTCCATGGCATATTCCAACAAAGACTCCTGCTGAAAATTCTGATGGAATTAACTGCCTATTCATCCCAATTAGATTCCACAGTTTCATTCAGACAACAGAATTTCTGAGGCATTCTGTTGCAGGAATTCTGCTTTCTGCTAGTATTATGTTTTGTGGAATCCCATTGAAAATAAATGGGGCTTGAATTTCGGCCGAATTCTGAAAACAAAATTGCCTAAATTCTGGTGGAATTCTGGAATTTGGCAAAGCCGTTCAGCAAGCTTCGCTGAACGCAATTTCTGTGAACATACCCTTATGCTGTCCTTTACCATTACACAATGAATACTGTTTTTTTTATCAAATATGTTTTTATTTTCCAATAAAACATACAGATAAACATACTAAACAAACATGGAGGCAGACACAGCTGCCTAAAACTAAGAACATGTAGAACATGCTATAAATGTTATGATAATACCATCAAAGACGAAGTGTACGTCATTCTCAGTACAATGCCTAATAAAGAAAATGGGTAGGAAGGGTTCTTTCGAGCAGCAGAGCAGCAACATCAGTCATGGGGGGGGGGGGGGGATGGGGAAAGGGACAAGTGTGAGGGGTGGGGGGTGGAGGCTTGGGAGTATTAGAGAGCTTAATGTCGACTATCTGTCCGAACAGTACATAACCTCGGTTTGACTCAAGGCTTGACTCAAGGCCTACCCGCAGGTGAAAGAAGCCAGGGTCACCACATGAACATAAAACAAAAATTTGCTGTGTGACCTTGTGGATCTATAAGACATTTCCTCAAATCTACACACCTGGTGGACTTTTGAGATCCATTCCTGTATCGTAGGAGGGTCCTTTTGCAACCAACGAAGCGGGATTAATGATTTTGCCGCTGCGACCATATGGGTAATCAAGGAATGTTTGATCGGGGAGAAGCTGCCAGCTGAGAGACTGAGCAAGACCCCCTCAGGAGTGATTTAATTATGCACAATAGAATTAATCATGTCACTGACCTCTTTCCAGAAGGAAGTTATTAATGGACAAGTCCAACAGATGTGCAGGTGCGTCCCTATATGTTGTGCGCATCTTTAACAGAGGTTCGATTTAGACAATCCGTGATTATAAAAAAAACTCAGGAGTTCTGTACCAACGTGATAAAACCTTGTAATGGGATTCTTGTAGTCTAATGCAGCGGGAAAACCCATGGGAGTTACACAAAATCACTGTAGTTTCTTCCTCCGTAAATTATCTTTTTAGTTCCTTTGCCCATGAGGCAATGAAATGAGGTGGAGACTGACAACTTGTGGTTGCAATAAATTTGAGACATTTAGTCAAACTACGCTGTCTAGAGTTAGTGTTAGACATGGAGAGTTGTTCAAAAGCCATGAGATTTCTGAGGAGTAGATATTGTGATGTAAATAGTGTGCAGCAGTGGGTGAAATGCCTAACGTGTAAGAGGGAGAGCCTCCGTAGGGGTAGCAGTGATTCTAAAGTGTCTATTGGAGGGGCCACTCCATCCTTAAAAAAATTTAGCTACCATAAGACCACTCAATCTATCCCACATCGTCTGAAAAGCAGGGGAGTGACTCCCCAACGGCTACAGGTATAAGACTGTTAGGAAGGAGAGGAGAGATAGAAGGAGAAAGAGAGGAGGAGAGATCTGCCCATATGGAGGTGATTCCCTGAAAAAGGAGTTTATCTGAGTCAGACCGATATCTGGTTTGTGTCGTAAACCAAAGTTCCCTCAGTAATGAGCTGGATTGGTGACTAGTCTCTTCACTCCTAGAGGTCTCAGATAGTGTCAACGGCCTGACTATGTCAAGCCACCTCTGTAATTGGATTAATTTATATATAGTTTAAATATCAGGGAGGCCCAAATCCCCGTTACCCTGCTGACGAATTAGGAGACTACAGGCAAGTCTAGGCCTACCCGTTCTCCAGATATATCTAGAAATTATGGTCTGAAACTGATTAAGTAGAGATTGGGGGAGAGCAATAGGAAGCATTCTCATTTTATATAAGATCTTGGGAACTATGTAGCACTTCACAACATTCTTACGCCCAAACCAGGATATAAGTGGGATGTTATATTCCAAAAGAATTTGCTTCATTCCCCTGACTAGAGGTGAGAAATTAGTATGGAAATTTTCTTTTATAGAGGATGGAATATTGACCCCTAAGTATTTGATTGAGGTTTATGCCCACGGGAAATGGGAGATCATCTTAAAGGAGTAGTCCAGTGGTGACTCAGTGGTTTACAACTTATCCCCTATCTTAAGGATAGGGGATAAGTTGCAGATCGCAGGGGGTCCGACTGCTGGGGCCCCCCGCGATCTCCTGTACGGAGCCCCGACAGCCTGCGGGAAGGGGGCGTGTCGACCTCCGCACGAAGCGGCGGCCGACACGCCCCCTCAATACAACTCTATGGCAGAGCCGAAGCGCTTCCTTCGGCAATCTCCGGCTCTGCCATAGAGATGTATTGAGGGGGCGTGTCGGCCGCCGCCTCGTGCGGGGGTTGACACCCGCTATCTCGGCGGAGAGCCGGGGCCCCGTACAGAGAGATCGCGGGGGGCCCCAGTGGTTGGACCCCCCGCGATCTCAAACTTATCCCCTATCCTTAGGATAGGGGTTAAGTTTTTCGCCACTGGACTACCCCTTTAAGTTTGAACACCTGCGATGGAGGCAAAGTAACATTCAGCAGCTCAGATTTAGTAACATTTACCTTCAAATTGGAAATATAACCAAAGTCATCAAATAGGCATTCAAGACTGGGAAGTCCCTCAGAGGGTTCACCCAATAAAAACAATAGGTCGTCCGCGAAGGTGAGTATCTTCAGCTCTTTTCCCATGGTGACCAATCCCTTGATCTCGTGTGTCTGGTGAGCCTTCTGCATCAGAGCCTCCATCACAAGCACAAACAGTGTAGGCGACAAAGGACAGCCCTGCCTCGTCCCATTACTAATGCTGATGGGCTGTGAGACCACCTCATTCACTAACAGTGAGGCAGTGGGATGAGAGTATAACATGAGAATTGCCGCTATGAAAGCGAGTGGAAAGCCAAATTTCTCTAAGACTAATCTCATAAAGGATCAATTAACTCTATCAAAAGCCTTCTCGGCATCTATACAGGGAAGGACCAGTGGGAGTCTAGAAGTATGTGCCTCATGTATGCCCGTCAAAAGTCTGATAGTGTTCATCCTTCCCTCCGTTCCCGGAACAAATCCAGACTGCTCACTTGCAATGAGCTGAGGGAGGAGTTTTTTCATTCTCAGGGATAGCAATTTGGCCCAGATTTTTAAATCTAGGTTAAGGAGAGAGATTGGTCTGACACGCTGAATACTGTGACAGTCTTTTAGGCAGAAATTATTTGTAATTTAGAAATGTTATTGTATGAAATGAAAATTTAAATTGGAAAATGGAAAATATGGAGAAAAAAAACACTTTTACATTGTTTGGATTTTGCTAAAACAGAGATCAATATTTCAACTTGGCCCATAACATCTAGTTGACATTTTATGGCTGCTGGACATAGACCTGACTTTTTCTTGAGCTGACAGTCCCTCGGATAATTAACTGTTACAAAGTAAGTCTTTTATTTACTTCACTGACCAAGGTAATTTCAGGGAAGAGCCAGAGCAAGTTTGACAAAATCTGAAAATTAAGCAGAATGGATCTGGGAGGAATTTATAAACAGTAAAGATATTTTAAAAGATTTAATAATCAAGCTAATTGCGTGATATTTATTTCCAAAGATTTATGTTCCCATAATAAGGGTTTCCACACTGCTAATGTTAAGAAGGATCTGTAATGTAAATAATGAATAATATTAGTCATAGGGTTCATGTGAACGCATGGATTACATAGTTACAAAGTTTATAAGGCTGAAAAAATATATACATCCTTTCAGTTAAGTTGATATTCCTATAGTGTTGATCCACAGGAAGAAAAAAAAACATGAGGTAGAAGCCAATTTTCCTAATTTTAGGAAGAATAATTTCTTCCGGACTCTAAATCTCTGGATCATCAACCTATGTCAAGAAGCTAGGGACTATGCCCTTTAATATTTTTACTCTCCAGCAATCCAAACCCATTTTGAATTATTTTAGTGAGTTTACCATGCACACTTTCTATAGCAGAGAGTTCCATAGTCTTACCACTCATAGTAAAGAATCCCCCGCAGATAGTACAGAGAGCTGCACAGTGCACTCCAGGGCTATATTTCAGACTCTCATCTTTTTAGGCTGTGCTTTGAGACAAAAAAAGAACAATCTTGCAGTTTTGATACCTAGCTGTTTTGTTTTTAATGTGGCTTATGGAATATGCTGTTGCCAGGTACCTATGAAGCTGCATACCTGTTATGGAAACTCAGAAGCTGATATGTAAAAATTCAAAGTGTATTTGTATTTTCTACTAATATGTACAGACAACTTTGGATAGCTGGAAAATCTCTGTGCAGACATTACGGAAACTGCGGGCGCCGGTACAATATGCCGGCGCTAAGACCACAAGGGAATGCGCCATCTCCTAGACAGCAATGCATTCCGTGTGGTGTCCACAGAAAGAATGAACAGGTTCATTCTTTCTTTGGACACGGAAGACGGAACTTCCATGCCGGAAACATCTGTCCAGTGATAGTACAATAGTACAAGTGAATATAAGAAACTTTGTAATATATCTTATCAAACTAAAATGCTTCTTTCTCATGTACTTAAATGGGCACTGTCAGATTCAAAAACTTTTTATATGTTGTACATCTTGCCAAAACATTAACCTTTCTATTATACTTCATAAGAAAATTTGATTTCCTTTTATAGAAATCATGGCTTATGAAATCATGGCTTTGTCCAGGCTGAAGCACAGGCATGGACAAAGTCAAGTATGTAAGAGTGGGCTAGCACTCCTCTGTGCTCGCTCCTGTCTGATACTACTCTGTTATGCTCTCTCCTGTCTGATAGGACAGGAGAGAGCATAGAGGAGTGCTATCAGACAGGGGAGAGCACATAGGAGTGCTATCAGACAGGAGAGAGCACAGAGGAGTACTATCACACAGGAGATGGCACAGATGAGTACAATCAGACAGGAGAGAGCACAGAGGAGTACTATAATACAGGAAAGAGCACAGAGGAGTATTATCAGACAGGAGAGAGCACAGAGAAGTACTATCAGACAGGAGATAGCACAGATGAGTACTATGAGACAGGAGAGAGCACAGAGGAGTACTATCAGACAAGAGAGAGCACAGAGGAGTACTATCAGACAGGAGAGAGCACAGAGGAGTCCTATCACACAGGAGAGAGCACAGAGGAGTACTATCAGACAGGAGAGCGCACAGATGAGTACTATCAGGCAGGACAGAGCACAGATAAGTACTATCAGACAGGAGAGAGCACAGAGGAGTACTATCAGACAAGAGAGAGCACAGAGGAGTACTATCTGACAGGAGAGAGCACAGAGGAGTCCTATCAGACAGGAGAGAGCATATAGAAATACTATCAGACAGGAGAGAGAAAGAATCATGCTTTTGGGGTGTTTTCAGCAACTAGGACAGAGAAGCTGCTTTCACAGTTGAGGTAAAGCCGAATGAAGCAAAGTTCAAGGCTTTTCTAAATAAATACCGGATCAGTAGTGCTCTTGAACTTAGACTGGGCTCAAGGTTCACCTTCCAACATGACAATGATCCTAAGGCACATAGCTAGACAACACAGGAGTGACTTAGGGACATCTCTGTAATTGCCCTTGAGTGGCCAAGCAACTGACTTGAACCAAATCAGACATTCCTAGAAAGACTTGAAAATGGGTGTTTACTGAAAGTCCCCATCCAACCTGATAGGGCTTGAAAGGATCTGCACAGAAGAAGGGCAGAAAATCTTCAGGTGTGCAAATCTTGTGGCATGACAACCAGGAAGACTGGAGGCTGTAATCATTGCTTTAATTAAGTATATTAGGTGCTTTAATTAAGTATATTATAAGGGGTCTGAATACTAATGTCAAAGCATTGGTTTAGTTGTTCCTTAGTTTTTTCACTTTGCCATGAAAGGGAATAGAGGTAGAATGATCGTGGGGGGGGGGGGGGGGGGGGGTAATTTATTTAAGCAAGTCTGCAACATGACAAAATGTGAAAAAGTGGAAGGGTCTAAAAACTTTCCAAATGCATTGCATGTCCAGGGGAACTCAAGTTGTCTGTAACATATTGTTTTAGTGGAGGACTTGTTATATTATTTTGTGATGATCATTTCTGATGGTACATGATTTTTTTTTTTTTTTTTCTCTATAGTGGATAACTTGACTACTTTTAAGATAGCTTAAGTGTTTATCTCTGTCTGTTGGTCTGGAACAGATATGATGAAATTAAGCCAAAATTGGATGGATTGTGATGGCAAAAAGTCGCTTTCATATTTCGCAATGAAATGCTTGGCATTCCAAAGTGCAATTTTACTGGCCATTATGGCTTCAATGAGTTTTAACAAAGATATATGCAACTCTAGATTACAAGAAAAATAATGATGTGTAAGGATGAACTTAGTTGTAGCACGAGACATCATACTACATAGAATAAATACACAGACAGCAAAAAGATATACTGTATATTATGTCATACCATTTAAAGAGATGAAAAAAGTCATCAAAGCAGTATACATGAAAAAGGTCATCAAAGCAGTATACATGAAAAAGGTCATCAAAGCAGTATACATAACAGTTATATATATTAATGTGGCAGTGGGAATGCAGTATGGTGGGATCTACAACACAATATATATTTAATAAGTCTTTAGCACAAGTGATGGACTGACTTTTATTCCCCCTCAGCCCTGTTTTTCACTTGTTAATTAGACAAGTCTTAAATTCTATTTAATTTCTTCTGCTTTTCTCAAGGTAATTCATTTAAAATGATATCCAGCCAGTATGATCAGATAATCTGTGTATTTTTTACTTCAATAAAGCTCCACATCATATTAGCAATTTACTAGTCAATGAACTAGTGCAGGAAACAGGCGGGTGGTTTTACCCACAGCAATGTGCAGTGACACGAGTTGCTTACAAAGCACTTGTCTGAGAAAAAATCCAATTTGTATAGATCATTTTGGACAAAGGTATATGTTAAATAAAGAACTGAGCTTGTGTTAAAAGGCGGAATAGAACAGAATGGAACAACTTTAAAATGTCTTGCTTCTTATAAAAAGAAACAAATGGCTGACTACAAAATCTGTCAATGTAGTTCTTGTAAACACATTCCAGTCAGTTGTATTTTATGGTACATGGATTATAGAAAGATACCTGTGAGCCCTAAAATTGTAATGGAAAAAATATAAAACGCCTATGTATATTATCACAGTGTTATTTAAAAAGAACTCTCCACGCTAAATAGATCAGCAATATCATGGTATCTGCTCCACTGCTGTTGAAATAAACAGGTAGATTTGGCAATAGATTCGGTGCAGTGTACCAAATCCAGTATTGGTATTGTGAGTCAGAACATGTTGTATAGCGTTGTGTGTATACAACACATGTTAAACATAGTTTTATCCCTTAGCTGCATTTTAGTTTTTTCCTCCTTGTCTTTTAAGAGGCATAACTCATTTATTTTTCCATCTACATAACCATATGAGGGCTTGTTTTTGGTGCATCCATTGAACTTTGTAATAACATCTTTCATTTTACCCACAAGTTTGAAAGGTTTTGCTTTTACACAGTGCACACAGTGATTTTTTTTTATAGGATGGACCTTTTACAATTTAGAAACATATTTTTTATTTTACACTTTTTAAGTCCCCATAGAAAACTTTTACATTAAATCATTAGATTACATTTACTGCCCAATGTTATGCTATTGCATAGCACTGAACAGTTTGTTTGGCACTCGACCAATACAGGCTGCATCATCGGAGAGCCGATCTGGCAGCCAGAGGCAGCTAAAGGGACTCTCCATCGCCATTTTTGTTTATTGGACCCCTGCAATCATGTTGTGGGTCTGAAAAGCTCCACTGAGCTACTGACAATAGTTATTTATGCTATAGACACCATGATCAGCATTGTTAGCCTCATCTAAAGGGCTAATGACAGCAGCGGCGGATGCCCGGCATTAGTGGTGGGGTCACAGCTACTTTTAGTAGCCGCCCCTCACTGTCTATGGAGTGATTAGGCATTTAACAATCCTAGCACATGTACGCCTTAGTGCATTAAAGGTATTATCCACCATAAGGTGATTTTAGTATGTACCTGGCAGGCAGTAATGTATATGCTTAGGAAAGATTTGCGCTTGTCTTGGGGCTAAATGGTTAAGTTATGAGATTACCATAACACTGTGGCTAGCTTTTTGTGAACTTGTATTTCCTGTTTTACTGTTCTTTTTTTTACTACAAATCCCACAATTCTATTTTCCTCCTTCCCACACATCAACCACCCCACCCATTGAAACATAAATGAGCTGCAGACCTGTGGTTTTCAATCAGGGTGCCTACAGCTGTTGCATTAGTTGCAGATTGATCCCTCCACCCATTGAAGCAGACAGGCTCCCTGTCATCAGCTGACTAGTGAGTCAGGTCTCGGCTGCATTGCAAGCTGGGAAAAATCTGAGACAACAGTCATTTTGTATGCTGGTAAAAATAAATAGTGGGGTGAAAATCATAGAAGAGTTGTGAGAAAACCGTCACACTACAGAGACCGTCACGGTACAGAGACTATATTATGAACTACACTAACTTTACAGCTCCTGTAGCACAGTCAAATAAAAAAAATCCCGGAATACCCCTTTAAGTTCCAGACAGCAAAGGTGTACCTGAAACAAATGTCACAGACAGAGAAGAGTTAGGTATCTCTGTCAGCACTGTTGAAAAGCAGAAAGTTAGATAGATGTGCTTTTGCTTAAGTCTAGTCAGCATGGATCATTCATGTTGAATCCAGTGCCATGTAAAGTATTATTATGCCCACCAACTGCTACATTCATGCTGAAGCAAGAGCTCTAAAATCCATAATCCGTGTGCCCACCAGGGGCCATATTCGAATTTGCGATATTTCGCGAATATATGAAGGAATATTCGTCCTATGTTTGCAAAATTTGTTATGTTCATTCTCTTTTTATTTTCATATGAAAATTCGTAATGAAGATCGCATAGTGCGCATGCACAATTATATCTGTCACGTAAAAGAAGGGAGTGATCCAGTCTGGAAGTGCCGATATTCGCATAAATATTCACATAAATATTTGCATAAATTTGCATTAAAAACAAACAAAAAAAAACATAATTTTTTTCAACATCAATCATAATTATGAACATATATCACTATATTCTAAATATTTGTGAAATCACAAAGAGCCGATATTCGTGGTAAAATTTGCATTTCAAATATTCGCACTCAACACTAGTGCCCACCTACAACAACTGGACTCCTCGGGGGCCTTCAACATGGGCCAGTGCTGACTTCTAGGGATGAGCAAATCGAATCTGATGAATCTGAATTAGTTATGAATTTCATGAAAAATTTGCTTTGCAACGAATGCAAATATCACCACAATTCGATTGAACGAAACGCTTCATTAAATTCCATTTAGTGCGGTCCAGGCTCCAGGGCATCTAAAATGGCGGATCTACATGTGAGGACATGGGGCCAGGATGTGATGTCACAGCCCTATATAATCGGCAGCCATCTTGCGGCCAGTAACTTCAGCGTTTTATGTGCGTTGCACAGAAAAACTGCTTTACAGCAGCGATTCACCACAAGCCCAAATCACTGCATAAAAGCACTGACAGAAAGAGAGAGTAAGTACACTTTTGGGTGAAATACACAGCAACTCCACTGCTGCAGTGGTGTGTACAGCAACTCTAAAGCTTAAAGGGGCCAGTTAGGCAGAGGACTAAAAGCCATTGTCACCTGCTATTAGTGAGTAATAATACTGTACTGGGCTCTACTACAGAGCAATTCTGTACTGCTGCAGTTGGTTGTACAACAACTGTAAAGCTAACAGGGGACAGTTAGGGAGAGCATGGAAAGCCATAGTCACCTGATTACAGTGCTTAATACAGGTTGCGCCCTCTCATAAGTGAAACATGCGCTTACATAGGTAGTGTACGTTTTTTTCCCTAAAACACGAATTTTGACCTAGTTACTGTGAAAGGCTAGCCAAAGCTACAACCTTGTTTCTGTAGCCTTATATAGTTTTAAGCGGAATGTATTGTCCATCTCTCATAAGTGGAAACATAGGTGGTGTACGTTTTTTTTTTCCTGAAAAACTAATTGGGGCCTAGTTACCATGAAAGGCCAGCCAAAGCTACCCACTTGTTTCTGTAGCCTCATACAGTTTGTAGTGGAGCGTATTGTCTTCCTCTCATAAGTTTAAAATGTACGTACACCTACATGGTGTAGTTTTTTTTCCCCTGAAAAACTGATTTTGGCCTAGTTACTGTGAAAGGCCAGCCAAAGCTACACCCTTGATTCTGTGGCCTTATACAGTTTTAAGTTTACACTGTAGGTGCACCTATGTGGTTTCCTTTATATATTTTCCTGTTAAACTAACTTGTGTCTAATTACTGTGAAAGGCCAGAAAAAAGCTACACACTTGTTTCTATAGTCTAATACGGTTTCAAGTGTAGGGGAGCGCATTGTCCTCCTCTCATAAGTGTAACATATAAGCACTCAGCTGGTGTATACGCATGTCAAGCAGAGAAGTGCCAGGACGTGCTCAGAGGATATGGCAGAGATCTAAAGTCATCAGGCGCAAGCAGAGGTTGCAGCAGAGTAGGGGCGTGTTGCAGAAGGAGTTGCAGCAAGAGGTCTGAGCTCCCGATGTCAACTAACAGTCGTGTCTTGACCAGCAACCCAACAGCCGTGATTGATTGGTTCACTCGGTCATCCACTTCATTCCAAGTGACATCTGACACCCCAATCAACTGTCGGTGGGTTCCTCAGACTCAGCTCTCAGTTGGCATGGCCCTCATGATGCTGCTGCCACCTCCAAGCTCTGTCATTAAACCGCCATATGGTCTCCTCATGCTAATGTTGCCACCTACCAGCTCTGTCATTGTGCCACCATATGGTCTCCTCCTGCTGCTTGCACATTAAATGAAACTTTATCTTAATTTACTTTAAATCTTCAATTAAAATGTTACAAATATCTTTAATCTTTTCTATTGTGGAGCCTTAAGGTCTCGTTGGGCTGCTGCCACCTCTAGGCTCTGTCATTGTGCCACCATGTGACTCCTCATTAGATTGGGTTTTGTGGTCATACAGTATTAGTTCAAAGTAAACGCTTTCGTCACCCGGGACATTAAACTTGCAAATCTAATCAAAATCTTAAATTTAAATTTCAAATAATCTCTTCAATCTCTTCAATTGTGAGGCCCTATGGTCGTCATCATATATTACCTGTGGAATTACCACAATAATCCAATGAAAAAGGTAGGAGTGATAATAATCGCTTAGAGGCAGGGGCTTGAACAGGTGGTAGCTCGCTTGGCGGAGGACCGCCAGCTCGATTTTAAGATACAAGTACGAGCTTTTTCACTGCAGCCACTTCTAGCTTTATGTGCCCACTTATCCAAGGCACAGAAGCTGAATGTACTCCTGTACAAGTTGCTGGTACTGCAGTCCCTCCCTTTTCAAGTGGACACACAGAGCATGGGGGTGCGCTGAGAGGCAGGGGCTGGGGCAGCTGGCCTCACGGTGGACCCCCAGCTCGATTTTAAGATGCAACTAGGAGCTTTTTCATTGTTAAGCTGCAGCAATTATACACTATTGGAGCTGGAATTACCGCGGCTGCTGGAACCAGACTTGACCTCCAATGGGTCCTCAATAGAGATGAGCGAATAAAATCGGACAAATCAAATTTAAAAAAAATTCACTCCTCTCTAGTCTTTGTCATATATTACCTCTGGAAGTACCACAAGAATCCAATTAAACAGGTTGGAGCGATAACAATGAACCATAACTGATTGAATGAAACATTCACAGTTCCACACAGAGTAAGACAGTCGGGGAGGCGGGGGCGCTGAGAGGCAGGGGCTTGAACGAGTAGTAGCTTGCCTCATGGCCGGCTGCCAGCTCGAGGCTCACCAGAATGGGTCCTCAAAAAAAGATTTAAAGTTTGCTCATTCATTCCAATTACCAGGCTCTGTCATTGTGCAGCCATGTGATCTCCTCATGCTGCTGGAACAATACATTTTTGAATCTATTCAAAATCTTCTATAAATTATTATTTTTTTTAAATCTATGTAATCTTTTCAAGACTGAGGCCCCATGGTCGTCATCATATATCACCTCTGGAATTACCACAATAATCCAATGAAACAGATTGGAGCAATAAAAATGAACCATAACTGATTAAGTGAAACATTTGAAGTTCCACACAGAGTAAGACAGTCGGGGGGGGGGGGGCGGGGCTGAGGGTCAGGGGCTGGAACAGGTGGTAGCTTGCCCCGCGGCAGACCGCCAGCTCCACCAGGATTGAAAAAGAATAAAATAAATTAAAATTAAATTAAAATGACATAAAAAATTATCTTTAATCTCTTCAATTGTGATGCCATATGGTCTTCCGACCCTGCTGCCACATCCAGACGCTCTGTGGCAGTGATTCTAATAGCAATGCCTGTAATCTGAATAACAGTATTATTTCACTAAGGCTGGGTTCACACTACAATTTGAACTACGGTTCCCGTACACGGCTGGGAGGAGGGGTGGGCGGGGCTTAATCACGGCAACCGCACTCAGCCGTATAGGGGAACCGTATTTAATGTATGTCTATGAGCCGACCGTAGTGAACCGCAGCCTCCGGTCGGCTGCGTTTTCGGCCGTATGCAGTTTCCCGACCGCAGGCGAAAACGTGGTCACCCACCCCTCTTCCCAGCCATATACGGGAACCGTAGTTCAAATTGTAGTGTGAACCCAGCCTAACACAGCACACTCCCTATGCGTGTCACGGCAAGACAACGAGTTGTACTCTCCTATTGATGCTCTCTGTAGACCAGAAATATCTGTTTTTAATAGCTATTTGCCGCAAATTTGAGCCGAACCAAATTTTTTTCAGAAAATTCTGCGAATCGGCCAAATACAATTTTTCTAAAATTCGCTCATCTCTACTGACTTCCATGCCAAAACCTCACCGTTCCATATCTTGTGATAGGGCATTGTTGAACACAAAACTGTGAGTAACCTAAGACTACTAAACTGTTTGTTACCACAGGGAGACAACCTGTTAAATTCCTTTTGAGGCAGACAACATTATTTATACTGTGTGCCCAAATTTTTACATTTCTGTAATATAGAGTAAAGAATTCAGTTTTATCACTCCTAGAGATGAAAACCTCTTCTCATACACAGAAAGAAAAGTTATATTGGGAATTACCTTCACTATGCTTTGAAAGACTGTATGCCGTTAACTGTACAAAAATATACCTTATTAGATCTGTAAAGCTGTTTTGTTCTGTTTTCACAAGAATGTCTAGCAGGCATTTAACACTTACATCTGGAAACTAAATACCACAAAGAAGTGTCCAGGGATCCCAGACTATCCCACAAGTGCACACCTGCATTAACAAAAGGTTGCTGTGGTCAAAAGGAAGGTGCCCAGCCATTAACATTGAGCTACTGTGAAACTCATGTGTGTCAGCAAATGAGTGTCATGTCTAGTGCAGTATCTAAGGCAGTGACGCATCTGTTTAGAGCAGTGGTTCTTAACCTGGGTTCGATCGAACCCCAGGGGTTTGGTGAGTCATTCCCGGGGGTTTGGCAGGGGAGGTCGCAACAGGGCAGGCAAACCAAGCAATTGCTTGGGCCTCAAGCTGGCCTGGGACCCCGAGCATAGCCGGTGTTTGCCCGTCCTGTAGCGACGGGGCAATTCCCCCCATCACTATTAACTCCCTGTGGACCTGTGTTAAGTTTAAAAATGCAGGGCCGCCGGGATATTGCGCACGCCGGGACGTCTCGTGCGTGCGCCCATGGAAACGAAGGTGCCGAGGACCGGAGGATAGAGGAGGAAGACGCGCGCTGGCCAGCTTGGTATGTGACCAGCGGCACGTCATCTTCGGCATGTCATCTCTGACCACCGGTCCCGAGACCTACTGCTATAGCTGGAGGGATGGTTGGGAGCACTGAAGTGGGCAGTACACAGGCATACAGCCTCCAGCCATACACTGTATATGGCTGGAGGCTGTTTGTCTGTGGGGGAACACTGCCTACATCAGTGGTATTCAACCTGTGGACCTCTAGATGTTGGCTGTCCGGGCATACTGGGAGTTGCAGTTTTGCAACATCTGGAGGTCTGCCGGTTGAAGACCACTGGCCTACATAATGTGGGGGAACACTGCCTGCCTAATGTGGGGGAACACTGCCTGCCTAATGTGGGGGAACACTGTCTGCCTAATGTGGGGGAACTGTCTGCCTAATGTGGGGGAACTCTGTCTGCCTTATGTGGGGGAAATCTGTCTGCCTAATGTGGGAGAACACTGCCTGCCTAATGTGGGAGAACACTACCTGCCTAATGTGGGGGAACACTGCCAACCTAATGTGGGGGAACACTGCCAGCCTAATGTGGGATCAAAAGCGAATGACCAGGGAGTCAGGAGTTTGTCTGGCGCAGAGAGGAACCATCAGACAGCCAAGTAAAATCAATGGATTTATTAGATGCAACGCGTTTCGCTGCGCATGCGCAGCTTCATCATCCTGCCTGATAAAGCTGCGCATGCGCAGCGAAACGCGTTGCATCTAATAAATCCATTGATTTTACTTGGCTGTCTGATGGTTCCTCTCTGCGCCAGACAAACTCCTGACTCCCTGGTCATTCGCTTTTGATTCTACTCTTACCCAGGAGGGCTGCAGTGGACCTTCTTTCATATCTCTTCTGCTCTTAACCTTGTTGTGTGTGGGCGCACAACCAACTTCGGTAAGCGGCTTGGGAATCACTGTCCCCTACCACCACCTGCAAGATCTACTGATCCCGCACATGAGGCGCCTTCCTTTCTTTCTCTAGCCTAATGTGGGGGAACACTGCCTGCCTAATGTGGGGGAACACTGCCTGCCTAATGTGGGGGAACACTGCCTGCCTAATGTGGGGGAACACTGCCTGCCTAATGTGGGGGAACACTGCCTGCCTAATGTGGGGGAACACTGCCTGCCTAATGTGGGGGAACACTGCTTGCCTAATGTGGGGGAACTCTGTCTGCCTAATGTGGGGGAACACTGCCTGTCTAATGTGGGGGAACACTGATATTGTTGCGAAAATGACATGAGAGTGGCACTTGCCAAGGTAAAGCCGCGCATTTCTGAACTGGTCTCTGAAATACAACATTTTTGTTTTTGTGTGAAAATCATGTTTTCATAGTTTTGTTCTTTGTTCTTAATGGTTTTCTTCATTTTGTGCACCTATGTATAAATATATACCTCCTATGTTTTATATTTGAAAAAATCATATTTTATTTTTAAAATTAAGAGGGGTTCGGAGAATGCGCATATGAAACTGGTGGGGTTCAGTATCTCCAACAAGGTTAAGAACCACTGGTTTAGAGTCATGTCCCTCTCAGGTCCTACACTAGATTTGACACAAATCAGTTTTGACCATGGTGGTCCTTAAAGGAGGGTTTTCCACCTCTTTACACACATTTTGATGGTTTACGGAAATAACCTAGTATTAGGGTTGCTATGCCTTTAACCTCTTAAGGACCAAGCCCATTTAACCTTAAGGACCAGGCTAATTTTTTTTTTGTGTTTTCGTTTTTTCCTCCGCGCCTTCTAAAATCCATAACTCTTTTATATTTCCATCTACAAACGCATATAAGGGCTTGTTTTTTGGGTGAACAATTGAACTTTGTACTAAAACCTCTCATTTTACCATAAAATGTACGGCAAACCCCCCAAATTTTTTTTTAGGGAGGAAATTTATATGAAAACCACAATTTTGCACATTTTGGAGGGTTTTGTTTTCACACTATACACTTTACAGTAAAAATGACACTTGTTCTTAATTTTGTGGGTCAATACGATTAAAATGATACAAAATCAGTGATCTAAAATCGCCCTATTTTGACAACCTATAACTTTTTCATTTTTTCATATATATTGCGGTATGAGGCAGATTTTTTGAGCCTTCATCTGTACTTTTTATCGATACCACATTTGCATATTTAAAACTTTTAAATCATTTTTAATTAATTTTTTTTTAATAAAATGAGACAAAAAAGCAGCATTTTTGGACTTTTTTATTTTTTACGTTTACGCCATTCGCCAAATGGGATCATTAACATTATATTTTTACGCTTTTTGGGGGTAAAATGGGAAAAACAGACAATTTTCATTTTATTTGGGGGAGGGGATTTTTCACTTTTTTTTTTACTTTTTATTTTTACATTTTTCAACTTTTCTTTACACTTTTTATGTCCCCATAGGGGACTATGTATAGCAGTCCTTTGATTGCTAATACTGTTCAGTGCTATGTATAGGACATAGCACTGATCAGTATTATCGGTCATCTTCAGCTCTGGTCTGCTTGATCTCAGACCAGAGCAGAAGACCCGAGAGACGGCTTGAGCCAGGTGAGTGGACCTTCGGCTGCCATGCTGCATGATCGGATCGCTGCGGCAGCGCTGCGGGCGAACCGATCATCCATTCAAAGTACCGCACTGCTGCAGATGCCGTGATCTGTATTGATCACGGCATCTGAGGGGTTAATGGTGGACATCCGCGCGATCGCGGATGTCGGCCATTACTGGCGGGTCCCCGGCTGCTTCAATGCTCGCGGTCATACACAGGACATAAGTGTACGTCCTGGTGCGCGAAGTACCGCCAAACCCAGACGTACATTTACGTCCGTGGTCGTTAAGGGGTTAAAAAGATCACAATTAGGTCCAATTCATACAATGAATTTTCACATGAAATTTGGTCTCAATCCATTCATATCCATGTATAAATAGAAAATATCTGAATATGTGAATTGTAAAACCATATCCTTTTCTTTTTAAATCAGTTAACTTAATTTATATATATATATATATATATATATATATATATATATATATATATATATATATATTTTTTTTTTCTATTTTTTTTATTACACAAAATAAAAGTCCCCCCCCCCCCCCCACACACACACACGATCGTTTGCAGAATGACTCCGCTTCCTCAGGGGGCATCGCGCCCCCTGAGGAAGCGGAGTCATTCCGCGAAACGATCGTTGGGGTCAGGTATAGGTAGGATTTGGCACTGTATTCTTGCTTGTTTACATCTTGCTTGTTTGCACTTTTTTACCAGGTCCATGATTTTTCTGTATTGTACTTTCTACATGTATTTCTGGTACTTAATCCAGCATTACCGCTGCTAGTTGTGACCTGTGTATCTTTATAACATAACATTTTTCTATCTTTGTGCTTATCCTCCTATACCTTGTATGTACTGGTGCTGTGTTGTGTATCTTAAGGACAATGGACGTACTCCTACGCCCCCGTTTCCGAGTCCTTAAGGACCGAGGACGTAGGAGTATGTCCTGTCCATTCCCGGCCCCCCACCGGTAGCCGGAGGGGATGCAGTGCCCGATGCCTGCTGAAATCGTTCAGCAGGCATCGCGGCATATCGCCCAGGGGGGTCATTATGCCCCCCCATGTCGGCGATGGCCGCAGATCGCTGGACAATTCAGTCCAGCGATCTGCGGCGATTCCGGGTCAATCGGGTCTCCAGTGACCCGGTGACCCGGAATTACTGGCTGATCGGGGCCGTCAGAGACGGCCCTGAACAGCCATAGCCAGCAGAGATGAGGTGGCACTGGTGCCACCTCACGATCGCCCTGATTCGTCGGCCGGATTCCCGGCCGACCAATCAGGGCGCTTGCTGCGGGTGTCACTCCCGCAACCCGCTCCACCGCTCTTCCGGAGGACGTGAGCGGGTGCGGGACGTGCACCCCGGGTGCTGGGGACCCCGATCCCCGGCGTTAATGTTGGGATCGGGGCCCCAGGAGCGAAGACGGCAGCAGCGGCGGGACTGACTTGCGCGGCGTGGATCAGCAGCAGCAGGAGGTGAGTGACAGCCTCCTGCTGTTGCTTAGCAACAGCTCCCAGCATGCAAAAAGGGCATGCTGGGAGCTGTAGTTATGCAACAGGAGGAGGCAGACCACCACAACTCCCAGCATTCCCTTATGGGCATGCTGGGACTTATGGTTTTGCAACAGCTGGAGGCACATTTTTTCTATGGAAAAGTGTACCTTCAGCTGTTGTTTAACTACAACTCCCAGCTTGCACAATCAGCTAAAGTGCATGCTGGGAGTTGTAGTGGTACATCTGGTGGTTGCATAACTACAACTCCCAGCATGCCCGTTGGCTGTCGGTGACTGCTGAGAGTTGTAGTTTTGCAACAGCTGAAGGCACACTGAGTAAAGTAGCAAACCAGTGTGTCTCCAGCTGTTGCATAACTACAATCCCCAGCATCCCCAGCCAAAGTAGTATGCCTCCCGCTGTTGCATAACTACAACACCCAGCATGCCCTTCCGCTGTCCGTACATGCTGGGGGTTGTAGCTTTTGCAACAGCTGAAGGCACACTGGTTGCAAAACACTGAGTTTGTTACCAAACTCGGTGTTTCACAACCAGTGTGCCTCCAGCTGTTGCAAAACTACAACTCCCAGCATGCACTGATAGACCGTACATGCTGGGAGTTGTAGTTTTGCAACAGCTGGATGTTTCTCCCCCCCCCCCAATGTGAACGTACAGGGTACACTCACATGGGCGAAGGATTACAGTAAGTATCCGGCTGCAAGTTTGAGCTGCGGCAAATTTTCTGCTGCAGCTCAAACTGCCAGCGAGAAACTACTGTGAACCCCCCGCCCGTGCGATTGTACGCTAAAAACACTACACTACCACAAGATAAAATAAAAAGTAAAAAACACTACATATACACATTCCCCTACACAGCCCCCCTCCCCTCCCCAATAAAAATGAAAAACGTCTGGTACGCCACTGTTTCCAAAACAGAGCCTCCAGCTGTTGCAAAACTATAACTCCCAGCATGCACTTATAGACCCTACATGCTGGGAGTTGTAGTTTTGCAACAGCTGGATGTTCCCCCCTCCCCAATGTGAACGTACAGGGTACACTCACATGGGCAGAGGTTTACAGTAAGTATCCGGCTGCAAGTTTGAGCTGCGGCAAATTTTCTGCTGCAGCTCAAACTGCCAGCGAGAAACTACTGTGAACCCCCCGCCCGTGCGATTGTACCCTAAAAACACTACACTACCACAAAATAAAATAAAAAGTAAAAAACACTACATATACACATTCCCCTACACAGCCCCCCTCCCCAATAAAAATGAAAAACGTCTGGTACGCCACTGTTTCCAAAACGGAGCCTCCAGTTGTTGCAAAACTACAACTCCCAGCATGCACTTATAGACCCTACATGCTGGGAGTTGTAGTTTTGCAACAGCTGGATGTTCCCCCCTCCCCAATGTGAACGTACAGGGTACACTCACATGGGCAGAGGTTTACAGTAAGTATCCGGCTGCAAGTTTGAGCTGCGGCAAATTTTCTGCTGCAGCTCAAACTGCCAGCGAGAAACTACTGTGAACCCCCCGCCCGTGCGATTGTACCCTAAAAACACTACACTACCACAAAATAAAATAAAAAGTAAAAAACACTACATATACACATTCCCCTACACAGCCCCCCTCCCCTCCCCAATAAAAATGAAAAACGTCTGGTACGCCACTGTTTCCAAAACGGAGCCTCCAGTTGTTGCAAAACTACAACTCCCAGCATGCACTTATAGACCCTACATGCTGGGAGTTGTAGTTTTGCAACAGCTGGATGTTCCCCCCTCCCAATGTGAACATACAGGGTACACTCACATGGGCAGAGGTTTACAGTAAGTATCCGGCTGCAAGTTTGAGCTGCGGCAAATTTTCTGCCGCAGCTCAAACTGCCAGCGAGAAACTACTGTGAACCCCCCGCCAGTGCGACTGTACCCTAAAAACACTACACTAACACAAAATAAAAAGTAAAAAACACTACATATACACATACCCCTAAACAGCCCCCCTCCCCTCCCCAATAAAAATGAAAAACGTCTGGTACACCACTGTACACCAAAACGGAGCCTCCAGCTGTTGCAAAACAACTACTCCCAGTATTGCCAGATAGCCGTTGACTGTCCAGGCATGCTGGGAGTTTTACAACAGCTGGAGGCACCCTGCTTGGGAATCACTGGCCTAGAATACCCCTATGTCCACCCCTATGCAAGTCCCTAATTTAGGCCTCAAATGCGCACGGCACTCTCACTTTGGAGCCCTGTCGTATTTCAAGGCAACAGTTTAGGGTCACATATGGGGTATCGCCGTACTCGGGAGAAATTGTGTTACAAATTTTGGGGGGTATTTTCTGCTATTACCCTTTTTAAAAATGTAAAATTTTTGGGAAACCAAGCATTTTAGGTAAAATTTTTTTTTTTTTTTTTACATATGCAAAAGTTGTGAATCACCTGTGGGGTATTAAGGTTCACATTACCCCTTGTTACGTTCCCCGAGGGGTCTAGTTTCCAAAATGGTATGCCATGTGTTTTTTTTTTTGCTGTTCTGGCACCATAGGGGCTTCCTAAATGCGGCATGTCCCCAGAGCAAAATTTGCTTTCAAAAAGCCAAATGTGACTCCTTCTCTTCTGAGACCTGTAGTGCGCCAGCAGAGCACTTTTGACCCCCATATGGGTTGTTTTCTGAATCGGGAGAAATTGGGCTTCAAGTTTTGGGGGGTATTTTCTGCTATTATCCTTTTTAAAAATGTAAAATTTTTGGGAAACCAAGCATTTTAGGTAAAACATTTTTTTTTTACATATGCAAAAGTCGTGAATCACCTGTGGGGTATTAAGGTTCACTTTACTCCTTGTTACGTTCCTCGAGGGGTCTAGTTTCCAAAATGGTATGCCATGTGTTTTTTTTTTGCTGTCCTGGCACCATAGGGGCTTCCTAAATGTGACATGCCCCCCAAAAACCATTTGTCGCTCCTTCCCTTCTGAGCCCTCTACTGCGCCCACCGAACACTTTACATGGACATATGAGGTATGTGCTTACTCGAGAGAAATTGGGTTTCCAATACAAGTAAAAAAAATTCCTTTCAACCCATTGCAAAAATTCAAAAATTGGGTCCACAAGAACATGCGAGTAAAAAACTGAAGATTGTGAATTTTCTCCTTCACTTTGCTGCTATTCCTGTGAAACACCTAAAGGGTTAATACACTTATTGAATGTCATTTTGAATACTTTGGGGGGTGTAGTTTTTATAATGGGGTCATTTATGGGGTATTTCTAATATGAAGACCCTTCAAATCCACTTCAAACCTGAACTGGTCCGTGAAAAATAGCGAGTTTGAAAATTTTGTGAAAAATTTCAAAATTGCTGCTGAACTTTGAAGCCCTCTGGTGTCTTCCAAAAGAAAAAACTCATACATTTTATGATGCAAACATAAAGTAGACATATTGTATATGTGAACCCAAATTTTTTTTATTATGAATATCCATTTTCCTTACAAGCAGAGAGCTTCAAAGTTAGAAAAATGCAAAATTTTCATTTTTTTCATAAAATTTTGGGATTTTTCACCAAGAACGGATGCAAGTTACCATAAAATTTTACCACTAAGTTAAAGTAGAATATGTCACGAAAAAACCATCTCGGAATCAGAATGATAACTAAAAGCATTCCAGAGTTATTAATGTTTAAAGTGACAGTGGTCAGAATTGCAAAAAACGCTCTGGTCCTTAAGGTGTAAAATGGCCTGGTCCTTAAGGGGTTAATTAATGTACAAGTAGAAGTATACCTAGCAAATTGTGATCATAATATGATACATGATAACGTGTTCTTCAATAAGGGAATCTTTCGAGGGGCTACAAAAACAATGAACTTTAGGAAGGCAAAGTTTGATCAACTCAGAGAAGCCCTTAAAACAGGTACTGTCATAGTGCAAAAAAAAGAAAAAAGTGATATGTTACTCAGGACCCAATCCTGATCATGTGCATATAATTTTTATGTGTCTCTGACCTATATATCCAGAGATATAAGCGTTTATCTGCTGGTGAGTTACTTTTTCATTGTGCAGGCAGGAGGGGGCGTGTCAGTCTGTCTCCCTCACAGGATCAAGCCTGGGCAGTCAGCCAATCAGTACTCTTTACTCTGTAACCCTTTCCTCTCTGGTTTTATGCTGTGTCATGTGTCAGAGGAAGATACTTGGAGCTTGCCTGCAGTAATCAGAAGACATTATGGTGAATTCATAACAGGATAAAATGTATAAATATAAGAATAGATCTTTATAAATTAGTGCAAGAATTTTTTTTAGATAAAAGTACAACATTTTTATGAATACATATTCTATTTGTTTTATCTTCTCCTACTAAAGCTGGATGCTAATCAGCATAGCTGTCACTATGTGTGTCATTCATCTTTCACAGACTGAATGTCTGATCAACTTCTTTGTCATTCAGGAGTCCGAGAAAGTTTTGACTATTTCAGCATGCTGGGAGTTGTAGTTTAGTAACAACTGAAGCTGCAATGTTTGTAAATAACTGTGTTAGAGCAGTGTTGCCACACATCCTTTATCTGTATTTTTGCATACACAATAGAAATCTCCTATACTGGATACCGGTATGCTTTACGGCTGGTATCCAGTATGCTGTAAAATCTATACTAGTCTGTCTGGCTAAAAGACAGGCGACCCCTAGTGGTGGCTATTTTGAGCTTGAATTTCAGGTGAAAATTTTAATTTTTTTTAACAAGTGTATATTGTGAAATGTCCTGCAATATATGAAAAGTTTTTAACAATGACAGTGGCTCTTTAACAATATAAAATGGGATAATGTCCTGAAAAACATGAATACTGACACTAAATGGGAGACTTTTAAAAATATCTTAAATTCTCACTGTAAGATGTATATACCTTATGGGAATAAAAGGGTCAGAAAAAAAAACATTATGGATGAATAAGAACGTTAAGGGGGCAATGAATGACAAAAATAAAGCATTTAAACTACTAAAACAGGACGGCAGTGAAGAAGCATTAAAAAGCTATACTCTCTTGCCAAAGAGAGTAAAACTAACCCCAAAATGTTCTTTAACTATATAAATAGCAAAAAAGATCAAAAATGAAAGTGTTGGCCCTTTTAAAAAAAAAAATTAGGAAGAAATTATAAACTGGGATCAGGAAAAAGCAAATATATTAAACAAATTCTTCTCCACTGTATGAAAATGAAATACCAGGTGAAATACATCGAGATAAGGTAAACTCCCCGGTACAGGTCACCTGTCTAACACAGGAAGAAGTACAGGGCCGCCTACAAAAAATCAAAATTGACAAATCGCCAGGTCCAGACCACATTCACCCCATGTTGTAAAGGAATTAAGTAATGTAATAGACAGACCCCTATTTTTTTTTAATATTCAGGGACTCTATACTCTATACTGACAGGGAAGGTTCCCCAAGACTGGTGCATGGCAAATGTGGTGCCAATATTTAAAAAGGGGCCAAAAGGTGACCCCGGGAGATATAGACCTGTTACTTTAACCTCCGTTGTATGTAAATAGTTTGGGGGCTTTCTAAGAGATGCTATTTTGGAGTATCTTGATAAAAATAAATGAATGACTCCATATCAGCCTGCCTTTATGAGGGATCGGTCCTGTCAAACTAACCTGATCAGCTTTTTTGAGGAGGTGAGCTCCAGACTGGACCAGGGGCAATCGCTGGATGTCATATATCTGGATTTTTCCAAAGTATTTGATACATTTCCACATAAAAGGTTGGTGCATAAAATGAGAAGGATTGGGCTGGAGGAAAATGTGTGTAAGTGGGTAAGTAACTGGCTCAGTGATAGGAAACAGACAGTGGTTATTAATGTTACTTATTCTGATTGGGTGACTGTTACTAGTGGGGTAAGACAGGGGTCCATCTTGGGTCCTGTCCTATTTAATATATTCATTTATGAATTTATAGAGGGGTTGAATAGTAAAGTAGCAATCTTTGCAGATGATACTAATCTCTGTAAAGAGGTAAACACAATAGAGGACAGTGCATTATTACAAATGGATCTGGATAGGTTGGAAGTTTGGGCTGGGAAGTGGCAGATGAGGAAGTGGCACTGATAAATGTAAGGTCATGCACATGGGGAAGAAAAATCCGGGATGGGATTATGTGTTAAATGAAGAGAACACTTGGGACGACTGACATGGAAAAGGACTTGGAAGTCTTAGTTAACAGTACATTTAGTTGTAGTGACCAGAGTCGGGCAGTTGCTGTCAAGGCAAATAAAATCATGGGGTGCATCATTAGGGGCATAGATGCCCACGACAAGGAAATAATTCTACCACTGTACAAATCTCTAGTCAGACCACACACAGAATACTGTGTACAGTACTGGGCACCAGTGTACAAGAAAGAGAAAGTGGAGCTGGAGACGGTTCAAAGATGGGCAACCAGGGCTATACAGGAAATGGGAGGACTACAGTACCCAGAAGATTATCAGAATTAAGGTTATTTAGTTTAGAAAAAAAGAAGACTTAGGGGAGACCTAATAACTATGTTTAAATTGTAATACTCACGTTTCTGAAGACAGGAAATCCGGTGTATGTGGATCCGCTGGACCTGTGTGGCAGATGACTCGGACCGTGCCAGGGAACAGAGTCTAAGGTGCCGCTGGTCTTCACCAGAGCCCGCCGCAAAGCAGGATGGGCTTGCTGCTGCAGGCGACACCACACAGGCGGCTCGGCCACACAGGTGGCTGAGGAGATGCGAAGCACAGAAGGGATGAGACAACTCGTAGTCAGGATAGCTGTAGGGCAGGGCAGGCAGCACAGTAGCGTAGTCGGGACGTAGCAGAAGTTCAGTAGGCAGGCGGAAGAGAAGCAAGGTCAAGGTCACAAGAGCAGGAGATCTGGTACACGGCAAGGCAATACAAAGGAATGCTTTCTCTAGGGCACAAGACAACAAAGATCCGGCAGAGAACTGAGGAGGGTGGAGGAATTTATCAACAAGACACAGGTGGTTACACTAATGAGCATACTGGCCCTTTAAATCTTAAAGCTCCTAAGGGGCTGGGACACATGCGCCGGAGCAGAGAGGTGGAAGCAGAGGCAGGGGAAACACCCGGAGAGTGACGGACTGGGGCTCGCATGCGGGTGCGTCCCGCAGTGCGAGTCCCAGCCCCGTAGGCAGCAGAAGGTAAGGGGACCGTGTGAGGCCGGAGCGCATAGCGTAACAGTACCCCCCCTTTGGTCTCCCCCTCCTTTTACGAGAGAGGAAACTCCTGAGAAGGTCACGGTACAGGATATTCTCCTGAGGTTCCCAAGATCTCTACTCAGGACCGTAACCCTCCCAGTCGACCCAAAAAATTGTTTACGTCTGACAATTTTTGCAGAAAGGATCTGCTTAGCTTTGTAGACATCTGATGAGCCGGAGACAGGTTTACAACAAGAGGCTTGAGGAGATAGACGTGGAAGGAATTGGGAGTATGTAAGGAAGCAGGTAAATGGAGTTTGTAGGAAACAGGATTGATCTTTTGTAGAATCTGGAAGGGACTAAGGTAGCAGGGACCGAGCTTGTAACAGGGGATCTTGAAGCGGATGTATTTGGATGAAAGCCACACCATGTCACCAGGAGAGAAGGACCTTATACCTTTATCCGCTTGCGCCTTCATGCGTGAAGAAGCCTGGGACAATGACTGTTGGGTCTTTTGCCAGATGGTGGAGAAGTCACAGTCCAGCTCATAAACAGCAGGCACACCAGAGGAGACTGGGAGAGGAAGAGGAGGATGGAGATGGAGTCCGTAGACAACAAAAAAGGGAGAAGACCTCGTGGACTCGGAATCCTTAAGATTATATGAGAATTCAGCCCAGGGGAGAAGGTCGACCCAATCATCTTGGCGAGCTGAAACAAAATGCCGAAGATAAGTCTCAAGGATTTGATTGACCCTTTCCACCTGAGCGTTGGACTGAGGGTGGTAGGCCAAGGAGAAGTCCAGATTGATGTCCCGACGGTAACAAAGGGCTCGCCAGAACTTAGAGACAAACTGCACACCTCGATCCGAAACGATATGTTGTGGAAGACCATGTAAACGAAAGACATGCGACAAGAAGTACTTTTCCAGCTGTGGAGCAGAAGGAAGACCTGGTAGAGGAATGAAGTGAGCCATCTTGGAAAACCGATCTACCACGACCCAGATGACAGTGTTATTATGAGAAGGTGGCAGATCGATGATGAAATCCATGGCGATATGGACCAGGGAGACTCTGGAATGGGTAAAGGCTGTAAGAGTCCTGCAGGTCTTTGCCCAGGAGTTTTGTCACGGGCACAAGTTACACAGGACCGAACAAAATCAGAAACATCACGTTAAAGATGGGGCCACCAGTAATGCCGGAAAATAAGAAGTAGGGTCTTGCGTATTCCAGGATGTCCTGCTGTCAAGGAAGAATGACCCCATTTCAAGACCTTGCGTCTCAATCTGGTGGGCACAAAGGATTTTCCCGGAGGAATTTGCTGAATCTCGGCAGGAGCGGCAGGAATCAAACGGTCAGGAGGAATAATGTGCCTAGGCGTGGAGTCCAAACGAATTACGTCAGAGGACCTGGAGAATGCATCAGCCCTGATGTTCTTGTCTGCAGGACGGAAGTGAATGAAGAAGTTGAAACGGGAAAAGAACAGTGACCATCTTGCCTGGTGGGGGGTTGAAACGCTGAGTAGATTGAAGGTATGGAAGATTCTTATGATCGGAGTAGATGCTGACCGGATGAGAAGAACCTTCCAGTAAATGTCGCCATTCCTCCAAAGCTAGCTTAATAGTGAGGAGTTCACGATCTCCAATGGAGTAATGCCTCTCAGCAGGAGATAAAGTCTTGGAGAAAAACCCACAAGTTACTCTCTTGCCCTTGGCGTTTTTTTGTGTGAGGACGGCTCCCGCTCCAATAGATGAGACATCAACCTCCAACGCAAAGGGCCTCTCTGGATCCGGTCTTGTAAGCACGGGAGCAGAGGCAAACGCAGACTTTAAATGGAAGAAGGCCTCTTCAGCCTCTCGAGGCCAAGACTTAGGATTGGATGCTTTTTTAGTGAGAGCTACAACAGGAGCAACCAAGGATGAAAAATGTGGGATAAACTGACGATAATAGTTAGCGAATCCCAGAAAGCGTTGAATTACATGTAGGCCCGAGGGACGAGGCCAATCCAAAACTGCAGATAACTTATCTGGATCCATCTGCAGGCCCTGATGAGAGACAATGTAGCCAAGAAACGGAAGACTAGACTTTTCGAACAGGCATTTCCCCAATTTGGCATAGAGATGATTCTTCCGTAGTCTCTGAAGAACCAGACGAACATGAGCACGATGCTCCACTAAGTTGGAAGAGAAGATCAGGATGTCATCAAGGTATACGACAATACAGGTGTAAAGAAGATCATGGAAGATATCATTAAGGAATTCCTGGAAAATGGCTGGAGCATTGCAGAGACCAAATGGCATAACAAGATACTCAAAATGTCCATCACAAGTATTGAAGGCCGTTTTCCATTCATCTCCCTTGCGGATACGAATGAGATTATACGCACCACGTAAGTCCCGCTTGGAGAAGACCTTGGCACCACGTAAACGGTCAAAAAGTTCTGAGATAAGAGGTAAAGGGTAACGGTTCTTGACCGTGGTTTTGTTAAGTCCCCTGTAGTCAATTCATGGACGGAGTGAGCCATCTTTCTTCCCTACAAAGAAGAAACCTGCTCCTGCAGGAGAAGAGGACTTACGGATAAATCCCTTTTGGAGAGTCTTCTTAATATACTCAGCCATGGCTTTGGTCTCAGGAACTGAAAGAGGAGGAGTGGTACCAGGCAGAAGATAAATAGGGCAGTCGTAAGGACGATGTGGAGGCAGAGACTCAGCCTGTTTCTTGCAGAAGACATCCGAGAAATCTTGGTAAGGTGGCGGCAGGCCAGGTAAAGTGGGAGGACGAGAAACAACTTTACGCAGAGCAGAATGGAGGCAAAAATTTTGACAGGATTGTCCCCAGAGAATTATTTCTCCAGTTCTCCAATCCAGTTGCGGGGAATGGCGTTGCAGCCAAGGTGTGGTAGAACATAGAATTCAATCTTCTCTTTATGCGATACTCCCACTTGCATGACGAGAGATTCAGTACGGAAGTGAACCTTACAGTCCAGATTTTGTCCATTTACAGAGGAGATGAACAAGGGCTTGGCAAGCCGAGTAAGAGGAAGATGATACTTGTGGACTAAAGCTGCATCAATAAAGTCACATGCAGATCCGGAGTCCAAAAATGCTGTAGCGCTGAAGGAAGACTTGGCTGAAGCGAAGACTTGTACAGGAATAGTTAAGCGTGGAGAGGTAGTATTCACACCCAGGGATGCCTCTCCCACATACCCTAGGTGCGAACGAACAGTACAGTCCTTGAGAAAGTGCTCCGGGCTAGCACAGTACAAACACAAATTCTGGTTGCGTCGTCGTGACCTCTCCTGCTGCGTAAGACGAGGACGATCTTCTTATATAACCTCTTTGGCAAGAGGCGCAAGAGACAGAAGAGGAGAACATTGGGACACAGATGTCAGACGGGCAGATTCCCTCTCAAAGCGCAATTCCTCCTGTCTTTCGGCAAAACGCACATCAATGCGTGTGGCCAAGTGGATACGTTCAGACAAAGAAGATGGAGGATCTCATGCTGCAAGGGCATCTTTAATCCTGCTTGACAGTCCTTTTTTAAATGTGGCACACAAGGCCTCTTCATTCCAGGCAAGTTCAGAGGCTAGAATGCGGAACTGAACCGCGTAGTCACCAACGGTAGAATCTCCTTGACATAGATTAAGCAATGCCGTCTCAGCTGAAGAGGCACGTGCGGGTTCCTCAAAGACACTGCGAAATTCGTCCAAGAATGCAGACAAATTGGAGGATACTGGATCACCATGGTCCCAAAGGGGTGTAGCCCAAGCCAGGGCTTTTCCAGAAAGTAGACTAATGACAAAGGTCACCTTACTACGTTCAGTTGGAAACAGTTCAGACATGAGCTCCAAATGCATGGAACACTGTCTAACAAAGCCTCTGCATGACTTGGAATCCCCATCATACTTGGAAGGCAAAGGCAGGTGCAGCTGGGAGCCAGGAGAGACTGCAGGAGCTGGAGGAGGGAGTGGGCCAGATTGTGGTACCTGCTGCTGTTGCAAGGCCAAAAGCTGTTGCATCATGGCTGCAAGTTGAGAAAATTGCTGCGCCTGTCAGGACAACTGCTGTGAGTGACTTATCACAACGGAGGAAAGATCCGCAACTTCAGGCAGGGGTTCCTCAGCGGGATCCATGGCCGGATCTTACTGTAACACTCACGTTTCTGAAGACAGGAACTCCGGTGTATGTGGATCCACTGGACCTGTGTGGCAGATGACTCGGACCGTGCCAGGGAACGGAGTCTAAGGTGCCGCTGGTCTTCACCAGAGCCCGCCGCAAAGCAGGATGGGCTTGCTGATGCAGGCGACACCCAGGTTGTAACCCCCGCCAACGGCTCGACCACACAGGCGGCTGAGGAGATGCGAAGCACAGAAGGGATGAGACAACTCGTAGTCAGGATAGCTGTAGGTCAGGGCAGGCAGCACAGTAGCGTAGTCGGGACGTAGCAGAAGTTCAGTAGGCAGGCGGCAGAGAAGCAAGGTCAAGGTCACAAGAGCAGGAGATCTGGTACATGGCAAGGCAACACAAAGGAACACTTTCTCTAGGGCACAAGGCAACAAAGATCCGGCAGAGAACTGAGGAGGGTGGAGGAATTTATCAACAAGACACAGGTGGTTACACTAATGAGCTTACTGGCCCTTTAAATCTTAAAGCTCCGGCTAAGGGACGGGGACACATGCGCCGGAGCAGAGAGGTGGAAGCAGAGGCAGGGGAAACACCCGGAGAGTGACGGACTGGGGCTCGCATGCGGGTGCGTCCCGCAATGCGAGTCCCAGCCCCGTCGGCAGCAGAAGGTAAGGGGACCACGCGCTCACAGCCAGCGTGTGAGGCCGGAGAGCATAGCCTAACATAAATATATCAGGGGACCGTAAAGAGATCTCTCCCATGATCTATTTATACCCACTACTGTATCTTTAACAAGGGGACATCTTCTACATCTAGAGTTAAGAAGGTTTTTACACCAGCACAGATGGGGGTTCTTTACTGTAAGAGCAATGAGACTGTGGAATTCTCTGCCTGAGGAGGTGGCCATGGGGAACTATGTAAAAGAGTTCAAAAATGGGCTGGATGCATTTTTGGAGAATAATAACATTGCTGGTTATGTATACTAGATTTGTAGGGACAGAACTTTGATTTATTCTGACTGCCATATTTGGAGTCGGGAAGGAATTTTTACCTCTATTATGAGGGTTTTTGCCTTCCTCTGGATCAACTCAACTCGGTATGGACTCATTAGGATTATAGGTTGAACTTGATGGACTCTGGTCTTTTTTCAACCTTATGAACTATGAAACTATTGTAGAAGTAAGAAACAAAAGAAATGTACAAACATACTGCTAAGAAAAATTAGAAAAAAATAGGACAGGGTAGTATAGGAAGACATATTTAATAGCCTCATTTAGGCCTAAAAATACAAAATTATTCCTTTCTTTTTAAATATGGTGCTTGCTTCTCTGTAGTTATTATTATTCTCTTTATGTTGGGACTTTGATGACAATGAAATCACCATTTAGTTCTTCTGTGACACTCTATGTTTCATAAACTTACTATCAATTTTGACCCTACCTAAATCAGGAAATTGTCAAAATGCCATGCCAAGAACGTGCCTTGAAGTACTTCAGTTTGAGACAAAACGTTGATATATTGGGGGGCATTCATCATTGTAGGTGCAAGTGAAGCATTTTTCTACACCTTTTTTGTGTGCTGGTAATGTGTAGCACCAAATTTATTAAATAGTCACAAAGCATTTGATAAATTTTGTGCAGGTACACATTTTCAGAAACTTCACTCTTCACTCTTCACCAAAAAGCTAAGCTAAGTCTGGGCTGGTGTAGTTTTAGAGACTTTTCGAAGTGTGGGAGGTGGAGGAGCTTATAACTGAGGCACAGTTGATTACCTAATTATAAGTGTACTGGCCCTTTAAATTTCCAAGCTCTGGTGTGCGCGCCCTAGGGGACGGGGACACGCGCGGCGGAGCAGAGAAGCAGAGGAGGAGGCAGTAGGAGCATGTGGTGAGTGATGGGCTGAAATTTGCATGAGGGCGTGTACCGCGATGCAAATCCCAGCCCCGCCGGCTGCAGCAGGAGACGGGCCATAGTGGAAGCAGGCGAGAAGCGGGGAGGTGAGCGTTCACGATCGGAGCACCGGACTGGAGCGCTCAGTGTAACAGCACCACCCCCTTTGGTCTCCCCCTCTTTTTGGAGGAGAAGAACTTCTGAATGAGGTCACGGTCTAAAATGTTGTCCTGTGCCTATGTCCTGGAGGAGATCTGGGCGATAGGCCAAGGCTGGCATCAACGATTCCGTGACATGTGGACTGGATGGAAGAAATATTGGGATGGAATTAGATCCACCGCCTCATTACCTATCCACTCCGTGATATGATTGTATAATAGAGTTGATTACACGCCTTCCTGGGCATCCTATGGTGCCTTTCAGGCCTTCATCATCCCTTCTTTATCTCCCCACTTTCCATATCCTTCTTCCTCTCTCGCTTTCTTCCCTCTACCTCCTTCCCTTTGTGTTTTCTCCATTTCATACTGCATAAGGTAACTTGGGAACCCCCGGAATCCCTCTTATCTTCTCTTTCGGTAGTACCTTACTATGTCATCCCTATAATCCTTGGTAGACAATCTGTTTTCCCATTTTCCACCTTAGTTACTTAGGTTTGTTGGTTATTTACTGGTTGTCTTACTTAACATTACAATTGTGAGACGCTTCTTTTATTACTTATACCTGTCTATGTACTGCATGTTGCTGTGTCACTCAGGACAGGTCGTGTATCCTAGCCTGATGGGGCGACCGTGGGAGTAAACTTCCCTGTTTCTCCCCCATTGTGCACATGTACTCCTGATTACGCTACCCTGTACGTCAGGTTTTCTTTTTCTTTTTTTTTTCCTCTCACTTAACTGTATGCTGTACATGTGATGTGAAAAAACAAAAAAATGGGTACTTGTTAAGGCATGTTTGATTTGTTTGTACATTACCTATGCTGTATCCTGAATAAAATATTTTGAACCATAAAATGTTGTCCTGTGGCTCCCAAGTCTTCTCCTCCTGCCCAAATCCTTCCCAATCCACAAGGAAAAAATGTTTTCCTCTAATAAACTTGGAGTCCAGAATTTCCTTGACGATATAGATATGGGTGTGAAAGATGCCCTCATTTTGTGTCAGTAGTCAGGTAAAGTGGAGAGCCAGAAGTCATCCCGCTGCCGAATGGTGACAATTCAGCTGTCACTACGCAAGCAAGTGAGCATGCATCGTGCCGATTGTGCAAGTGACTCCATCTCCACTGCATACTGCCACGGTGTGTCTGGGTCCTCTGTCTCACCATCCTCATTACCCTCTAGCTGCTCCTGCTCCTCCTCTCCTGTCCGATTACTAGAAAAACCACCCATTTGGCTAAACCTAAACTGTGCTCCACTGTGCCCCACCCCCTCCAAATCCTCCTCCAGTTCAGCCCCCACAGGGCTCATGTGGCCGTGAAATGTAGGCGCCACGTCTCCAGTGCCCTGACCAGCCATCGTTTCCAACACGTGTTGTAAGAAATGAAGCAGGGTGTGCTTTGCGGTGTATACGAGTGGCTGAAATGCATGCAAAGTTTCCTTCTAATTGTTAGGATGTCTTGCAGATGGGGGGAACACTTCAGGAACCGCTTGACAGCCCTCCCAGTCGCAGCGCAGACAAGATGTTCTTCCCATTGTCAGTCACCATGATTCCCATTTCCAGTTTTTGTGGAGTAAGCCATTCTCCGATTTCTTTATGAATGATATACAGAAATTAAAAATTGTGTAGCTCACTTAGCCACTGACCCGAGGATAACTGGGTAGGTCTATATCCCAAAGATCTAAAGATATGTGAAAAAATATATATATAATAATTATTTTTAAAAAATCCAAGAAGAGCAGCACAACTAATTTAAGTCCACATATGTAGAAGGTGCACACTGAAAAAGGACCTTGGTAAGGGGTCCACACTTGTAATATAAATCCAGACATCAGCAGCACACAAACTGGGTGAATAAAGTGGATATTTATTACATCACCAGTTTAAACAAAAGCAACGTTTCCGCGGCCTCTCACCGCCATTATCAAGGAGCTTGATAATGGCAGCGAGAGGCTGCGGAAACGCTGCTTCTGTTTAAACTTGTGATGTAAAAAATATCCACTTTATTCACCCAGTCTGTGTGCTGCTGATGTCTGGATTTATATAATAATTATTATATATAGAAACCAGTATAGCAAGACTATGCGCATTTCAAGACAATAGTCTCATTCTTCATATGCTTATACATATTTGGCTACTGAAGAATGAGATTTGAAACGCGTATAGCCTTGCTTGTTATTCTCAACTTTAAAATGTCAGCACTTATATGACTGTTTAAAGGCTATGGTTCCCGACTCGGCAGCGCTGCAGCACCTCACACTTTGTACCACTAAAAGAATCGCGCCCGCGATCCACCACGAGGACGCCAATTCACACACAAGTTCTGTTACCTGCCTCCAGCTCCAGAGACCCATTCGGCCGGATGCCTGTCTGTGCCCACCTGCACCTTGCTGGGACCGCTGAATCACTTTACCCAAGGCTGGACGCCACACTGTGCCAACTCTGATCACTACATCCTCCGCTAATATTTAAAACGCTGGCTACTGTAATCGTGAGTAACCCACTATTGCAGACTGCAGGTACTATCATTCCAGCATTTCTACATTGTCTTTACCTCTATTGTGAACGAGCTGGCAACATTATCTCCTGCACCATCAATGGGATACAAAGTTGCATTCTTATATCATTGAAAATCATTTGCTGCACGGACATCATTTTAATGGAACCATAGACTTAATATCTCTATTTGCACCAGGAGACTTTTTAATTAATTATTATCCAGCTGCTGATTGCATTACCTTATTTTATCATCATCATTTTATCACATCTTGTGCAAGGGTCCTGCACAGATGTATATTGTACCACTTTATTAAATGTTATTTTTATAATTTTTTTGTGTCCATCCTAATTCAGGTATATTAGTAAACGCATCCATCTTCTCTCACTTCTATTTCTTTTTTCTTTTTCTTTTCTCGTTCTCTATTCCTACTCTTATTTTTCTTATTTTTTCGTCCTTTTACTTTTTCTTGCTAGCTTTCACTCTTTTCTTGCTCTTTTTTTATTTTCACTGTCTCTTGAGGACTGGTTTCTATATATAATAATTAATATATATATATATATATATATATATATATATATAATAATTAATATATATATATATATATATATATATATATAGCAACAGAAGAATGCAGCAGCACACTGCCAGCACAAGGATATAGGTGAAACATGACAATGCAGTTAAAACATGGAGAGCTATACAGCTATGGTGTAATAGATGCAAATGTGAAACTATGAAATAGTGAGGCACTTAGCTCGCAAATTTGTCTCCGCCGGCGGTCAAATAGCTTGGACCGTCCCACCGCGATAAGGTAGCCTCCTTGGGACGGACCCTACACTGTGTATATGCCTCTGTGTGAACAGTTCAGTAAGCATGGCAGGATCTGGAACATCCAAGACACCTTATATACACACCTGATAGAGGTGGGTGGGGTGCAAGGCCAACATGGAGGTAGCCACTCCCCCGTATGTGCAATACAGACAAAGAATAAGTCAGCCAGCACTTTAGTTGATACCAAACTATTATATGGACCTGGCCTACAGGTGCACGCTACTAGGCTAGATATACAGCAACAGAAGAATGCAGCAGCACACTGCCAGCACAAGGATATAGGTGAAACATGAAAATGCAGTTAAAACATGGAGAGCTACCTCCATGTTGGCCTTGCACCCCACCCACCTCTATCAGGTGTGTATATAAGGTGTCTTGGATGTTCCAGATCCTGCCATGCTTACTGAACTGTTCACACAGAGGCATATACACAGTGTAGGGTCCGTCCCAAGGAGGCTACCTTATCGCGGTGGGACGGTCCAAGCTATTTGACCGCCGGCGGAGACAAATTTGCGAGCTAAGTGCCTCACTATTTCATAGTTTCACATTTGCATCTATTACACCATAGCTGTATAGCTCTCCATGTTTTAACTGCATTTTCATGTTTCACCTATATCCTTGTGCTGGCAGTGTGCTGCTGCATTCTTCTGTTGCTGTATATCTAGCCTAGTAGCGTGCACCTGTAGGCCAGGTCCATATAATAGTTTGGTATCAACTAAAGTGCTGGCTGAATTATTCTTTGTCTGTATTGCACATACGGGGGAGTGGCTACCTCCATGTTGGCCTTGCACCCCACCCACCTCTATCAGGTGTGTATATAAGGTGTCTTGGATGTTCCAGATCCTGCCATGCTTACTAAACTGTTCACACAGAGGCATATACACAGTGTAGGGTCCGTCCCAAGGAGGCTACCTTATCGTGGTGGGACGGTCCAAGCTATTTGACCGCCGGCGGAGACAAATTTGCGAGCTAAGTGCCTCACTATTTCATAGTTTCACATTTGCATCTATTACACCATAGCTGTATAGCTCTCCATGTTTTAACTGCATTTTCATGTTTCACCTATATCCTTGTGCTGGCAGTGTGCTGCTGCATTCTTCTGTTGCTGTATATCTAGCCTAGTAGCGTGCACCTGTAGGCCAGGTCCATATAATAGTTTGGTATCAACTAAAGTGCTGGCTGACTTATTCTTTGTCTATATATATATATATATATATATATATATTATTATTATTTTTTTTTTTCCACATTTCTTTATGAATGACTTTTAGCAGTTCCTCCCCTGTGTGATTCCATTTGCTAAGGAAAACCATGTGAAGAACAGCATGACACTGCCGTGCCCTGCACACATGGTATGCTGAAGGGGCACTGAGACTTGTCTGGGCAGTGGAGGCTGAGGACTTGGTGGAGATGAGGATGCAGAGTCGAAGAGTCTGCTGCAACCTCGGCCTGCGCCTGATGAATTTAGGCCTCTGCCACTCCTCTGTGTACGTCCTGGCACTTCTCTGCCTGACATACTTAGTGCGCATATGAGGGGAGTACAATGTGTTTCATTATGCTCAAAACAGTATTTGTCTAGAACAGCAGCAGGTGTGTACTTTTGGCTGTCCTTTCACAGTATCTAGGCCCTTCACAGATTAACAGGTACAAAAAAGTAAACCACTTAGAAGTAGGTATGTGGTATGCACTTATGAGGGCAGAGAAATGCGCTACAGTAAGCTTAAAAAAATGTATTGCAGTAAAATACCAGCCGGTGATTACTTTTGCCTGGACTTTCACAGTATCTAGGCCCTTGACAGATTAACAGGTACAAAATAGTACAGTACTTAGATGTAGGTATGTGGTATGCACTTATGAGGGCAGGAATATGCGCTACAGTACACTTAAAAAAGTATTTGAGTACAATATCAGCCGGAAAGTACTTTTACCTGGACTTTCATAGTATCTAGGCCCTTGACAGATTAACAGGTACAAAATAGTACACTACTTTATATGTATGTATGTGGTATACACTTATGAGGGCAGAAAAATGCGCTACATTACGCTTAAAAAAACTTTTTTGCACAAAACCAGCAGTACACAACAGTGCTGGATCACACAAAAGCTGTGTACTAAACTCAAAATGGCCCTCTGTAAAAGACTATTAGGAATGGACTGCTGGATATTATACCATCTACAGACTAGTATAACCATCAGATGATTTGTTGTGGAACAAAAACACAGAATTGTGCTGAAAAGTCATTCCTGCCTCCTCTGCTAAGGTTTATGAAGTTGAGGCAGCTTTTTGAAATGCATGAGGCAATACACAACTCTCTGCCCCTCTCTGTAAAGCAATGCTGTAGAAAGTGAATGGGAGGTTAATGGCTGCAGTGAAAATCCTTTTCAGTGGAAAAAAGAACTGCTTGTGTACTGCTGGAAAAAGCTTTTCTGTGTAACACACACACACACACAAGCTGTCCGTCCTATCTCTTTGAAGTGTAATTAATGAAGTGACTGGCTGCTATATGGCTGCCAATTATATAGGGTTGTGACATCACAGGGGTGACTGGCTGCTGATAGGCTGCATCCTGCATGTGATTCAGGGTCAGTTCCTTGCCACACGTCCTTGCCACATCTCTTCACATGTGGATCTTCCCTTTTATATGCCCAGGAGCCTGGACCACACTAAATGGAGTTTAATAAAGCGATTCTCTCAATAGAATCACGGATATTCGTAGCAAATCAAATTTTTCATGAAATTCGTAACAAATTTGGATTCGTCAGCTTCGATTCACTCATCTCTAAAAACGATCTTCCTACCTAGGGTAAATAGCTGTTTTAATGCTTCAATAAGGTGGGATATAGTCGGCACATTAGGGAACGACCAATCGTGCAAGATGCCAACCTTCGCTAGAGTAATTATGGAGTGAGGAATGGGAGGGAGATGAGTATCAGAATATGTACCGTCAGACTCGGATACTGAGATATGAAACAGTGCTTCATAGTAGCTCAGTGCTCCCGTAAAAAAGGGCTAACACATTTAATTAGGTTCATCAACTCCCTCCAATAGCTCTCCACCCTGGGACATTGCCAGATAGAATGAAATAGATCAGCTTTTTGCAGTCTGCATTTTGGGCGATAGGTTAATCTGTCAGGTTTACCTGATGAAGGTGGGAACGTGAACGCATAAATAGCCGAGTGGATATGTTTGCATTTCTCTCCATTTTTCATTGAGGACATGATCCCAGAAATCAGAGAGGCCTGCTAAGATGTGCTTGGCCACTTCCGGACTTCGTAATGTTTTGGCCCAGTAAGCACCAAGCTTACCGTGAGCCGAAGATATAAGCTATTTTCATAGTCTGGCATAAGATGCGAGATGGATCTATCATCTGTAGAGGTCACTACGAAATCAAAATCATTAGTACTAGTTTGTTACGTAAGTCACAACGTTTTGAAAAAAAGTGTGCTTTAAGTTGAGTATATTGTAAAAAATGGGATGGTGGAATGTCATAGGTGGCCATTAATTCTGGTAAAGCGAACCACTGAACCCCAGTACAAGTCATTAAATCACACAAATAATTAATTCCCGTGACCTCCACAGCTGAAACAGAGCATTATCGTAGCCTGCAGGAAAATCAGGGGTGTGTCACAGAGATAAGTGTTTGGAGATAAGATAAGAAAGAACCATCTGTTTACAGAGATTTTTCCAAGTTGCTAACAGCTCTAAACAGAAGGGACTCTTTGATGGTTGGTGGGACGAGAGAGGACAATGGAGAAGGTCCGTGAGATGCCATGGGGCAGCATATTGCATCTCCAATTGAGTGTTAGAGCATCTGGAAGAACCCTGAAACCATTCCATTATGTGACGTGATGTGCAGGCCAGGTTACATTGTTACACACTGCGCTCAGACCAAAAGCACCGGCTGTGAGCACAGTGTCCCCGACCGCCGGCAGGGCTGGGATTTGCATCGCGGGATGCGCCCGTATGCGAATCCCGGCCTGTCTCTTACCTCACTCCGCTCCTTCTGTCTCTTAGCTCCGGCGCGCGTGTCGCCATACCTTAGGGTGTGCGCGTGCCGGAGCTCTGAAATTTAAAGGGCCAGTACGCACATAATTAGTTAACACGCCTGACACCACATTATAAGTTGTTTGCACCTCCCACACTTCCCTGCTGGATCTTCAGTGCCTATTGCCTAGAGAAAGCGTTCCTATTACCTGTTTTTCCATACCCGTGTATCCAGACCTTCCTGCTACGTTTTTTTTACTACAAACCTTTGCCGCCTGCCTTGACCTTCTGCTTTGTTGACTTCGCTACTGCTTCTTCCTTCGGTACTTCGCCTTTCCCAGTAACCTGTGTGGTTGAGCCTTGTCGGGGGTAGTGACTTGGGTGTCGCCTGCTGCAGCAAGCCCATCCTGCCTTGCGGTGGGCTCTGGTGAAGACCAGCGGCATCTTAGACTCCGCTCCCCGATACGGTCCGAGTAATCAGCCACACAGGTAGAGGATCCACATCCAGCTCCGTTACAGTAAGATCCCGCCATAGATCCCACTGGGGTTCCTCTGACTGAAAACACGGATCTTGCTTCTATTGTGGTGCTTCAGTCACAGCAGTTGGCCCAACAGGCACAGGAGCTGAACCAGCTATCCGCCATGATGCAGCAGTTGCTATCTGCTGAGCAACAACTGCCACTGCCACAGCCTCCTCCAGCTCCAGTACAGCCTCCCGCTGTTGCATTCTCTTCCGGAACCAAACTCCGTTTGTCGCTTCCAGAAAAGTTTGAGGGGGATCTCAAGTCCTGTCGTGGTTTCGTGACGCAGTGCTCCATGCACATTAAACTCATGGCGGACCAGTTCTCCACGGAAGGAACAAAGGTGGCCTTCGTCATCAGTCTCCTATCAGGAAGGGCATTGGCCTGGGCAACTCCACTGTGGGATCGCAGTGATGCTATCACTACCAATCTCCAGGCATTCCTGACGGAATTTCACAGTGTCTTCAAAGAACCTGCTTGAGCTTCCTCTGCTCAGACGGCTTTGTTGAGTAATTCTCAGGGCAACTCCTCTGTGGGCTAGTATGCCATCCGGTTCCAGACCCTGGCATCTGAGTTGTCTTGGAATAATGAAGCTCTCTGCACTACTTTCAAGAGAGGATTATTAAGCAAAATTAAGGATGTCCTCACTGCCCGGAAATTGCCATCTAACTTGAATGAACTTATACAATTGGCATCCCAGATTGATATCCCTTTCTCTGAGTGATGAGAGGAACTACGACAAGAAATGGAATCTGCACGACCTTGGTGCTTTCCTCGTCTGGCACTAGTCTTCCAGCAACCCCAGCAACCTTCTATGTTCCCTCCCGCATTGGAGGCTATGCAAGTGGATTGGTCTCGCTTGACCCTGCAGGAAAGGACTCGCCGACGAATCGAAAATCTATGCCTATACTGCACCAGTGCTGACCACTTCCTCAAAGATTGGCCTCTGCATCCACAGCCACAGGGAATCACTCACACCTAGGGTTCATGGGAGAGGCCTCCCTAGGTGTGAATTCCACCTCTTCACGCTTAAATTTGACGGTCCAGCTTCATCTTCCCTCTAAAGAGATTATCTCCGTTCTTGCTTTCCTGGACTCTGGCTCAGCGGGGAACTTTATTGATGCCTCCCTAGTGCATAGGTATCATCTGCCAGTGTCTCGCCTCTTAAAACCCCTGTACAGCTCTACGGTCAATGGAGAAAGTCTAGACTGTATCGTGCTATATCGCACAGAACCCCAGTCAATGCAGATTGGGTTCCTGCATAAGGAGAATTTGTCCTTCTACGTACTCCCACACTGTACTTCTCCTCTTTTGCTTGGCCTACCTTGGTTGCAGTTTCATGCCTCACAGCTGGATTGGGAAACAGGAGAAGTTCTTTGCTGGGGTTTAAGCTGGGGACCAATTTAAAATCATTGCCTAGTTGTTACGCCGAGCGCTCCGGGTCCCCGCTCCTCCCCGGAGCGCTCGCCTCTCTCTCGCTACCGCAGCGCTCCGGGCAGCTCCACTGACCCGGTGCGCTGCGATACCGTCTCCAGCCGGGATGCGATTCGCGATGCGGGTAGCGCCCGCTCGCGATGCGCATCCCGGCTCCCGTACCTGACTCGCTCTCCGTCTGTCCTGTCCCGGCGCGCGCGGCCCCGCTCCCTAGGGCGCGCGCGCGCCGGGTCTCTGCGATTTAAAGGGCCACTGCGCCGCTGATTGGCGCAGTGGTTCCAATTAGTGTGTTCACCTGTGCACTCCCTATTTATACCTCACTTCCCCTTCACTCCCTCGCCGGATCTTGTTGCCATTGTACAAGTGAAAGCGTTTCCTTGTGTGTTCCTAGCCTGTGTTCCAGACCTCCTGCCGTTGCCCCCGACTACGATCCTTGCTGCCTGCCCCGACCTTCTGCTACGTCCGACCTTGCTTCTGTCTACTCCCTTGTACCGCGCCTATCTTCAGCAGTCAGAGAGGTTGAGCCGTTGCTAGTGGATACGACCTGGTCACTACCGCCGCAGCAAGACCATCCCGCTTTGCGGCGGGCTCTGGTGAAAACCAGTAGTGACTTAGAACCGATCCACTAGCACGGTCCACGCCAATCCCTCTCTGGCACAGAGGATCCACTACCTGCCAGCCGGCATCGTGACAGTAGATCCGGCCATGGATCCCGCTGAAGTTCCTCTGCCAGTTGTCGCCGACCTCACCACGGTGGTCGCCCAGCAGTCACAACAGATAGCGCAACAAGGCCAACAGCTGTCTCAACTGACCGTGATGCTACAGCAGCTACTACCACAGCTTCAGCAATCATCTCCTCCGCCAGCTCCTGCACCTCCTCCGCAGCGAGTGGCCGCTTCTGGTCTACGACTATCCTTGCCGGATAAATTTGATGGGGACTCTAAATTCTGCCGTGGCTTTCTTTCCCAATGTTCCCTGCACTTGGAGATGATGTCGGACCAGTTTCCTACTGAAAGGTCTAAGGTGGCTTTCGTAGTCAGCCTTCTGTCTGGAAAAGCTCTGTCATGGGCCACACCGCTCTGGGACCGCAATGACCCCGTCACTGCCTCTATACACTCCTTCTTCTCGGAAATTCGAAGTGTCTTTGAGGAACCTGCCCGAGCCTCTTCTGCTGAGACTGCCCTGTTGAACCTGGTCCAGGGTAATTCTTCCGTTGGCGAGTACGCCGTACAATTCCGTACTCTTGCTTCAGAATTATCCTGGAATAATGAGGCCCTCTGCGCGACCTTTAAAAAAGGCCTATCCAGCAACATTAAAGATGTTCTGGCCGCACGAGAAATCCCTGCTAACCTACATGAACTCATCCATCTTGCCACTCGCATTGACATGCGTTTTTCCGAAAGGCGTCAGGAGCTCCGCCAGGATATGGACTTTGTTCGCACAAGGCATTTTTCTCCCCGGCTCCTCTCTCCTCTGGTCCCCTGCAATCCGTTCCTGTGCCTCCCGCCGTGGAGGCTATGCAGGTCGACCGGTCTCGCCTGACACCTCAAGAGAGGACACGACGCCGCATGGAGAATCTCTGCCTGTACTGTGCCAGTACCGAACACTTCCTGAAGGATTGTCCTATCCGTCCTCCCCGCCTGGAAAGACGTACGCTGACTCCGCACAAAGGTGAGACAGTCCTTGATGTCTACTCTGCTTCTCCACGTCTTACTGTGCCTGTGCGGATATCTGCCTCTGCCTTCTCCTTCTCTACTATGGCCTTCTTGGATTCCGGATCTGCAGGAAATTTTATTTTGGCCTCTCTCGTCAACAGGTTCAACATCCCAGTGACCAGTCTCGCCAGACCCCTCTACATCAATTGTGTAAACAATGAAAGATTGGACTGTACCATACGTTTCCGCACGGAGCCCCTTCTAATGTGCATCGGACCTCATCACGAGAAGATTGAATTTTTGGTCCTCCCCAATTGCACTTCCGAAATCCTCCTTGGACTACCCTGGCTTCAACTCCATTCCCCAACCCTGGATTGGTCCACTGGGGAGATCAAGAGTTGGGGGCCCTCTTGTTTCAAGGACTGCCTAAAACCGGTTCCCAGTACCCCTTGCCGTGACTCTGTGGTTCCCCCTGTAACCGGTCTCCCTAAGGCCTATATGGACTTTGCGGATGTTTTTTGCAAAAAACAAGCTGAGACTCTACCTCCTCACAGGCCTTATGATTGTCCTATTGACCTCCTCCCGGGCACTACTCCACCCCGGGGCAGAATCTATCCTCTGTCCGCCCCAGAGACTCTTGCTATGTCGGAGTACATCCAGGAAAATTTAAAAAAAGGCTTTATCCGTAAATCCTCCTATCCTGCCGGAGCCGGATTTTTCTTTGTGTCCAAAAAAGATGGCTCTCTACGTCCTTGCATTGACTACCGCGGTCTTAATAAAATCACGGTAAAGAACCGCTACCCCCTACCCCTCATCTCTGAACTCTTTGATCGCCTCCAAGGTGCCCACATCTTTACCAAACTGGACTTAAGAGGTGCTTATAATCTCATCCGCATCAGAGAGGGGGATGAATGGAAAACGGCATTTAACACTAGAGATGGACACTTTGAGTATCTGGTCATGCCCTTTGGCCTGTGCAACGCCCCTGCCGTCTTCCAAGACTTTGTTAATGAAATTTTTCATGATCTCTTATACTCCTGTGTTGTTGTATATCTGGACGATATCCTGATTTTTTCTGCCAATCTAGAAGAACACCGCCAGCATGTCCGTATGGTTCTTCAGAGACTTCGTGACAATCAACTTTATGCCAAGATAGAGAAATGTCTGTTTGAATGCCAATCTCTTCCTTTCCTAGGATACTTGGTCTCTGGCCAGGGACTACAAATGGATCCAGACAAACTCTCTGCCGTCTTAGATTGGCCACGCCCCTCCGGACTCCATGCTATCCAACGTTTTTTGGGGTTCGCCAATTATTACAGGCAATTTATTCCACATTTTTCTACCGTTGTGGCCCCTATCGTGGCTTTAACCCAAAAAAATGCCAATCCCAAGTCTTGGCCTCCTCAAGCGGAAGACGCCTTTAAACGGCTCAAGTCTGCCTTTTCTTCGGCTCCCGTGCTCTCCAGACCTGACCCATCTAAACCCTTCCTATTGGAGGTTGATGCCTCCTCTGTAGGAGCTGGAGCGGTCCTTCTACAAAAAAATTCTTCCGGGCATGCTGTTACTTGTGGTTTTTTTTCTAGGACCTTCTCTCCGGCGGAGAGGAACTACTCCATCGGGGATCGAGAGCTTCTAGCCATTAAATTAGCACTTGAGGAATGGAGGCATCTGCTGGAGGGATCAAGATTTCCAGTTATTATTTACACCGATCACAAGAACCTCTCCTATCTCCAGTCTGCCCAACGGCTGAATCCTCGCCAGGCCAGGTGGTCTCTGTTCTTTGCCCGATTTAATTTTGAAATTCACTTTCGGCCTGCCGATAAGAACATTAGGGCCGATGCTCTCTCTCGTTCCTCGGATGCCTCGGAAGTTGAACTCTCTCCGCAACACATCATTCCTCCTGACTGCCTGATTTCCACTTCTCCAGCCTCCATCAGGCAAACTCCTCCAGGAAAGACCTTCGTCTCTCCACGCCAACGCCTCGGAATCCTCAAATGGGATCACTCCTCCCATCTCGCAGGTCATGCAGGCATCAAGAAATCTGTGCAACTCATCTCTCGCTTCTATTGGTGGCCGACTCTGGAGACGGATGTCGTGGACTTTGTGCGAGCCTGCACTGTCTGTGCCCGGGATAAGACTCCTCGCCAGAAGCCCGCTGGTTTTCTTCATCCTCTGCCTGTCCCCGAACAGCCTTGGTCTCTGATTGGTATGGATTTTATTACAGACCTACCCCCATCCCGTGGCAACACTGTTGTTTGGGTGGTCGTTGATCGATTCTCCAAGATGGCACATTTCATCCCTCTTCCTGGTCTTCCTTCAGCGCCTCAGTTGGCTAAACAATTTTTTGTACACATTTTTCGTCTTCACGGGTTGCCCACACAGATAGTCTCGGATAGAGGCGTCCAATTCGTGTCAAAATTCTGGAGGGCTCTCTGTAAACAACTCAAGATTAAATTAAACTTTTCTTCTGCATATCATCCTCAATCCAATGGACAAGTAGAAAGAATTAACCAGGTCTTGGGTGATTATTTACGACATTTTGTTTCCTCCCGCCAGGATGATTGGGCAGATCTTCTACCATGGGCCGAATTCTCGTATAACTTTAGAGTCTCTGAATCTTCCTCCAAATCCCCATTTTTCGTGGTGTACGGCCGTCACCCTCTTCCCCCCCTCCCTACTCCCTTGCCCTCTGGTTTGCCCGCTGTAGATGAAGTGACTCGTGATCTTTCCACCATATGGAAAGAGACCCAAGATTCTCTTTTACAGGCTTCATCTCGCATGAAAAAGTTTGCCGATAAGAAAAGAAGAGCTCCCCCCATTTTTGCTCCCGGAGACAAGGTATGGCTCTCCGCTAAATATGTCCGCTTTCGTGTCCCCAGTTACAAACTGGGTCCACGCTATCTTGGTCCTTTCAAAGTCTTGTGCCAAATTAATCCTGTCTCTTACAAACTTCTTCTTCCTCCTTCTCTCCGTATTCCTAATGCCTTTCATGTCTCTCTTCTTAAACCACTCATCATCAACCGTTTCTCTCCCAAATTAGTTTCTCCCACTCCTGTCTCCGGTTCTTCTGACGTCTTCTCAGTGAAAGAGATACTGGCCTCCAAGACGGTCAGAGGAAAAAGGTTCTTTTTGGTGGATTGGGAGGGCTGTGGACCTGAAGAGAGATCCTGGGAACCTGAGGACAACATCCTAGACAAAAGTCTGCTCCTCAGGTTCTCAGGCTCTAAGAAGAGGGGGAGACCCAAGGGGGGGGTACTGTTACACCGAGCGCTCCGGGTCCCCGCTCCTCCCCGGAGCGCTCGCCTCTCTCTCGCTACCGCAGCGCTCCGGGCAGCTCCACTGACCCGGTGCGCTGCGATACCGTCTCCAGCCGGGATGCGATTCGCGATGCGGGTAGCGCCCGCTCGCGATGCGCATCCCGGCTCCCGTACCTGACTCGCTCTCCGTCTGTCCTGTCCCGGCGCGCGCGGCCCCGCTCCCTAGGGCGCGCGCGCGCCGGGTCTCTGCGATTTAAAGGGCCACTGCGCCGCTGATTGGCGCAGTGGTTCCAATTAGTGTGTTCACCTGTGCACTCCCTATTTATACCTCACTTCCCCTTCACTCCCTCGCCGGAACTTGTTGCCATTGTGCCAGTGAAAGCGTTTCCTTGTGTGTTCCTAGCCTGTGTTCCAGACCTCCTGCCGTTGCCCCCGACTACGATCCTTGCTGCCTGCCCCGACCTTCTGCTACGTCCGACCTTGCTTCTGTCTACTCCCTTGTACCGCGCCTATCTTCAGCAGTCAGAGAGGTTGAGCCGTTGCTAGTGGATACGACCTGGTCACTACCGCCGCAGCAAGACCATCCCGCTTTGCGGCGGGCTCTGGTGAAAACCAGTAGTGACTTAGAACCGATCCACTAGCACGGTCCACGCCAATCCCTCTCTGGCACAGAGGATCCACTACCTGCCAGCCGGCATCGTGACACTAGTGCTCTGCCCGGTTTACCTTTGTTCCTCCAGGACTTTGCTGATGTCTTCAGTGAAAAGCAAGCTGACGTTTTGCCTCCATATTGTCCAAACAATTGATTTACTGCCTGGCACCACACCTCCCAGGGGCCGAATCTACCCCTTGTCTGTTCCTGAAACCCAGGCCATGTCAACCTACTTCCAGGAGAACCTTCAGAAGGGATTTATCAGGAAATCCTCTTCTCCTGCCAGAGCCGGGTTCTTCTTCGTCGAAAAAAAAATGGGTCGTTGCGTCCTTGTTTCGACTACCGAGGACTAAATAAAATTACAGTAAAAAAACGTTATCCCCTTCCTTTAATCTTGGAGTTGTTTGATCATCTGGGAGGTGCCAGGATTTTCTCGAAACTGGATCTTTGTGGTGTCTATAACTTGGCAGTTTATTCCTCACTATTCCACCTTGGTTGTCCCCCATCATATCTCTTACCAAAAAGACTGCCAATCCGAAAGTCTGAGGCCGAAGAAGCGTTAAACCACTTGAAGTCCACCTTCGGTTTTGCTCCGGTGTTGTCAAGACCTGATCCGGACTAACCATTTACTTTAGAGCTGGATGCATCTTCAGGTGGAGCAGTCTTGACACAAAAATCTTCCAAGGGCAGGTCTGCGACTTGCAGATTTTTCTCTAAGACCTCCTCCCCAGCAGAGAGAAATTATACTATAGGAGATCGTGAGCTCCTGGCTATTAAGTTGCCCTTGGAAGAATGGCGACATCTCTTAGAGCATCATCTTAGTGCATCCAATAACCATCTTTACGGATCACAAGAACTTGCTCTATCTTCAGTTAGCACATCGTCTCAACCCTCGACAGGCTCGCTGGTCCCTGTTCTTCTCCAGGCTTAACTTTTTTAATCCATTTCCGCAGAAAATAATTTTCGGGCTCACGCTTTGTCCAGATCTTCTGAGGTACAAGACATGGAATCATTTCTTCGGCATATTGTTTCTCCTGATCATCTTATTTCCGCTGCACCAGCAAGTCTTCAGCATCTGCCCCCTGGGAAGACTTTCGTATCTCCTCGTCTGAGACTTCGAATCTTGAGATGGGGTCATTCCTCTCTGTTGGCAGGTCATGACGGTATCCGTAAATCCTTGCAACTAATTTCCCGACAGTATTGGTGGCCCACTCTGAAACGAGATGTCATTGACTTTGTTCTTTCCTGCTCAGTTTGTGCCTGGGACAATACACCACATGCCAAGCCTGCCGGTCTTCTACATCCTTTACCCATCCCTGACCTGCCCTGGACTAACATTGCAATGGACTTCACTACTGACCTTCCTTGTTCTAGCGGCAATAAGGTCATCTGGGTTGTTGTGGATCGATTTTCTAAAATGGCTCATTTCGTGCCCTTGCCTGGTTTACCATCTCATCCCATATCTTCCTTCTCCATGGATTACCAACACATATTGTCTCTGACCAGAGAGTCCAGTTTGTCTCCAAATTCTGGCGGGCACTCTGCTCACATCATCAAGTTAAAGGGGTACTCCGACCCTGAGACATCTTATCTCCTATCCAAAGGATAGGGGATAAGATGTCTCACCACGGGGTCCCGCTGCTGGGGACCCCAGCAATCTTGTATTCGCCACCCACCTGTTTGGGCTGCACACTGCGTTGCCAGCTCACAAACAGCCGGGTGGAGACCACAGGGCCGGAGTATCATGATGTCACGACTCCGCCCCCTTGTAACGTCACTCCCCGGCCCCGTTATGCCAGTCTATGGAAGGGGGCGTGACGGCTCGATACTCCGGCCCCGTTGTAGCCACCCGGCTGTTTGTGAGCTGGCACCACGGCGTGCAGCTCAAACAGGTGGGTGGCGAACACAAGATTGCGGGGGTCCCCAGCGGCAGAACTCCCGCGGTGGGATAAGATGTCTCAGGGCCGGAGTACTCCTTTAAGTTGGATTTATCCTCTGCCTATCATCCCCAATCTAATGGTCAAATTGAGAGGGTGACCAGATCTTTGGAGATTACCTTCACCACTTTGTTTCTGCCCGCCAAGACGACTGGGCCGAACTACTACTCTGGGCTGAGTTTTCTTACAACCATAGGGATACCGAATCCACAAGAACTTCACCCTTCTTTGTGGTCTATGGACTTCATCCTTGTCCACCTTTCCCCTTGTCTTCTCCCTCCAGTGTCTCTATGGCAGATGAATTAGTACGGAACTTCGCCTCCGTCTGGAAGAAGACTCGTCTCTCCCTTCTTCGTGCCATGACCCGTATGAAATGTCAAGCGGACAAGAAAAGGCACTCTCCTCCTGAATACTCACCCGAGGACAAGATGTGGTTATCATCTAAATATATCTGCTTCAGAGTACTCTGTTACAAACTGGGTCCACGCTATTTGGGTCCTTTCAAGGTCAAGAAACATCTAAATCCAGTGGCTTATTCTCTTCATTTGCCTTCCTCCCTTCGGATCCAAAATTATTTTCATGTCTCCCTCTTGAAACCCGCCATCCATAACGGCTTCTCTAAAAAGGACATTCTTCCTACTCCCATCTCGGGTACCTCTGATGTATATTCTGTCAAGGAAATTCTGGACTCCAAACTCATCAGAGGAAAACATTTCTTTCTTGTAGATTGGGATGGATTCGGACCAGAGGAGAGGTCTTGGGAACCACAGGATAACATCCTACATCAGGATCTTCTCCAAAGATCATTGAGCCGTAAAAGGAGGGGGAGACCAAAGGGGGGGGGGTACTGTTACAACAACAAAAAACGTGGTCTCAAATGGCTGGAGGTGCTCAACCCCAAATGCAGTTGTGCATTTATACTGGGGAGTAGATCCTTCCCTTGTAGTCCATTGCTAGGGGCGATCCCCAGCATAAAAATGCATACAATGCAGGATGCCTGCAGCGGACTACAAGTGCCACAGTAATTGCCCACTGGCCCCTGTTTTGCTTATCACGCACAGGTAGGTTTAGCCATTTGAGAAACCTTGGCATTGGTGTGCGGGCTCTGATATGTCCTTTATATAAGGATATACTTGCAAATGTCTCAATTTTAACATCAATGTTGAGAGATAGCCAATGTCACTGTATACATCTACCACAGTAGTGCACCTACATTTCTGTATTGTAATGTTCTAATTGTTACACATCCACACCGTCTATCTGGTGTAGGATTCTATTGTGGCACTTGTAATCCGCTGCAGGCATCCTCCATTGTATGCATTTTTAAGCTGGGGATCACCTCTAGCAACGGAGTACAAGGGCAGGATCTGCTCCCCCAGTATAAATGCACAACTGCATTTGGGGTTGAGCACCTCCAGCCACTTGAGACCACATTTTTTGTTGTAGTTTAACCCCTTAAGGACACAGGGCGTATCCATACGCCCCCGTTTCCAAGTCCTTAAGGACACAGGGCGTATGGATACGCCCTGCGCATTTCCGGCCCCAGCCGCTAGCTGGAGCCCAGCCGGTGCCAGATGCCTGCTGAAATCATTCAGCAGGCAACCCGGCATATCGCCCAGGGGGGTCATTATGTCCCCCCATGTCGGCGATTGCCGCACATCGCTGGACAAGTCAGTCCAGCGATTTGCGTCGGGTTCTGGGTCAATCGGGTCTCCAGTGACCCGGTGACCCGGAATTACTGGCTGATCGGGGCCTCAGCCAGCAGTGGTGAGGTGGCACTGGTGCTACCTCATGATCGCCCTGATTCGTCGGCCGGATTCCCAGCCGACCAATCAGGGCGCCTGCTGCGGGTGTCACTCCCGCAACCCGCTCCGCCCCTCTTCCGGAGGACGTGAGCGGGTGCGGGCAGAAGACCCCAGGTGCTGGGGACCCTGATCCCCGGCGTCCCTGTTGGGATCGGGGCCCCAGGAGCGGCGGCGGCGAGGGACTGACCTGTGCGGCGGCGACGGCGTGGAGCAGCAGCAGGAGGTGAGTGACAGCCTCCTGCGGTTGCTTAGCAACAGCTCCCAGCATGCAAAAAGGGCATGCTGGGAGCTGTAGTTATGCAACAGCAGGAGGCAGACCACCACAACTCCCAGCATTCCCTTATGGGCATGCTGGGACTTGTAGTTTTGCAACATCTGGAGGCACATTTTTTCTATGGAAAAGTGTACCTTCAGCTGTTGTATAACTACAACTCCCAGCGTGCACAATCAGCTAAAGTGCATGCTGGGAGTTGTAGTGGTGCATCTGGTGGTTGCATAACTACAACTCCCAGCATGCCCGTTGGCTGTCGGTGACTGCTGAGAGTTGTAGTTTTGCAACAGCTGAAGGCACACTGAGTTAAGTAGCAAACCAGTGTGTCTCAAGCTGTTGCATAACTACAATCCCCAGCATCCCCAGCCAAAGTAGTATGCCTCCGGCTGTTGCATAACTACAAGACCCAGCATGCCCTTCCGCTGTTCGTACATGCTGGCTGGGGGTTGTAGTTTTTGCAACAGCTGAAGGCACACTGGTTGCAAAACACTGAGTTTGTTACCAAACTCAGTGTTTCACAACAAGTGTGCCTCCAGCTGTTGCAAAACTACAACTCCCAGCATGCACTGATAGACCGTACATGCTGGGAGTTGTAGTTTTGCAACATCTGGATGTTCCCCCTCCCAATGTGAACGTACAGGGTACACTCACATGGGCGGAGGATTACAGTAAGTATCCGGCTGCAAGTTTGAGCTGCGGCAAATTTTCTGCTGCAGCTCAAACTGCCAGCGAGAAACTACTATGAACCCCTGCCCGTGCGACTGTACCCTAAAAACACTACACTACACTACCAAAAAATTAAATAAAAAGTAAAAAACACTACATATACACATACCCCTACACAGCCCCCCTCCCCTCCCCAATAAAAATGAAAAACGTCTGGTACGCCACTGTTTCCAAAACGGAGCCTCCAGCGGTTGCAAAACAACAACTCCCAGCATGCACTGATAGACCGCACATGCTGGGAGTTGTAGTTTTGCAACAGTTGGATGTTCCCCCCCCCCAATGTGAACGTACAGGGTACACTCACATGGGCGGAGGATTACAGTAAGTATCCGGTTGCAAGTTTGAGCTGCGGCAAATTTTCTGCCGCAGCTCAAACTGCCAGCGAGAAACTACTGTGAACCCCGGCCTGTGCGACTGTACCCTAAAAACACTACACTACACTAACACAAAATAAAATAAAAAGTAAAAAACACTGCATATACACATACCCCTACACAGCCCCCCTCCCCAATAAAAATGAAAAACGTCTGGTACGCCACTATTTCCAAAACGGAGCCTCCAGCTGTTGCAAAACAACTATTCCCAGTATTGCCAGATAGCCACTGAGGCATGCTGGGAGTTTTACAACAGCTGGAGGCACCCTGTTTGGGAATCACTGGCGTAGAATACCCCTATGTCCACCCCTATGCAAGTCCCTAATTCAGGCCTCAAATACGCATGGCACTCTCACTTTGAAGCCCTGTCGTATTTCAAGGCAACAGTTAAGGGTCACATATGGGGTATCGCCGTACTCGGGAGAAATTGTGTTACAAATTTTGGGGGGTATTTTCTGCTATTACCCTTTTTAAAAATGTAAAATTTTTGGGAAAACAAGCATTTTAGGTATTTTTTTTTAACATATACAAAAGTCATGAAACACCTGTGGGGTATTAAGGTTCACTTTACCCCTTGTTACGTTCCCCGAGGGGTCTAGTTTCTGAAATGGTATTCCATGTGTTTTTTTTTTTTGCTGTCCTGGCACCATAGGGGCTTCCTAAATGCGGCATGCCCCCCAGAGCAAAATTTGGTTTCAAAAAGCCAAATGTGACTCCTTCTCTTCTGAGACCTGTAGTGCGCCAGCAGAGCACTTTTCACCCCCATATGGGGTGTTTTCTGAATCGGGAGAAATTGGGCTTCAAATTTTGGGGGGTATTTTCTGCTATTACCCTTTTTAAAAATGTAAACATTTTGGGAAACCAAGCATTTTAGGTAAAAAAAAAAAAAAACATTTTTTCACATATGCAAAAGTCGTGAAACACCTGTAGGATGTTAAGGTTCACATTACCCCTTGTTACGTTCCCCGAGGGTTCTAGTTTCCAAAATGGTATGCCATGTGGTTTTTTTGTGCTGTTCTGGCACCATAGGGGCTTCCTAAATGCGGCATGCCCCCAGAACAAAATTTGCTTTCAAAAAGCCAAATGTGACTCCTTCTCTTCTGAGACCTTTTAGTGCGCCAGCAGAGCACTTTTCACCCCCATATGGGGTGTTTTCAGAATCGGGAGAAATTGGGCTTCAAATTTTGGTGGGTATTTTCTGCTATTACCCTTTTTAAAAATGTAAAATGTTTGGGAAACCAAGCACATTAGGTAAAAAAAAATGTTTTTTTTTTTACATATGCAAAAGTCGTGAAACACCTGTAGGGTATTAAGGTTCACATTACCCCTTGTTACATTCCCCAAGGGGTCTTGTTTCCAAAATGGTATGCAATGTGTTTTTTTTTTTGCTGTTCTGGCACCATAGGGGCTATCTAAATGCGGCATGCCCCCAGAGCAAAATTTGCTTTCAAAAAGCCAAATGTGACGACTCCTCTTCTGAGACCTGTAGTGCGCCAGCAGAGCAATTTTCACCCCCATATGGGGTGTTTTCTGAATTGGGAGAAATTGGGCTTCAAATTTTGGGGGGTATGTTCTGCTATTACCCTTTTTAAAAATGTAAAATTTTTGGGAAAACAAGCATTTTAGGTAAAAAAAAAAAAAATATTTTTACAGATGCAAAAGTCGTCAATCACCTGTGGGATATTAAGGTTCACTTTACCCCTTGTTACGTTCCCTGAGGGGTCTAGTTTCCAAAATGATATGCCATGTGTTTTTTTGTTTTTTTTTCTGTCCTGGCACCATAGGGGCTTCCTAAAGGTGACATGCCCCCCAAAAACCATTTATCGCTCCTTCCCTTCCCTTCCCCTCTACTGCGCCCACTGAACAATTAACAAAGACATATGAGGTATGTGCTTACTCGAGAGAAACTGGGTTACAAATACAAGTAAACATTTTCTCCTTTTTACCCCTTGCAAAAATTCAAAAATTGGGTCTACAAGAACATGCGAGTGTAAAAAATGAAGATTTTGAATTTTATCCTTCACTTTGCTGCTATTCCTGTGAAACACCTAAAGGGTTAATACACTTACTGAATGTCATTTTGAATACTTTGGGGGGTGTAGTTTTTATAATGGGGTCTTTTATGGGGTATTTCAAATATGAAGACCCTTCAAATCCACTTCAAAACTGAACTGGTCCCTGAAAAATAGTGAGTTTGAAAATTTTGTGCAAAAATTTCAAAATTGCTGCTGAACTTTGAAGCCCTCTGGTGTCTTCCAAAAGCAAAAACTCATAAATTTTATGATGCAAACATAAAGTAGACATATTGTATATGTGAACCCAAAATTTTTTTTTTTAATATCCATTTTCCTTACAAGCAGAGTGCTTCAAAGTTAGAAAAATGCAAAATTTTCATTTTTTTCATCAAATTTGGCGATTTTTCACCAAGAAAGGATGCAAGTTACCATAAAATTTTATTACTAAGTTAAAGTAGAATATGTCACGAAAAAACAATCTCGGAATCAGAATGATAACTAAAAGCATTCCAGAGTTATTAATATTTAAAGTGACAGTGGTCAGATTTGCAAAAAACGCTCTGGTCCTTAAGGTGTAAAATGGCCTGGTCCTTAAGGGGTTAAATTTTATTCTTGGAGGTGTGTAAACTCCATATGTAATGCGGCTTGAACATTCTCTAGACAGCATCAAGGTAGCACCTGTGAGGCCATGCACCTATTTTAGCCAACTCAGGTAGGGCTTGCAGTTTGCCTCCCTCCTCCCATTGTATGTGTGCTTAGTCATGCTGGAGGGTTCCTGGGAGGACTCTGTGAGTTGACCTAATGCTGCCGTAATTGCCCACTGGCCCCTGTTTTGCCTATCACGCACAGGTAGGTTTAGTACTAGGTCCCGTGCCATTTGAGAAACCTTGGCGTTGGTGTGCAGGCTCTGGTATGTCCTTCATATAAGGATATACTGGTGAATGTCTCAATTTTAACATCAGTGTTGAGGGATAGCCAATGTCACTGTATACATCTACCACAGTAGTGCACCTAAATTCCTGTATTGTGAGGTACTGTTACACACTGCGCTCTGGCCACAAGCATCGGCCGTGAGCGCAGTGTCCATATGTCCCTGACGGCCGCGGGGCCGGGATTCGCATTGCGGGATGCACCCGCATGCGGTTCCTGGCCCGTCTCTTACCTCACTCCGCTCCTTCTGTCTCTCAATCGTGTATTGCCGTCCCTTAGGGCGTGTGTGTGCCGGAGCTCTGAAATTTAAAGGACCAGTACGCCCATAATTAATGAATACACCTGACACCACATTATAAGTTGTTTGTACCTCCCACACTTCCCTGCCCGATCTTCAGTGCCTATTGCCTGAGAGAAAGCGTTCCTATTGCCTGTTTTGCCATACCCGTGTATCCAGACCTTCCTGCTACGTTTTTTGACTACGAACACTTTTAAGAGACTAGCCATCCAAGTTATTGAGTCCGTGGCTGAGTCCGAAGAAGTTAGAACTGTCCCTCAGAGACACTAGAGGCGTCCGCTAGGTCAGTGCTACCATCATCACCTGCTCCTGTACCAGTACCACCTGCTCTATCAATCCCTGCGGCCTCAGAACTTCAAAGTGTTAGGCAGGACATTGCTCAGCTGACCAAGGCCATAAAAGATCTTGTTAGCCGGACCAATCCGCCTAGCCAGGAATCACCTCCACCTAGAAAACCTGTCCCTGCTCCTTGCACTGCCAATTCCTGTAATTTTCCCTCTAACAGACCTCCAGGGACTCATATGCCCTTCCTTAGCCATTGTAATAAGACTGGACAATGTTGGGATTTAAACGGGAATCCCTCTGAGGTAGAGGAGGGGCTCACAGGGGAATCATCACCAGGTCCAGATTCAGCATGTTCCTAGTCAGGACTCTCCCTTTACATTGCCCAATGCCCCTATGTAAAAGTTGTTGTAGAGGGAGTACAGTTGGAGGCCCTAATCGACAGAGGATCTCAGGTGTCCACCATACTCAAGGATGTCTTTTACAAATATTGGAGTGCTGATTTGTTATGTGAACCTGATGATGTTGATTTTCAAGTAATGACAGGGAAAGGGAAACCAGTACCCAGACATGGATACTGGGAACCAACCATTTAAGTGGGAGAGCATATACACAGAGGACAGGGAGTGTAACCAATGTATCCGATAAGGGGGCCGCAGAGTTTATATTTGGGATGAACATTATGAGACACTGTTTTACTGAAGTAGTAGGTTCTTTGCATGCCTCTCTCCCCTACATGTCACCTTCAGGCCGGAGATTCTTCAAGTAAAGCAGAAGTTTTTCAACCATCAGGGAGAAGTTTGCCGAGTACGGATTCAGGACATCCAGTAAGTAGTCTTGCAGCCTCATACGGAGACCATAATCTGGTGCCGTGCCCGACCTGGAATTAGGAACAAAGATTACCAAGAATTGCTGGAGCCGATACATCTGGAAGATTATCCTTTAGTCCGGGAAGCAAGAAGTCTAGTCACCGTCTCCGATGGGAAAGTCCCAGGCCATCTACTTAAGCTGTCTGACGCTGCCACCATCCTGCCGAAATATACTCAAGTTGCTCAGTTGTATCTCATCAGGCCGAAGAACATCCTCACCGGGATGCAGGTGGCCCGGCTGAGAAAAGCTCAGGCAGCCCCGGGGCCTGGAACAAGTCGTCCTGAACCCTGGTGGACCCAGCTCCAAGTGGGGAACAAAAACACCCCAGAAGAACAGGTTAGTGGAGTCATTAAAGTGGCCAAGCAGTACCATGAAGCTTTCAGCAAGCACCCCACTGACTTTGGCCAGACTACCACCGGATCCTGACAGACCACAGTCCACCAATCAAGGAGAGGCACTGCCATGTAGCATCGGGCATGTAACAGACGGTCAAAAAGATGTTGGCTGAAATTAAGGATGCTGATGTCATCCAAGAGAGTCAGAGTCCCTGGTCCTAGTCAAAATGAAGGATGGGACTATCCACTTCTGCTTGGACTATCGGAAATTGAATAACGTCACGCATAAAGATGCCTATCCTCTACCCCAGATGGAAGAGTCCTTAATGCTTAAGGATCAGCCGCCTACTTCTCCACATTAGATTTAACCAGCGGATACGGGCAGGTGCCCATGGCTGAAGAGGACCGAAAGAAGACTGCTTTCGTGACCCCGATGGGGTTGTTTGATTTCAAAAGTATGCCCTTTGTGCTATGCAACGCCCCTGCTACTTTCCATTTGATGGAGCGATGCCTGGGACATCTCAACTTCCAAAGTGTCCTGCTATTTTTAGATGATGTCATCATATGCTCCAAAACTTATCAGGAGCATCTTAACCAACTAACAGAGGTATTTCAATTCTTGATCCATCATGGGCTTAAGATTAAACCCTCTATTGAAGCCTCAGGAACACTACCTAGGTCAAGTCGTCAGCTCGGAGGGAGTTCGACCTGATCCGGGAAAAGTGAAGGTTGTCAAAGACCGGCCAACCCCACGCACAGCAGCTTCATCCCCCACTTCGCTCAGATTGATGGACCCCTTACAGCTTTCCTCAGGGGTACCAAAAAGGAAAACTACAATAGAAGACTACCTGTCAAGTGGGCCGAAGAGCAAGAGACAGCGTTCTGAGCTCTTAAGTATCTGTTGACCAAACAACCTATCTTGACGTATCCGGATTATAGTCAACCTTTCCGACTATATACCAATGCCATTTTTGAGGTTGTGGGCGCTGTCTTATCCCAAGTCCAAGAAGACAAAGAGCGGGTGGTAGCTTATGCCAGCCGACATCTGCGAGGAGCAGAGAAGAACGACTCAAACTACAGTTCCTTCAAGTTGGAGGTCCTCACCTTGGTCTGGGCTGTGACCGAAAAATTTAAGGACTATCTGTCTGCTACGCCTTTTACCGTCTACACGGACAACAATCCGTTGGCCCATCTGAATACTGCTGAGTTGGGGGCCATTGAACAGCATTGGTCCTCAAGATTGGCTAACTACAACTTCAGCATCAAGTATCGAAATGGCAAGTCCAATGTAAATGCAGATGTACTGTCTCGGATGACTCCCGGTCGCAGACGAGTGGGAAGATGTGGAGATGTCCCCATTTTATCAGAGGTTCGTGAGTCAGAGTGTCCTGACTAGGCGAGATGACAGTGAACCTAGGTCCGAAAGGGTTTTGGAAGACCACTTCACGTGGAAGACTCTGCAAGATGAAAGTTAAGTCATGGGGAATCTGTTGGACTACTTGTTAATGAAAAAGATGCCAACCCATCTATGCCAGGCCTAGTGTGACTATGAGTTGAAAAGGCTGTGGCGACAGAGGAAATGACTGTTTATGCACAAGGGACTGTTGTACAGGAATTCTTTGGATCCGGTGAGTGACTTCATCAGATTCTGGTGCCCCTTAGAGACGCTGCGATGGTCCTCAACACCTGCCATCGTCAGTCGGGACACTTTGGAGTCCACTGTCAGACAAAGGTTTTATTGGATTGGGATGCGAAGTGATGTCGAGAAGTGGTGCAGCGAGTGTGTCGTCTGCAACATCACCAAGAACCTATGCAAGAATGCAAGAGCACCCCTCCATCCCATCCAAAGTGAAAGACCATGTCAAGTTGTCTCCTACCCGTTCTGGGTACACTCACACTCTCATCATGGTGGACAACTACTCTAAGTGGGTAGTAGTTGTGCCTGTCAAAGACCTCACAACCAAAATTGCTGCCCAGATGTTCAACTCTAACTGCGTGCAGACCATGGGATGTCTAGAGTCAGTCCTCACTGATCGGGGAACAGCCTTTGAGGCCCAACTGTTCCAGGAATTGTGTTGGTTCCACGACTGCAAGAGACTTCGGACTACGGCTTACCACCCCCAGGGGAATGAATTATGTGAGCGCATCAATCAAGTCTTCATCCACATGCTGCGAGCAGCATCTGTGTATGAAGAGTGGCCCCGGCTGTTGCCAGAATTGTTGGAGATCTATAACAATACCATTAACTGCTCCACTGGATACATCCCCTTCTTCCTGATGATGGGTCGACATATGCAACAGCCGAAAGATCAGGCATTTGGACTGCAAGCGCCCTTTAACCCCTTAAGGACCCAGCCCATTTATACCTTCAGGACGCGGCCATTTTTTGAACATCTGACCACTGTCACTTTTTAAACATTAATAACTCTGGGATGCTTTTACCTTTCATTCTGATTCCGAAAAAGTTTTTTGATGACATATTCTACTTTATGGCAGTGGTAAATTTTTGTTGATACTTGCATCATTTCTTGGTGAAAAATTCAAAAATGTGAGAAAAAAAAATGAATTTTTTTTTTAACTTTGAAGCTCTCTGCTTATAAGGAAAATGGATATTCCAAATAAATTTTATATTGATTCACATATAAAATATGTCTACCTTATGTTTGCATCATAAAGTTGACATGTTTTTACTTTTGGAAGACATCAGAGGACATCATTCCGTAAGTGTGTTAACCCTTTAGGTGTTTCACAGGAATAGCAGCAAAGTGAAGGAGAAAATTCAAAATCTTCATTTTTTACACTCGCATGTTCTTGTAGACCCAGTTTTTGAATTTTTACAAGTGGTATAGGAGAAAAAGTGCCCCAAAATTTGTAACCCAATTTCTCTCTAGTAAGGAAATACCACATATGTATATGCAAATTTTGCTGAAATGGTTTTTGGGGGGCATGTCACATTTAGGAAGCCCCTGTGGTGCCAGAACAGCAAAAAAAAACAAAAAAAAACACATGGGATAATATTTTGGAAACTACACCCATTAAGGAATGTAACAAGGGGTACAGTGAGCTTTAACACCTGACAGGTGCATGACGACTTTTTGTTAAAGTTGAATGTGTAAATTTAAAAAAAAATTAACAAAAATGCAGTTTTTATCCCCAAATTTTACATTTTTACAAGGGGAAATAGGAGAAAATTACCCCCAAAATGTGTAACCCCATTTCTTCTGAGTATGGAAATACACCATGTGTGGACCTTAAGTGCTCTACTGGCGCACTACAATGCTCAGAAGAGGAGGAGCTCCATTGAGGTTTTGGAAAGAGAATTTGTTTGGAATGGAAGTCAGGGGCCATGTGCGTTTGCAAAGCCACCCGTGGTGCCAGAACAGTGGACCCCCCACATGTGACCCCATTTTGGAAACTACACCCCTCACATAATTTAATAAGGGGTGCAGTGAGTATTTACACCCCACTTGCGTTTGACAGATCTTTGAAACAGTGGGCTGTGCAAATGAAAAATATAATTTTTCCAAAAATCTTTCTGACACCTGTGGGGCGTAAATGCTCACTGTACCCTTTATGACTTTAGGTGAAGGGTGTAGTTTACAAAATGGGGTTACATGTGGGTGGGGTCCATTGTTCTTGCACTATGAGGGCTCTGTAAACACACTTGGCCTTCAATTCCGGATACATTTTCTGTTCAAAATCCCAATGGCGCTCCTTCTCTTCTGAGCATTGTAGTGCACCTGCAGAGCACTTTACATCCACATATGGGGTATTTTCTTACTCAGAAGAAATGGGGTTACAAATTTGTTTTTGTTTTTTTCCTATTTTCCCTTGTGAAAATGTAAAATTTAGGGTAACACCAGCATATTTTTTTTACACTAACAGGCTGGTGTCGCCCCCAACTTTTCCTTTTCATAAGGGGTAAAAGGGTTAAAAGCTCCCCAAAATTTGTAGTACAATTTCTCCCGAGTACGGAAATACCCCATTTGTGGCCCTAAACTGTTTCCTTGAAATACGAAAGGGCTCCAAAGTGAGAGAGCGCCATGCGCTTTTGAGGACTAAATTAGGGATTGCATAGGGGTGGACATAGGGGTATTCTATGCCAGTGATTCCCAAACAGGGTGCCTCCAGCTGTTGCTAAACTCCCAGCATGCCTGGACAGTCAGTGGCTGTCCGGAAATGCTGGGAGTTGTTGTTTTGCAAGAGCTGGAGGCTCTGTTTTGGAAACAAAATAACTTTTCATTTTTATTGGGGGGGGGGGGCAGTGTAAGGGGGTGTATATTCAGTGTTTTAAAATTTATTATGTGTAGTGTAGTGTTTTTAGGGCACATTCACACTGGCGGGTTACAGTGAGGTTCCCGCTAGGAGTTTGCGTTGCGGCGAAACTTATTGTAAACCCGCCCGTGGGAATGTACCCTGCACATTCACATGTGGGGGAAAACCTCCAGCTGTTTCAAAACTACAACTCCCAGCATGTACTGATAGACCGTGCATGCTGGGAGTTATACTTTTGCAACAGCTGGAGGCACACTGGTTGGAAAACCTTCAGTTAGGTTCTGTTACCTAACTCAGTATTTTCCAACCAGTGTGCCTCCAGCTGTTTCAAAACTATAACTCCCAGCATGTACTGATCGCGGAAGGGCATGCTGGAATATGCAGTTATGCAACAGCTGGAGGTACGCAACTACATCTCCCAGCATGCCAAGACAGCTGTTTGCTGTTTGGGCATGCTGGGATTTGCAGTTTTGCAACATCTGATGGGCTACTGTTTAGAGACCACTGCACAGTGATCTCCAAACTGTGGCCCTCCAGATGTTGCAAAACTACAAATCTCAGCATGCCCAGACAGGAATCTGCCGTGTGGGCATGCTAGGAGTTTTTGTTTTACAAGATCTAGAGGGCCACAGTTTTGAGATCATTGCAAAGTGATCTCCAAACTGTGAAGCTCCAGCTATTGCAAAACTACAAATCCCAGCATGCCCACAAAGCAAACAGTTGTCTGGGCATGCTGGAAGTTGTAGTTTTGCAACATCTGGAGGGCTACAGTTTAGAGACCACTGTATAGTGGTCTCAGACTGTAGCCATCCAGATGTTGCTAGGCAACTCATCGGCTTCCGTAGGATCCAGGGAGCCGCATCGCCGTCCTCTTCTTCTGCAGATCTCCACCGCCGATCGCCACCCGCAGCCTCCACCGATGGGTAAGTGGACTATGGCGCCGGTATCCCCATTCTGTCCAGCCTATTGTGGGTGGGCAGAACGGAGAAACCGAAAGTTAACCCCCTGCCCCCGATCTGTTATTGGTCCTCGCTCTAGACGACCAATAGCAGGTATAGGAGAGGTGGCAGGGGGATCCCTTCAGGGGGATCGTGGGTGTCTTGGCAAATCGCCGGTGTGAATTCGACGGTGATTTGCGCCGATCGCCAACATGGGGGGTCTGATGACCCCCCTGGGCATTTGTGCGGGGTGCCTGCTGATCAATATCAGCAGTTACCCCGGTCTGGTCCCCGCACGCCTGTGAAGAAGGGTCTGCCATAAAGGTTGTATAGACTTGTCAAAGGGATTCACTAGCCTGGGTGTATTTAACCCCTCAAGGACTCAGCCCATTTTTACATTAAAGGGGTAATCCAGGTATATTTTTTATTTGACTATGCTACTGGGGCTGTAAAGTTAGTGTAGTTCATTATGTAGTGTCTGTACCTGTGTGTGACGGTTTTCTCGCAATTCTTATGTGATTTTCACCCCAATATTTATTTTTAACAGCATACAAAATTACTGTTGTTTCAGATTTTTTCCCGAGACCTGACCTCACTAGTCAGCTGATGACAGGAAGCCTGTCTGCTTCAATGGGTGGAGTGATCGCTTGGTGGGAAAGAGATCAATCTGCAACTAATGCAACAGCTGTAGGCGCCATGATTGAAAACCACAGGTCTTTTGAATGGATGCAGCTCATTTATGTATCAATGGGTGGGGTGGCTTATGTGTGGGAGGGAAGAAAATGGAATTATGAGATTTGAAGGCAAAAGAAAAAGAAGAAAACTCAAACAGGGAATACCAGTTCATAAAAAGCTAGCCACAGTATTATGGTAATCTCACAACATAGCAATTTAACCCCAGGACAAGCGTAGATCCTCCCTAAGCATGTCCATTACTGTCTGCCAGATACATACTAAAATCACCTTATGGTTGATAACCCCTTCAAGAACAATCTTCATATTTGCATATATATATATATATATATATATATATATATTATATATATATATGTGTGAAGGTTAACTGAAAGAGTTAACCTAATTTGTGGGAGGAGTCTGTACACTACTTAAGGCAGAGACCCTGGGCACTGGGTCTCTGCTTCAGTACCGCCGTGTTTGTGTTTACGATTCCGGTTCTCGCAATTGTAGAGCCCTAGAGAAGGTAAGTGTGTAGCTTGGCTACGCTACACTTAACTCACATATGTCTTTCATTTGTTGGGGGGGGGGGCTCTGTAGCCCACGCAGAAGGCACGGCAGACAGCCGAGTTCAGATACACATAGAGCCAGCTTCCGTACGTATGGCCTCCTTATGCAGAGCGGCGTCTGCACGTGTTAATGTTTACTTCCACCGGTCACGTGTTTATCTCGGGGCAGTGTACAGGAAGCAGTGAGCACCGCTCCGTGGTATCTCAGGAATGCAGGAGGAAAGCCTTCTCCAGGGGAGTTGGGTAAGGATAAAGCCTACAGTACACATGCTAAAGACCAGCCGGGTATCATGATGTTTTTATTGTGGGGGGAGGGGTTTTCAAATGCAGGTCTTACCTCTTCACCCCCTTTTCTTCTGCATGTGTCAGTGCAGAGCTGCCTATTGGCTCGACCCTTTTTTAGGCTGTAAAAAAAAAAAAAGGGAGAGGCTGCTCTATATATATATGTGATTGCTAGGTGGCGCTTTCTAGTGTGACCACAAGGTTGCTAGTGTATTTTCTGGTCCTTGTCATATTCGAGGGGTAATGCTAGGTGGTTAACTGCAGGCGTGCTTTCCGTTTCAGGGTCCTGCATGATGGTAATAAAAGAGGGAATCTTGTTTTTCAGGTATTTGTCTTGTCCCGTTCAAGATTTCTTCGGCATTTCCGTGGTAGGGCAATCCGAGTATGTGTTTCTGTTTTATTATCGGAAGTACTTGTGGTCTCATGTATTGTGTATAATTAGGTTACATTTCAATCTCTTTCCACACGATCTTCCGTGGTTTAGGTTAACCTCCTTATTCATTGGCAGCAAGGTTGAAGTCTTTCTTCAGTAGTAATACATTCTGGGGATTTTTGTTTCTGCGTGAGTATTAGTAAATTAGCCTCAATTTGTGGTCTTTATAGAGTTACTTGAGGGATAGGGGGGGCGGGCTTTATTAGTCACGCTCTCCTTTACGTCTATTTAGAGGCGGATTGCCGGGTCAATCCTCGAGTCCTCACGTTATGGGGTTCAGGGATATTTTACGGTTAAAAGAGAGGGGCGGGGGAGGTGGAGGGAAGGGTTGCCAGTAGAGGTGGATTGCCCCGCCAGTCCTGGCGCCTCGTAGTCTGGTTAGTTACATAGTTCACTTGTCTTGTCTTTGAGCCCTTCTCGGGGCTGATTGTTATCAATCCACGCGCCTCATGTTGTCTCCTCCTTGTCACATGGGTTATCTGCTTAAAGAGCTGTCTTCTGATTGGGGGTATTGTTGTTGTTACTTTAGGGGATGTCCCACGTCTCCGAGAGTATGGAAGAGGCAGCAGCCCCCCCTTCTCCGGCCAGATCTTCATCCATGGGTAGCGTGCAGTCACTCAGGACCTGGACCATCCCCAAGATTACGGCCGAATTACGTCCGAACTACGCCGTCGCGGGATTCCTTTCCCTGCCACGGCAAGGAAAGCCGAACTGTTTAGGCTCCTAAACTCACAAGGGACCCCAGGCCCTCAGGAGCAGACTGATCATGAATCTGTTTCTCTAGTGCAGATTCACACTATTCTAAATTCGCTATCCGCGTCCATGCTGGATGGACAGAATAGGCTTGTGACTCTCGAGGCTCGGTCTAACACCTCGGCTCAGGTGGTGCCACCCGTGTCCGCTGGCACTACCCCGCCACAGGTACCCACGCCAGTAACGGACCCATTGGGTACTGATGCCAATCGGGCATCCGCTCCAGCTACTTCTTCAGTCCCTCTTACTGGTGCTTTGGTCACGCCGGGGTTGGGATTAGTGGTTCCCAATACGGATCCCACTCCTGGTCTGACTACCCCAGGTACGTCTGCTCTATCTGTAAATCTCATTCCAACCCATTTCATACCTGAAGCTATCAGGAAAGACATCCTCGAGGGAAAAGATGTCAATCTTGCCTCTCTCCTGGTAGCTTCTCAAGACGTTTTGGACAACAAGACCTTTGCCTATGGTGAAGTGTTGTCAAAGCTCGAGATCCCAGACTCAACAGGAAGTTAAACATTCCGGAGTTTGTGTTGGCATTCAGACTTTGTAGGGATGTGGTATGCACAGCCAATCCAAATAGGAGAATTGAATTAGATCAATACCTCCATAAGTTGGTGGATTTAGGATATAAATATGGAGGATTCACTTTCTATGACTACCATCGTTCGTTCTCTGCCAAAGCTGCTGACACATTGTTTCAATTCCAACAGAATACGAATTGGGCTGTCTTGGACACAGAACTATTCTGCAGGCATTTTGCCGGTCTGAGGGCACCTTTGTGCGCTGTCTGCCAGTCCTCCACGCATGCCACTAATTGGTGCCCTGGCTCTGCAGCTTGCTCATCTGTGGCCGAGAACAGCTCTTCACTCAAGTCACAGCCTGGGCCTAACATAGACAAGCTGGGTAGGCCAGTGCATTACTTAGATAATGCTCAGATATGTAATAATTTTAACTACTCTTCGTGCAGGTTTAGTCAATGCCGTTTATTACATATCTGCAGCATTTGTCATAGGGCTCATCCTAAGATGCAATGCCCCAAGAAATTGGGTCCCGAGGCATAACTAGGTAGAGTCAATACTCAGGTGCTCAGGGCATATCTGTGTGGTCATTCGGACACAGATTTAGTGGAATTCCTGTGCAAGGGGTTTGAGCAAGGTTTTCACACCGGCCTGGTTAGTCTTCCCCAAGAGACTTTTGAGTGTCGGAATCTTCTATCAGCATCCTGTAACCCCAGCATTGTAACCGAGCTCTTGAGGAATGAGGTGCTCAAAGGGATCGTGATAGGTCCATTTTCTAGGGCTCCCTTCAATCAATGGAGGGTGAGCCCTATTGGGGTAGCATGCGGGAAATTTTCGAATAAACACCGTCTCATATACGACTTGTCAGCACCTCATTCTACTAATATCCCTAGTATTAATTCTCTGATACCATCCGAAGAGTTTAGCATGAAGTATACATCAGTGGACGTGGCAATACAGCGAATCCTGAACCTTGGTCCCGGCACCTGGCTGTCAAAGGTTGATATCTCCGATGCCTTTAAACTGTTACCTATACACCCAGACTTATGGCAGTGGCATGGGATCAAATGGGAGGGGCAATATTACTTTGCCACGCGCCTGACCTTCGGGTCTAAAAGCAGCCCTGGCTGTTTGATACCTTTCCTCTGCTGTAGAATGGTCTTTGGTCAATCAGTGGTCGTGCGCCAACGTGTTACACTATCTGGATGACTTTTTGTTGCTTGAAGGTTCTAGTTGTGAGCCTAGGGATTTACAGACTGTTTTGTCAGTGTTTTAGTGTTTGAACATACCAGTAGCTGAGAAGGAAGTTGAGGGACCCTTCACTTCCATCACCTTTTTAGTGGTGGTACTGGACTTGACAGACATGGTGGCCAGACTCCCACAGGAGAAGCTGGACCAAATCCGGGTGGTGATTCACAGCATGGCTTGTTCTCCGGCTACAAATAGACAACAGCTCTTGAGCCTGTTAGGCATGCTAAATTTCGCCACGAGGATTATCCCTCAGGGCAGAGCGTTTGTGTCCGGATTATTAGCCTTGCTGCCTTCAGCTCCGGAGGCAGATTCTCCTGTGGTCCTTGATCAGGCATCAAGATCAGATTTGATGATGTGGGACCAATACCTGATGGGGTGGAACAGGATCTCATTGTTCATTCCCTTAGCTAATCAAACATCTCCAGTGGTCATCACGAACGCAGCGGCGTCAGCAGGTTACGCTGCCATATTCACCACGCACTGGCTATCAGAATCCTGGTCCCCAGAGCTCCTGGCTCTTCCAGAATTCTCCATCACATCTGATCTCTTTGAGATTGTTCCTGTCGTGGCTGCTGCTCTGACATGGGGTCATTTATGAAAGGGGCAGTCTGTGGTCTTCTATACAGACAACATTGCCATTCGAGATATAATATGCAAAGGCAGGTCTCGGTCTCTTACAATAATGTCTTTCCTCCGCAGATTAGTTCACACTGCTCTCGCTCAGGAATTTCACATTGAATGTATTCATATTCAGGGGAAAAAGAATATTGCCGCTGACGCCCTTTCCCGCTTTAACTTTCAGATCTTCCGTCAAGTCATGCCAGATGCAGATCGGGTGGCCACTCGGGCACCTCCGTTCAGGGCTTTGATGCTGGATTAGACAGACACTACCTAGGGGCCTTAGAATTAATTAATCACTCGCTAGCAAACAACACCGCTAGATCTTACAAGATGGCCTGGAACGCTTTTCTTAAATTCCATCACAAACATCCATCTTCTTCCCCTTTTGATTTACAGTACATTCTAGCGTTCATATCATTTTGCCACTCATCACTCAAATTGTCCCATAGCTCTATACGATTATATTTAGCCGGGGTACAACATTTCCGGTCACTTTGTCACCCCAGTTTGCCTTCCATCCTTGGAACTCATCCGGTCAAAGCAGCCCTGAAGGGGTTACAGAAATTAGAGAAACCTAAACTACCATCCAGAGTTCCCGTGTCTGCTGCCAATTTTCAACTGTTCAGTACCATTCTGGATGGCAGTCCGTTTGGGGTCTCCGCTAGTACGGTTATCAAAGCAGCCATTTATCTAGCCTATTACGGGTTTCTTCGACCGGGTGAGTTCACCAAGACTACATATAATGCCTCGATATTGTTAATAAGACATTTATCACCAGCGGGGTCAGGTTTCAAGTTATCACTGGGGCACACTAAGACGCAGCAGTTAAAGCATGATGAAATCAACATCTACCCATCCAATAATCAATGGTGTCCAGTCAAGGTCCTGCATCAATTGCTGAGGTTGCTTCATGACAAACCACCAAGTTCGCCATTACTGCCATTTCCCGTGTTGCCCCTTACATCTCGGGATTTTGTAAGACATGTTCATATCTTAGCTCACAATGCAGGTATGGATCCAGCAACGGTGTCGGGGCATTCTTTCAGGATGGGGGCCGCATCCTCTGCATCCAGGCATGCTGTTCCATCTCACATTATTGAAAAGTTGGGAAGATAGAGGTCTCCTTGCTTCAACAGATACATACCAGACCCACAAGTGGAAATGGCTACTGCATTTGGCCAGCTGGCTAATGTTTAGATTGTATTTGTTGTTTAAACAAATAAATATTTATTATTACATTCACAAACTTGAGTGTTTTGCCCTCTTCTTCATAGGCTACCTTATTTGGCCACCTGGGCACAACTCAGGCTCATGTTGTTAGGATTATTATACGTCTGATACATTGTAACTTGACCACAAGTGAAGGTTAACTGAAAGAGTTAACCTAATTTGTAGGAGGAGTCTGTACGCTACTTAAGGCAGAGACCCTGGGCACTGGGTCTCTGCTTCAGTACCGCCGTGTTTGTCCCACCCTCCCTCCCGTATTTTCATAATTTCCATTTACTTTTCATATATGGGTAGCCCTCTTCTTCATAGGCTACCTTATTCGGCCACCTGGGCACAACTCAGGCTCATGTTGTTAGGACTATTATACGTCTGATACATTGTAACTTGACCACATTATATATATATATATATATATATATATATATATATATATATATATATATATATATATATATACTTATTTTATAACATAATCAACAACAAAAAATATTTGTGGGATGAAATGAGAAAAAAAATGCCATTTTGCACCTTATCTTTATTCTGTAGGTCTATACAGTTAAAAGGATACTCAATTTATGTAGGTTTTATTTACTTTATTACTTAAAAAAATAAATAAATACATGCACCAAAAATTTGTATGCTTAAAACTGTCATATTTTGACCCCTATAACTTTTTTTATTTTTCCGCGTATGGAGTTATATGAGGGCTCATTTTTTGACTCCGTGGTCTGTAGTTTTTATTGGTATCTTATTGGTATTGGTATTTTTGTGTACCTGTTCGCCCTGTGGATATTTACTGATAGTTTAGATTCAAATGCAGATTGTTCTGATTTATTGTTTTAAACTTGCATGATACTACATATTGTTCATAGAGATGAGCGAATCGAAGTTGACGAACCCGAATTCGTTACGAATTTCATGAAAAATTCGATTGGCAACGAATACGAATATCGCTGCAATTCTATTGCACGAATCGCTATATTAAACTCCATTTTACAGCGTTCCAGGCTATTGGAGACCTAAGATGGCGGATCCACATGTGAGTACATGGGGCAGGGGATTATGGGAGGGCGGGAAACAGCGGCGGGAATGAAGGTAGGCGGGCTGACCCTGAACCACGTGTGAGATGCAGCCTGAAGGTAGGCGGGCTGACCCTGAACCACATGTGAGATGCAGCCTATCAGTGTTCACTGACCCCTGTGATGTCACAGCCCCTATATAATCGGCGGCCATCTTGCCTCTCTTCATTTTATCTATGCACTCAGATGGAGAGGACGGGAATGTGTGTGTGTGTGTGTGTGTGAAAAGCTCATACCACAGCGTTACACTGCAACTGCTAGTCAAATCAGACTTAGGGAAAGGCAGGAGTGCTGAGTACTTTGCTGTAACACTGAGAAGGATCATTGATAGCTAAACCTCCTATTCACGTTATTGAGCATTGCAGCAGAGAGGGGCAGATAGCTGTCAGCTGCCTCACACAGATCTCCAAGCTGCCTGAACTTTCTGAAGCATCTTATCTCCTCATTTTTCAGCCCAATTGATTTTTTTTTGCTCCACAAATCTTCTGCTGCTAAGAATTGTGTGACAGAGTGCAATTTAGGGTTTAATCCCTGGATATTTTTTTTTTTTGTGGTGCTGCACTGTTGGGTCCTGCTGCTGTTCAGAAATAAGTCATATTAGTGTGGACTTTAGTGCCTTTTTACAATTTTTCACCTGTTACTCTGTCTCTGTGCTAAATAGGGCCTACATACAAGCAAATAGCGTACCATATACCACCTTTTTTTCTGTCTCTGTGCTAAATCCAGTGTTATACCACACGTTATACACCTGCCAATGTATTAAAGTAAAAAAAAGTTTTTACTGAGTACAAATACGCTTAACCGTGGCCTTATCATTGCAAAGGCCTAAATACAAGCAAATAGCGTACCATATACTACCTTTTTTTCTGCCTCTGTGCTAAATTCAGTGTTATACCACATGTTATACACCTGCCAGTGTATTAAAGAGAAAAAAGGTTTTCCTGTGTACAAATACGCTTAACCGTGGCCTTATCATTGCAAAGGGCCTACATACAAGCAAATATCGTACCATATACCACCTTTTTTTCTGTCTCTGTGCTAAATTCATTGTTAAACCAACACATTATACACCTGCCGGTGTATTAAATACATTTTTTTTTTCCTGAGTACAAATACGCTTAACAGTGGCCTTATCATTGCAAAGGGCCTAAATACAAGCAAATAGCGTACCAGATACTACCTTTTTTTCTGTCTCTGTGTTAAATTAAGTGTTATACCACACATTATACACCTGCCGGTGTATTAAAGAAAAAAAAAGTTTTTCCTGCGTGCAAATACGCTTAACAGTGCGCTCATCATTGCAAAGGGCATACATACAACCAAGTAGTGTACTATTTAGTACCTGTATTTCTGTCTCGGTGCAAAATTCAGTGCTATTCCACACATTAGTATACACCTGCTGGTGTAATTTAAAAAAAAAGTGTTTTTTCTTCGTAGAAATACGCATACCAGTGCGCTCATCATTGCAAAGGGCATACATACAACAAAGGAGTGTACTATTTAGTAACTGTTATTCTGTCTAGGGCCTATATACTTTGAAAGGACAGCCGTAAGTAATCGTCTGCTGCTGTTCTATACCCGCATAAACGCACTAAGTATGTCAGGCAGGGAAGTGCCAGGATATGCACAGGGCAGAGGCCTACATACGTCAGGCAGAGTTGGCAGCAGACTTGGGGCGAGTGGCAGCTGGAGTCGTAGCAATAGGCCTGAGCTTACGTTAACACCCAGCGGTCGTGTCGTCGACCCATCTCTCCTCGTCAATTGGTTTGCACACTCATCCCCATCATCACAAGCGACATCTGACAACCCCAGTCGAGAGTCGGTGGGTTCCTCAGACACAACCCTCAGTTGGCATGGCCCGGGAGCAGTCCCCGTAATCCCATTGCCTTTGTCCTATGCTGTTCCCTCTCCCAAATAAGTAACTCATGCTTTGGATTCAGCTCCACTATTTAGTGAGGACGATGTAATAGAGAACAGTCAGCATTTAATGGGCAGCCAAGAATGTGAGGAGACATGCGTCCCTTGCTCCGCAAGGCTGTCAAGTAGTGATGCGGAGAGTGACGTGGGAGGCGGTGTTTCAATTGTTCAGGGTCCTGTGGCAGACACTGTTGTGGAACACGAGGAGGACATCAGTGACGTGCACACATATTTTGATGATGATGAAGCCGATCGCAATTGGGAGCCGGGTGCAGAAGCCGGGCTTCATCATCATCAGGAGAAGAGATTTGCTATTTGTCTATGAGGCAGCAAGGCGGTAGCATGGTTGGCAATCAGCGTGGTGGTGGCAGTAGTGGAAATTCAGGAGCCAAACGTGCCAGGGGGAGACCACCTGCTTCGCGGCAAGCTACCATTCAGGGAGGTAGTGGAGCAGGGGTTCCTGAAGGCGGCGCCAATAGCAGTGAAATAGTGCGAACTGCGGGTGGGAAAATCAGCTACTCTGCGGTTTGGTTGTTCTTCATAAAGAATCCGGAGGACCTTAGCGTAGTGCCATGCAAAATCTGTTGGCAGAAAGTGAAGCGTCGCCAGGGTCCCAATCTCGGCACCACGGCCCTGCGTCAACACATGATTCGCCACCATAAAGCGGCCTGGGATAACCGTGGCTCCGAGGTAGTGGTCCAGCCTGCTGCATCACCCAGTGGCCATCCGCTCCCTCCGTCATCCAGCCAAGGCTCCACCACCTTAGCCGAAGGGAGCATTGTGTAAAACCCTCCTTCTTGCGTTCCTGCTTCTCCCGCTCGTAGTCAGCCATTCCGCCAACAATCGATCGGCGAAGCCATGTCCAAGAGACAACAGTATGCGCCCACTCAACCAACGGCGCAGAAGTTGAATGTGCTTCTGTCCAAGTTGCTGGTGTTGCAGTCCCTCCCTTTCCAACTGGTGGACTCCAACTGGTGCAGCTTTCAGGGAATTGATGGCTTGTTCCCAGCCGAGGTGGAGAGTCCCATGCCGTCATTTCTTTGCGAAGAAGGCAGTACCAGCCCTGCATAAGTTTGTACAAGAGAAGGTGGGCCAGTCCTTGAGCCTGTCGGTGTGTTCAAAAGTGCACGGCAGCGCCGACGTGTGGAGCTGTAACTACGGGCAGGGACAATACATGTCTTTTACGGCCCACTGGGTAAATGTTCCTGCACAGCCATAACAGCAACCATAACAGGTCACACCGCTTCCTCCTCCATGCTCTGGCTCCCAGGCACTTGGTCCTTTTACAGTGTGCGCCTCCTCCTCCTCCCCTATTTCCTCGGCCTCCACTGCATGTCCAAATCTTGGTGGCCCTTCATCGTACCACGTGTGTAGGGCACAAGTGTCAAGCCATCCTTCACATGGTTTGCCTTGGCGAACGGACACACAGGGAGGAACTGCTAAAGAAATACGAGTATGACTTACTCCACGAAATCTGGAAATGGGAACCATGGTGAATGACAATTGGAAGAACATTGTGGCCGCGCTGCGACAAGGAAGTGAGAACCATTCGCCCTGCATGGCACACGTATTGAATCTGGTTGTCAAGAAGTTCATCAAGTCTTCACCCCATTTGCAAGACGTCCTGACAATGGCAAGGAAACTGTGCATGCACTTCATCCACTCGTACACCGCCAAGCACACTTTGCTTGAGCTGCAGCGTCAGAACGGTATCCCACAACATAATCTCATTTGTGATGTTGCCACATGTTGGAATTCCACCCTCCATATGTTGGACAGACTGTACGAACAAAGAAAAGCCATCACGGATTTTTTGATGATACAAGCAGATAGGAGTACTCCCCTGTGTAACTTCAATGTGAACGAGTGGCAGCTCATACGTGACACCTGCCGTTTGCTGAGGCCCTTTGAGGAAGCCACATTTTTTGTTAGTCGCTCGAATTATGCCATGAACGACGTAATTCCACTCCTACATTTACTCCAAAAAATGATTGAAAACATGGCTGGTCACGGCAATGGAGACATTGCACCTACATCAGAAGGCTACATGAGTCCTGTGGGGGATGAATTGGAGGATGATGATGAGGGGCAGAGCGGAGCACAGTTTACGGTGGATGAGATGGCCGGTGTTTCTAGTCATTGGACAGGAGATGAGGAGCAGGAGCAGCCAGAGGAGCTGGAAGGTTATTACAAGGGAGGCGAAACAGAGGACCCAGACACACCGTGGCAGTATGCAGTGGAGATGGAGGCAGGTAGTCCCAGTGAGTCACTATCACAAATGGCACAATGCATGCTGAGTTGCTTGCATAGTGACCCCCGAATTGTCAAAATTCATCAGCGCGATGACTTCTGGATCTCCACCTTATTAGACCCTTGCTACCGGCCCAGAATGGGGGCCAGAATGAGGACAAACTGACCTACTTCAGGGAGCTTCTACGTAGTTGGTTGGCCGATGCCCATCAGCCACATGGTCCATTCACTCGCAGGTCTGACTCGGGGGGCCCTCTGCGCTCACCTTCCACTGCCACGGCTGCTGGGGAGGGGAGGGGTGGCAGGAGCAGTACCGGCTCAATCAGCAGCAGCCTGAGTCTACAGTCGCTGATGAGTAGCTTCCTTCAGCCGCATAGTGAAGCTACTCATCAGCAGCATGTGGTCATACAGCAGGACCTGATCCAGCAGGTGGTGGCTTACCTTGACATGACCCTGCCAACAACCGTTGAAGATCCGCTGGACTTCTGAGCAGCCAAACTTGATTTATGGCCGCAACTAGCGGAGTTTGCCCTGGAAAAGCTGTCCTGCCCGGCCAGTACTGTGCCATCAGAGCTGGTGTTTAGTGCGGCCGGGGCCATAGTCACCCCAAGGCTAACTTGTCTGTCCACTAAAAATGTGGAGAGACTGACGTTTGTCAAGATGAATCAGGGATGGATCAGCCAGGATTTCCAGCCACCACTGACAGATGGGTCTGAGTAGATTGACCATGCTCCTACAACAAAATTTTCTCTATTGTGGTTGGTTATGAAACCCTCTGGGGCAGACCTGGGCATTGTACGGCCCGCTTGCCACATACGGCCCTTTGATTGGCTCTGACCGGCCCGTGCTGATTGGGGGACAACTATGCTGCCTAATCTGGGGGACAACTATGCTCCTAATCTGGGGGACATGTATGCTGCCTAATCTGGGGGACATCTATTCTGCCTAATCTGGGGGACATCTATGCTGCCTAATCTGGGTGACATCTACGCTGCCTAATCTGGGGGACAACTATGCTCCTTATCTGGGGGACAACTATGCTCCTAATCTGGGGGACAACTATGCTCCTAATCTGGTGGACATCTATGATGCCTAATCTGGGGGACAAGTATGCTCCTAATCTGGGGGACATCTATGCTGCCTACTCTGGGGGACAAGTATGCTCCTATTCTGGGGGACATCTATGCTGCCTAATCTGGGGGACAACTATGCTCCTAATCTGAGGGACATCTATGCTGGCTAATCTGGGTGACATCTATGCTGCCTAATCTGGGGGACAACTATGCTCCTAATCCTGGGGACATCTATGCTGCCTAATCTGGAGGACAACTATGCTCCTAATCTGGGGGATATCTATGCTGCCTAATCTGGGGGACAAGTATGCTCCTAATCTGGGGGACATATATGCTGCCTACTCTGGGGGATAAGTATGCTCCTAATCTGGGGGACATCTATGCTGCCTAATCTGGGGGACAACTATGCTCCTAATCTGGGGGACAACTAAGATCCTAATCTGGTGGACATCTATGCTGCCTAATCTGGTGGACATCTATGCTGCCTAATCTGGGGGACATCTATGCTGCCTAATCTGGGGAACATCTATGATGCCTACTCTGGGGGACAAGTATGCTCCTAATCTGGGGGACATGTATGCTGCCAAATCTGGGTGACATCTATGCTGCCTAATCTGGGGGACAACTATGCTCCTAATCTGGGGGATATCTATGATGCCTAATCTGGGGGACAAGTATGCTACTAATCTGGGGGACATCTATGCTGCCTACTCTGGGGGACAAGTATGCTCCTAATCTGGGGGACATCTATGCTGCCTAATTTTGGGGACAAGTATGCTCCTAATCTGGGGGACATCTATGCTGCCTAATCTGGGGGACAACTATGCTTCTAATCTGGGGGATATCTATGCTGCCTAATCTGGGGGACAAGTATGCTACTAATCTGGGGGACATCTATGCTGCCTACTCTGGGGGACAAGTATGCTCCTAATCTGGGGGACATCTATGCTGCCTAATCTTGGGGACAAGTATGCTCCTAATCTGGGGGACATCTATGCTGCCTAATCTGGGTGACATCTATGCTGCCTAATCTGGGGGACAACTATGCTCCTAATCTGGGGGATATCTATGCTGCCTAATCTGGGGGACAAGTATGCTACTAATCTGGGGGACATCTATGCTGCCTACTCTGGGGGACAAGTATGCTCCTAATCTGGGGGACATCTATGCTGCCTAATCTGGGGGACAAGTATGCTCCTAATCTGGGGGACATCTATGCTGCCTAATCTGGGGGACAACTATACTCCTAATCTGCGGGACATCTATGCTGCCCAATTTTGGGGACAAGTATGCTCCTAATCTGGGGAACATCTATGCTGCCTACTCTGGGGGACAACTATGCTCCTAATCTGGGGGACATCTATGCTGCTTAATCTGGGGGACAACTATGCTCCTAATCTGGGGGACAACTATGCTCCTAATCTGGGGGACATCTATGCTGCCTAATCTGGGGGACATCTATGCTGCCTAATCTGGGGGACAACTATGCTCCTAATATGGGGAAAACTGATGCTTCTGGCCTTGGGCCTATAATTTTTTGAAGTTTAGCAGTAGCTAAATACATGCTTAATGCAAATGTAAACATTGATCTTTAAATGTAAGGGGTTATGAAAACCTCTTGGGTACTGCAAATGCATGCTCCAGACTCATTCTGTGTCTTTCAGGAACTACTTGCCTCCCTGGTGCCTCTGGCCTTGGGCCTTACATTTTTGGATGTTTAGCAGTAGCTAAATACATGCTTAATTCAAATTTCAACAATGATCGTTAAATTCTGGGCGCTCTGCCAGGGCCTTCTCCTACACCGCCTGGGCCAATTCGAGGACCTCACTAACCAACTCACTAACTAATCCAATCGCCTATAGCGACGTGCGGTGTGCACAAAGGGCAGGGACTTAATCTACGCCAGTTTATGACCCTCACTTACTGGTAATTCCTCTTTTTAAGGTTAAATAATTGCAATCCCAGATCCCTATCACAAACTGGTTTCAGCATGCAACACGCACCTGTCCTTAAAAGATAGAGACACGCTTATCCGTTCAGTGGATTGCTTTGTTATTGCTTGATCTTGCAATTGATTGGGCAAGGTAAGGGGTTATTAAAGCCTCTTGGGTACTTCTGAGGCCTACTCCTGACTGCTCCTGGTGCAATGTATGGGGTAATTAAACACTCTTGGGTAGTGTTATTGTTAAATTTACAGGTAATTTTATCATTAATAAAATTGAATTTTGCAGAATGTTAACCGTTACACAACGGAACGCTTGTTGCGTGTGATTTTTTTATGAAAAAAATAAATAAATAGATGGAGAGGGATTAACTCTGCTTAATCATTTTTGGCGATTAGAATCCTTTTGTCATCTGATTTTTTGGAGACAGATGCGCTTACACACATGTAATAACTTTTTTTAACCAAATTTCAAACATTGTGTGGTTTATTATTTTTGAGAAGAATGTCTTTTGGTGGTCCACCATCCTGCATTATAGAGTCTTCTGAATATGCGCTTGTTTTTAAAAACTGATGCAGCAGAGGTGGGGCCTTGGTCTTGAAATTTCAATTTTTTTTTAAACTTGAACATATTGTGTGGTTTATTATTTTTGAGAAGAATGTCTATTGGTGGTCCACCGTCCTGCATTATAGAGTCTTCTGAAATGCTGTATATGCGCTTGTTTTTAAAAAACAGGTATTTTGTCAGAAAATTTCAATCAAATTTGGCATTTTTTTGTCGTGGATTGTGAAGCCCGGGTGTGTACTCGTGCATCAGCCAACTTCAGGCTGTGTCTTTCAGGCAATCTATGGGTTCCTGATGCCGCAGAGGAGGGGCCTGGGTCTGGGAATTAAACATTTTTGGATTGCGGGTGCTACCAAAAAAGATGGACACACCCTAATCCATTCAGTGGAACGCGCCTGCGGCCCCGGACATCTGAGGGCATAACACACCTGTTATTGCTCGATCTCAGGAGAAGGGGGTTCATCATCGGGAGAAGAGAGTTGCAGATTGCCCTTGAGTCAGCAAGGCGGTAGCACGGTTGGCAGTCAGCGTGGTGTGGCAGTAGTGGAAATTCTGGAGCCAAACGTGCCCGGGAGAGACCACCTGCTTCGCGGCAGCTTACCTTTCCGGGAGTTAGCGGGTTATCAGCACTGGTCGATGAAAGATAGAGACGCGCTAATCCGTTCAGTTGAGCGCGCCTGCGGCCCCGGAAATCTGAGGGCATAAGACACCTGGTATTGCTCGATCTCACAATTGATCGTGCAAAGGTAGGGGGTTATTAAAGCCACTTGGGTACTGCTGAGGCCTACTCCTGACTGCTCCTGGTGTAATGTATGGGGTAATTAAACACTCTTGGGTAGTGTTTTTTTTTTTTTTTATTTACTGATAATTTTATCGGTAATAAAATTGAATTTTCCAGAATGCTAATGGTTACACAACGGAACGCTTGTTTTTTGTTATTTTTTAATGAAAAAAAAAACGGACAGGGATTAACTCTGCTTCATCATTTTGGGCGAAAAAATTCCTTTCGTGATCTGATCTTTTGGAGACCGATGCGCTTACACACATATTGAATTCGTTTTTGTAAAAAAATTTCAAACATTGTTTGGTTTATTATTTTTGAAAAGAATGTCTTTGGGTGGTCCACCGTCCTGCATTATAGAGTCTTGTGAACTGTTGGATATGTGCTTGTTCTTACACAAAGGTATTTCTTTAAAAAATTTCTAAAATTTGGTTGTTTTTTGGAGGGGATTGTGAAGCCCTGGTGTGTACTGGTGCATCAGCCAACTCCAGGCTGTGTCCTTCAGGCAATATATGGGTTCCTAATGCCGCAGAGGTGGGGCCTGAGTCTGGAAATTTCGAATTTTTTGATACCGGGTGCTACCTATGAGAAATCTTTGTCAAACATTTCATATATTGTGTTGTTTTTTTTTTTTTTTGGGGGGGGGGGGATTGTGAAGCCCTGGTGTGTACTCTTGCATCAGCCAACTCCAGGCTGTGTCATGCAGGCAATATATGGGTTATTGATGCCGCAGGGGTGGGGCCTGGTTCTGGAAATTTCAAATTTTTGGATAGCGGGTGCTACCAATGAGAAATCTTTGTCAAAAATTTCATATATTGTGTTGTTTTTTGGGGGGGGGATTGTGAAGCCCTGGTGTGTAGTGTACTAGTGCATCAGCCACTCCATGCTGTGCCATTCAGCCACTAAATGGTCTCCTCTTGCTGCCAACATGTCCACCCTATGTCATTCAGTCACTATATGGTCTCCTGACACTGATGCCACCACCAGGCTCTGTCATTGTGCTGCTGTGCGGCAGTGATTCTAAGAGCGATGACGTTAATCTGCATGCTATTCTGAATAGCAGTATTATTTCACTACCCCAGCACACTCCATATGCGTTTTAGGACACAGCAAAGTGTTCTATACCCCTATAGAGGCTGTATGTAGGCTAGAAATAGCCTTTTTTAATATTGATTCGCCGCGAACAAATTCGGATCGAAACAAACTTTTCGGGAAAATTCGGCGAATCGGCCAAATCAATTTTTTTTAAAGTTTGCTTATCTCTAATTGTTCACACAGAGCACCTGACCTGGGCTGGTTTAATGAGTGCAATTCACATAGAGATTATGAGCAAATTAACAATATGTTGTTAGTTACTTGTGTGTGTGTATGTGTGTGTGTATAAATAAATATATATATATATATATATATATATATATATATATATATATACACACACACGCACGTGCGCGGCGTGAGTTTGTGCTTTAGGCTGCGCATACCTATGCAGCTCCCCATGTGTATTGCCTCACATATTGTAACATCACTGTGTATTATCCCTGTACTATGATGTCAATGTGAACATTATCCCTGTGACACCACTGTGTGTATTATCCATGTAATGTGATGCCCCTGTCTATGTACTGTAAAGTAATTGTGTGTATTATCCCTGTACTGGGACATCTATGTGTATAGTTAGCCTGTACTGTGAGATCACTGTGTTTCTTAACCATGTACTATGTGTCACATGCTAGACATGCCTGCGCACGGCACGCTTCCAGCCCCAGCAGCCACTTTTCTTAAAGTGGTATTCCGGGCAAAAACATCTTATCCCCTATCGAAAGGATAGGGGATAAGATGTCTGATCGCAGGGGGCCCACCGCTGGGACCCCCCGCGATCTTCCTGCAGCAGCCCGCATTCTATGTGTAGCTGCATCTGCAGTTTCGGAAACCGCTGGCCATTACGCCCCCTCCCATAGAAATTAATGGAGGGGGCATGGCGTGACGTCACGTCTCTGTCTCGGATGCTCAGCTGTTTCCGAAACTGCAGAATGTTGCAGGGAGATCGCGGGGGGGGTCCTAGCGGCGGGCCACCCACGATCAGACATCTTATCCCCTATCCTTTCGATAGGTGATGAGATGTTTTTGCCCGGAATAACCCTTTAAGGTGGCAGAGCGTGGCTTATCGGATGCAGTAGACACCAATGTACTTGTGATGGTTGGGGCCAGAGCGAGGCCCCTACATTGCAAGGCCTTAGGTGGTGGCCTGAGTGGCCTTATGGAGGAGCAATCTCTGATGATCATGACACATGTTCTCCCCTATTTTCCTTTAAATCCAAGGTTTTTCTTATCAAAACCACCCACATGAAAAGATTTAATGCGTTATTTATGTATAAGCTTTCTTTTCTAGCACTGGAGGATTGTAGACAAGTATGTCTTGTTTTAATGGAAAGAAGTACAAAAAAAATAAAAAATAAAATCAATCTTTAGCCCTTTGGAGTCTAAGCTGGATTTCAAAGAGCAAAGAACACACTCATCCTAGCAAAACACTGATGAATAAATGTTGAGGTTTTCCTAACTATGGCTTTGTTTAATAACAACTTTTAAATGGTCAAAAGTTAAATAAAAATCACCAGTCTAACAAGAGAGTGGAAACATGGACAATAAAATAGGATAGTTTATACCATATGTGAGTAAGGCTAATCAGGATTTTTGCCACTTTTTACCTATGAATCTAACAGCAATATTCTGAGAAAGAAATGGCTATTCTTTGTGTAAGGTACCTATTGTTTGCATCTCAGGGCTACATATCTTGTATTTGACCTTCTGTTTTCTGGTCTTGTTGGCTTAGAAGAATAGACATTAATTGAGTCTCTCTAAAAGGTTTCATGCTATTGTCTTCAGGGTTCATAGTCATTTGTGCTGTTCCTGTTATCAAGAATGTTATTGTATCTACTTGTATTTTCCAACTCTGTATTGTAGAGTAGTTTCTCCACTAAAATACACAATGGGGAAGATTTATCAAAACCTGTTCAGAGGAAAAGTGGAGCAGTTCACCGTAGCATAGATTGCTTCATTTATTTTTAAAAAGGCCTCTGAAAAATAAAAGTAATTTGATTTGTTGCTATGGGCAACTGCAACATTATTCTTCTGCACAGAATATGATAAGTGTTTTTCTTCTGCACAGAATATGATCAATCTGGGCCTAGTTACTGTGAAAGGCCAGTCAAAAGTACACACCGGCTGGTGTTGTACACAAATGCTTTTTAAGCATACTGGAGCACATTGTCCTCCCCTCATAGGTGCATACCACATACGTAAATTAAGTGGTGTATTTTGTTCCTGTTAAAGTCTTAATGGCCTAGATACTGTGAAAGGCCAGCCAAGAGGAAACATCGGCTGGTGTTATACACAAATGCTGTTTTAAGCGTAGTGGAGCGTATTATACTACCCTCATATCCGCAATAAGTATGTCAGGCAGAGAAGTGCCAGAACGTGCAGAGGAGTGGCAGAGGCCTAAATTCATCTGGCAGAGGTCGCAGAAGACTGGGGGCGAGTGTCAGCAGCAGTCGCAGTGAGAGACCTGTGTTTCCGTTATCAGCTAGCAGTCGTGTCTTGACCAGCAGCCCATTTGCCGTTATCGATTGGTTAACACTGTCATCCACTTCATCACAAGTGACATCTGACACTCCCAGTCAACATTCAGTGGGTTCCTCAGACAATACTCTCAGTTGACATAGCCCGGGAGCAGTCCCTGTCCTCCCATTGCCTCTGTCCTATTCTGTTTGCTCCCACACAGAAGTACTGCATCTTATGCTGTGGGTTCAGCTCCACTATTCACTGAAGATAATCTAGATGAAAGTCAGCAGCTACTGCCCAGCAAAGAGGTGGAGGAGACATCCATCGCTTCCTGCTCTAGGCGGGCAAGTAGTGATGAGGAGAGTGGAGTGGGAGGTGGTGTTGGCAGCGTTCAAGCTCCTGAAGCAGACACTGTTGACGAACCTGAGGAGGACATCAGTGACGTGCAGACACAACTCAATGATGATAAAGCCGATCGCACTTGGGAACCAGGTGCAGAAGGGGCTTCAACATCATCAGGAGAAGAGGGTTGCAGCTTGCCCGTGAGGCAGCAGCTGAGCCAGCAAGGTGATAGCATGGTTGGCAGTCAGCATGGTGGCAGAAGTGGAAAGTCTGGAGCCAAACATGCCCAGGGTAGAACACCTGCTTTGAGGCAGCCTACCTTCCCAGGGGGTAGTGAAACAGGGGTCCCTGGAGTGGACGGCAGTAGCAGTCAATCAGTGAGAACTGTTGCTGGGAAAATCAGCTACTCTGCGGCATGGCAGTTTTTCATCAAGCATCTGGAGAAGGTTAACATTGCCCAATGCAAAATGTGCTAGGGGAAGGTGAAGCGTGGCCAGGGTTCCAATGTTGGCACCGCGGCCCTGCATCAACATATGCAGCATTACAATAAAGTGGCCTGGGAGAACCGTGGCTTTGATGTAGTGGTCCAGCCTTCTGCATCACCCAGTGGCATGCTTCTCCCTGTTTCAGACAGCCAAGGCTCCACCACCTCAGCCGAAGGGAGCTGTATGTCAAACCAATCTTCTGTCACTCCAGATGCTCCTGCTCCTCCTACTTCAAATCAATTATTCCACCAGCAATCCTTCGGCAAAGCCATGTCCAAGAGACAACAGTATGCGCCCATTCATCCATAGGCACAGAAGCTGAATATGCTCCTGTCCAAGTTGCTGGTGATGCAGTCCCTCCCTTTTCAATGGTGGAATCTGCACTAGAGATGAGCGAACTTTTAAAAAATTTGATTCGGCCGATTCGCCGAATTTTCCCGAAAAGTTTGTTTCGATCCAAATTTATTTGCGGCGAATCGATGTTAAAAAAGGCTATTTCTAGCCTACATACAGCCTCTATAGGGGTATAGAACACTTTGCTGTGTCCTAAAACGCATATGGAGTGTGCTGGGGTAGTGAAATAATACTGTTATTCAGAATAGCATGCAGATTACCGGCATCACTCTTAGAATCACTGCCGCACAGCAGCACAATGACAGAGCCTGGTGGTGGCATCAGTGTCAGGAGACCATATAGTGCCTGAATGACATAGCGTGGACATGTTGGCAGCAAGAGGAGACTATTTAGTGGCTGAATGGCACAGCGTGGAGTTGGCTGATGCACTAGTACACTACACACCAGGGCTTCACAATCCCCCCCAAAAAAACAACACAATATATGACATTTTTGACAAAGATTTCTCATTGGTAGCACCCGCTATCCAAAAATTAGAAATTTCCAGACCCAGGCCCCACCTCTGCGGCATCAGTAACCCATATATTGCCTGTACGACACAGCCTGGAGTTGGCTGATGCACCAGTACACACCAGGGCTTCACAATCCCCTCTCCAAAATCAACACAATGAGAAATTTTTGTCAAAGATTTCTCATTGGTAGCACCCGCTATCCAAAAATTAGAAATTTCCCGAACCAGGCCCCACCCCTGTGGCATCAGTAACCCATATATTGCCTGCATGACACAGCCTGGAATTGGCTGATGCAAGAGTACACACCAGGGCTTCACAATCCCCCCCCCCCCCCAAAAAAAACAACACATTATATGACATTTTTGTCAAAGATTTCTCATTGGTAGCACCCGCTATCCAAAAATTTGAAATTTCCAGAACCAGGCCCCACCCCTGCGGCATCAGTAACCCATATATTGCCTGCATGACACAGCCTGGAGTTGGCTGATGCAAGAGTACACAGCAGGGCTTCACAAACCCCCAAAAACCAACACAATATATGGCATTTTTGTCAAAGATTTCTCATTGGTAGCACCCGCTATCCAAAAATTTGAAATTTCAAGACCCAGGCCCCACCTCTGCGGCATCAGGAACCCATATATTGCCTGAAGGACACAGCCAGGAGTTGGCTGATGCACCAGTACACACCCGGGCTTCACAATCCCCTCCAAAAAAACAACAACATTTTAGAAATTTTTTAAAGAAATACCGTTGTGTAAGAACAAGCGCATATCCAACAGTTCACAAGAATCTATAATGCAGGACGGTGGACCACCCAATGACATTCATCTCAAAAATAATAAACCACACAATGTTTGAATAAAAAAAAAAAAAAAACTAATTCAATATGTGTGTAAGCGCATCTGTCTCCAAAAGATCAGATCACCAAAGGACTTTTTTCGCCCAAAATGATGAAGCAGAGTTAATCCCTGTCCGTATTTTTTATATATTTTTTTCATTAAAAAAATCACACGCAACAAGCGTTCCGTTGTGTAACCATTAGCATTCTGGAAAATTAAATTTTATTACTGATAAAATTATCAGTAAATAAAAAAAAAAAACACTACCCAAGAGTGTTTAATTACCCCATACATTGCACCAGGAGCAGTCAAGAGTAGGCCTCAGCAGTACCCAAGTGGCTTTAATAACTCCCTACCTTTGCACGATCAATTGCAAGATCGAGCAATACCAGGTGTGTTAGGCCCTTTGATTTCCGATGCCGCAGGCGTGCTCCACTGAACGGATTAGCGTGTCTCTATCTTTCATCGACCGGTGCTGGTAACCCGCTAACTCCCAGAAAGGTAAGCTGCCACAAGGCAGGTGGTCTCCCCCGGGCACGTTTGGCTACAGAATTCCCACCACTGCCACACCACGCTGACTGCCAACCGTGCTACTGCCTTGCTGACTCAAGGGCAACCTGCAACTCTCTTCTCCCGATGATGAACCCCCCTCTCCTGAGATCGAGCAATAACAGGTGTGTTATGCGCTCAGATGTCCGGGGCCGCAGGCGCGCTCCACTGAACGGATTAGGGTGTGCCCATCTTTTTTGTAGCACCCGCAATCCAAAAATGTAAAATTCCCAGACCCAGGCCCCACCTCTGCGGCATCAGGAACCCATTTATTGCCTGAAGGACAAAGCCTGGAGTTGGCTGATGCACCAGTACACACAGGGCTTCACAATCCGCCCCCAAATCATCAAAATTGTATACATTTTTGTTTTTTTAAATGTACAACTTTGTGTAAGCACAGGCGCATATCCAACATTTCAGAAGACTCTATAAGGCAGGACGGTGGACCACCCAAAGACTTTCTTCTCAAAAATAATGAACCACACAATTGTTGAATAAAAAATAAAAAAAATTGAAATTCCTAAACCCAGGCCCCACCTCAGCTGCATCAGTAACCCATAGATTGCCTGAAAGACACAGCGTGGAGTTCGCTGATGAACGAGTACACACCCGGACTTCACAATCCACCCCCAAAAATTTGTTTTTAAAATTGTCTGACAAAATACCTTTTTGTTAAAACAAGCGCATATACAGCAGTTCAGAAGACTCTATAATGCAGGACGGTGGACCACCCAAAGACATTCTTCTATAATATAATAAACCACACAATATGTTCAATTTTTTTAAATAATTGAAATTCCAAGACCAAGCCCCACCTCTGCTGCATCAGTAACCCATATATTGCCTAACGGACACAAACTGGAGTTGACTGATGCACGTGTACACACTACACACCCGTCACCCGGGCTTCACAATCCACCCCAAAAAACGGCAAAATGTTTTCAAAATTGTCTGACAAAATACCTTTTTGTTAAAACAAGCGCATATACAGCAGTTCAGAAGACTCTATAATGCAGGACGGTGGACCACCCAAAGACATTCTTCTATAATATAATAAACAACACAATGTGTTCATATTTTTTTCAATAATTAAAATTCCAAGACCAAGGCCCCACCTCTGCTGCATCAGTAACCCATATATTGCCTAAAGGACACAGACTGGAGTTGACTGATGCACGAGTACACACTACACACCCGGGCTTCACAATCCACCCAAAAAAAAAGCTAAATTTTATCGAAATTGTCTGACAAAATTTGTCTGACAATTTTTTTTTTAAAACAAGCGCATATACAGCAGTTCAGAAGACTCTATAATGCAGGACGGTGGACCACCCAAAGACATTCTTCTCAAAAGTAATAAACCACACAATGTTTGAAATTTGGTAAAAAAAAATATTACATGTGTGTAAGTGCATCTGTCTCCAAAAAATCAGATGGCAAAAGGATTCTATTTGCCAAAAATGATTAAGCAGAGTTAATCCCTCTCCATCTATTTTTAATTTTTTTCATTAATAAATCACACGAAACAAGCGTTCCGTTGTGTAATGGTTAGCATTCTGCAAAATTCAATTTTATTACTGATAAAATGACCAGTAAATTTAACAATAACACTACCCAAGAGTGTTTAATTACCCCATATATTGCACCAGGAGCAGTCAGGAATAGGCCTCAGCAGTACCCAAGAGGCTTTAATAACCCCTTACCTTGCCCGATCAATTGCGAGATCGAGCAATAACAGGTGTGTTATGGCCTCAGATGTCCTGGCCCGCACTAGCGCTCCACTGAACGGATTAGCGTCTCTCTATCTTTCAAGGACAGGTGCGCGTTGCACGCTGAAACCAGTTTGTGATAGGGATCTGTGATTGCAATTATTTAATCTTAAAACAAGGAATTACCAGTAAGTGAGGGTCATAAGCTGGTGTTTATTAAGTCCTGCCCTTTGTACACACTGCCCGTCGCTATAAGCGATTGGATTAGTTAGTGAGTTGGTTAGTGAGGTCCTCGGATCGGCCCAGGCGGGGTAGGAGAAGGCCCTGGGAGAGCGCCGAGAATTTAACGATCATTGTTGAAATTTGCATTAAGCATGTATTTAGCTACTGCTAAGCATCCAAAAATGTAATGCCAAGGCCAGATGCACCAGGGAGGCAAGTAGTTCCTGAAAGACACAGAATGAGTCTGGAGCATGCATTTGCAGTACCCAAGAGGTTTTCATAACCCCTTACATTTAAAGATCAATGTTTACATTTGCATTAAGCATGTATTTAGCTACTGCTAAACTTCAAAAAATTATAGGCCCAAAGCCAGAAGCTTCAGTTTTCCCCATATTAGGAGCATAGTTGTCCCCCAGATTAAGCAACATAGATGTCCCCCAGATTAGGAGCATACTTGTCCCCCAGATTAGGCAACATAGATGTCCCCCAGATTAGGCAGCAAAGATGTCCCCCAATCAGTGCGGGCCGGTCAGAGCCAATCAAAGGGCAGTATGTGTCAAGTGGGACGTACAATCCCCAGGTCTGCCCCAGAGGGTTTCATAACCAACCACAATAGAGAACATTTTGTTGTAGGAGCATGGTCAATCTACTCAGACCCATCTGTCATTGGTGGCTGGAAATCCTGGCTGATCCATCCCTGATTCTTCTTGACAAACGTCAGTCTCTCCACATTTTTAGTGGACAGACGAGTTCGCCTTGGGGTGACTATGGCCCCGGCCGCACTAAACACCCGCTCTGATGGCACACTACTGGCCGGGCAGGACAGCTTTTCCAGGGCAAACTCCGCTAGTTGCGGCCATAAATCGAGTTTGTCTGCCCAGAAGTCAAGCGGATCTTCAACGGTTGTTGGCAGGGTCATGTCGAAGTAAGCCATCACCTGCTGGTTCAGGTCCTGCTCCATGTCCACCTGCTGCTGATGAGTAGCTTCACTATGTGGCTGAAGGAAGCTACTCATCAGCAACTGTAGACTCAGGCTGCTGCTGATTGAGCCGGTACTGCTCATGCCATTCCTCCCCAGCAGCCGTGGCAGTGGAAGGTGAGCGCAGAGGGCCCCCCGAGTCAGACCTGCGAGTGGATGGACCATGTGGCCGATAGGCATCGGCCAACCGACTACATAGAAGCTCCCTGAAGTAGGTCAGTTTGTACTCCCTCTCAGTGGGTGTAAAAAAGGCCCCCATTCTGAGCCGATAGCGAGGGTCTAATAAGGTGGAGATCCAGAAGTCATGGTGCTGACGAATTTTGACAATTCGGGGGTCACTACGCAAGCAACTCAGCATGCATCGTGCCATTTGTGACAGTGACTCACTGGGACTACCTGCCTCCATCTCCACTGCATACTGCCACGGTGTGTCTGGGTCCTCTGTCTCGCCTCCCTCGTAATAACCCTCCAGCACTTCTGGCTGCTCCTGCTTCTCCCCTCCTGTCCAATGACCAGAAACACCGGCCAACTCATCCACCGTAAACTGTGCTCCGCTCTGCCCCTCATCATCATCCTCCAGTTCATCCCCCACAGGACTCATGTAGCCTTCTGATGTAGGCGCAACATCTCCATTGCCGTGACCAGCCATGTTTTCAATAATTTTTTGAAGTAAATGTAGGAGTAGAATTATGTCGTTCATGGCGTAAATCGAGCGACTAACAAAAAATGTGGCTCCCTCAAAGGGCCTCAGCAAACGGCAGGTGTCACATATGAGCTACCACTCGTTCACATTGAAGTTACACAGGGGAGTACTCCTATCTGCTTGGATCATCAAAAAATCTGTGATGACTTTTCTTCGTTCGTATACTCTGTCCAACATATGGAGGGTGGAATTCCAACGTGTGGCAACATCACAAATGAGACTATGTTGTGGGATACCGTTCTGACGCTGCAGCTCAAACAAAGTGTGCTTGGTGGTGTACGAGTGGCTGAAGTGCATGCACAGTTTCCTTGCCATTGTCAGGACGTCTTGCAAATGGGGTGAAGACTTGATGAACTTCTTGACAGCCAGATTCAACACGTGTGCCATGTAGGGCGAATGGTTCACACTTCCTTGTTGCAGCACGGCCACAATATTCTTCCCATTGTCAGTCACCATGGTTCCCATTTCCAGATTCCGTGGAGTAAGCCATACTCGGATATCTTCCTTAATGAACTTCAGCAGTTCCTCCCCTGTGTGACTCTGTTCGCCAAGGCAAACCATGTGAAGGACGGCTTGGCACCGCTGTGCCCTACACACGTGGTACAATGAAGGGCCACCGAGATTTGGATGTGCAGTGGAGGCCGAGGACACGGGGGAGGAGGAGGCGCACACTGTAAAAGGACCAACTGCCTGGGAGAGAGAGCGTGGAGGAGGAAGCGGTGTGACCTGTCCAAGTTGCTGCTGTGGCTGTGCAGGAACAACATTTACCCAGTGGGCCGTAAAAGACATGTATTGTCCCTGCCCGTAGTTACAGCTCCACACGTCGGCGCTGCCGTGCACTTTTGAACACACCGACAGGTTCAAGGACTGGCTCACCTTCTCTTGTACAAACATATAAAGGGCTGGTACTGTCTTCTTCGCAAAGAAATGACGGCTTAGGGCTCTCCCCCTCGGCTCGGCACAAGCCATCAATTCCCTGAAAGCTGCAGAGTCCACCAGTTGGAAAGGGAGGGACTGCAACACCAGCAACTTGGACAGGAGTACATTTAACTTCTGCGCCGTTGGATGAGTGGGCGCATACTGTTGTCTCTTGGACATGGCTTCACCGATCGATTGTTGGCGGAATGGCTGACTACGAGCGGAGGAAGCAGGAGCGCAAGAAGGATGGTTTGGCACAATGCTCCCTTCGGCTGAGGTGGTGGAGCCTTGGCTGGATGACGGAGGGAGAGGATGGCCACTGGGTGATGCGGCAGGCTGGACCACTACCTCGGAGCCACGGTTATCCCAGGCCGCATTATGGTGGCGAATCATGTGTTGACGCAGGGCCATGGTGCCGAGATTGGGACACTGGTCACGCTTCACTTTCTGCCCACAGATTTTGCATGTGACTACGCTAAGGTCCTCCGGATTCTTTATGAAGAACAACCACACCGCAGAGTAGCTGATTTTCCCACCCGTAGTTCGCACTATTTCACTGCTATTGGCGCCGTCTCCAGGAACCCCTGTTCCACTACCTCCCTGAATGGTAGCTTGCAGCGAAGCAGGTGGTCTCCCCCTGGCACGTTTGGCTCCTGAATTTCCACTACTGCCACCACCACGCTGATTGCCAACCATGCCACCGCCTTGCTGCCTCATAGACAAACAGCAAATCTCTTCTCCTGATGATGCAGAAGCCCCGGCTTCTGCACCCGGCTCCCAATTGCGATCGGCTTCATCATCATCAAAAGATGTGTGCACGTCACTGATGTCCTCCTCGTGTTCCACAACAGTGTCTGCCTGTGTTTGCAATTTAAACACCGCCTCCCATGTCACTCTCCGCATCACTACTTGGCCGCCTTGTGGAGCAAGGGACGCATGTCTCCTCACATTCTTGACTGCCCATTAGATGCTGACTGTCCTCTATTACATCGTCCTTGCTAAATAGTGGAGCTGAACCCAAAGCATGAGATACTTCTTTGGGAGAGGGAACAGCATAGGACAAAGGCAATGGGATTACAGGGACTGCTCCCGGGCCATGCCAACTGAGGGTTGTGTCTGAGGAACCCACCGACTCTTGACTGGGGTTGTCAGATGTCGCTTGTGATGATGGGGATGAGTGTAGAAACCAATTGACGAGGAGAGATGGGTCGACGACACGACCACTGGGTGTTAATGGGAGCTCAGGCCTATTGCTGAGACTCCTGCTGCCACTCGCCCCAAGTCTGCTGCCAACTCTGCCTGACGTATGTAGGCCTCTGCCCCTTCTCTGTGCACGTCCTGGCACTTCCCTGCCTGACATACTTAGCGCGTTTATGAGGGTATAGAACAGCAGCAGGCGATTACTTACGGCTGTCCTTTCAAAGTATATAGGCCCTAGACAGAATAACAGTTACTAAATAGTACACTCCTTTGTTGTATGTATGCCCTTTGCACTGATAAGCGCACTCTTAAGCGTATTTATACGCAGAAAAAAAACTTTTTTTGTTGTATACACCAGCCAGTGTATACTAATGTGTGGAATAGCACTGAATTTAGCACCGAGACAGAAATACAGGTACTAAATAGTACACTTCTTGGTTGTATGTATGCCCTTTGCAATGATGAGCGCACTGTTAAGCGTATTTGTGCGCAGGAAAACCTTTTTTTTCTTTAATACACTGGCAGCTGTATAACGCGTGGTATAACACTTAATTTAGCACAGAGACAGAAAAAAAGGTGGTATATGGTACTCTATTTGCTTGAATTTAGGCCCTTTGCAATGATAAGGCCACTGAAAAAGCGTATTTTTACGCAGGAAAACCTTTTTTTTCTTTAATACACCGGCAGGTATATAACGTGTGGTATAACACTTAATTTTGCACAGAGACAGAAAAAAAGGTAGTATAAGTTACGCTATTTGCTTGTATTTAGGCCCTTTGCAATGATAAGGCCACTGAAAAAGCGTATTTGTACTCAGGAAAAACTTTTTTTTCTTTAATACACCGGCACGTGTATAACGTGTGGTATAACACTTAATTTAGCACAGAGACAGAAAAAAAGGTAGTATATGGTTGGTACTCTATTTGCTTGTATTTAGGCCCTTTGCAATGATAAGGCAACTGTTAAGTGTATTTGTACTCAGGAAAAATAAATAATTTCTTTAATACACTGGCGGGTGTATAACGTGTGGTATAACACAAAATTTAGCACAGAGACAGAAAAAAAGGTGGTATATGGTACGCTATTTGCTTGAATTTAGGCCCTTTGCAATGATAAGGCCACTGTTAAGCATATTTTTACGCAGGAAAACCTTTTTTTTCTTTAATACACCGGCAGGTGTATAACATGTGGTATAACACTGAATTTAGCACAGAGACAGAGTAACAGGTGAATAATGGTAAAAAGGCACTAAAGTCCACACTAATATGACTTATTTCTGAACAGCAGCAGGACCCAACAGTGCAGCACCACAAAAAAAAAAATATCCAGGGATTAAACCCTAAATTGCACTCTGTCATACAATTCTGAGCAGCAGAAGATTTGTGGAGAAAATAAAAACTCAATAGAGCTGAAAAATTAGGAGATAAGATGCTTCAGAAAGTTCAGGCAGCTTGGAGATCTGTATGAGGCAGCTGACAGCTATCTGCCCCTCTCTGCTGCAATGCTCAATAACGTGAATAGGAGGTTCAGCTATCAATGATCCTTCTCAGAGTAACAGCACAGCACTCTGCACACCTGCCTTTCCCTAATGCTGATGTGACTAGCAGTTGCAGTGTAACGCTGTGGTATGAGCTATTCACACACACACACAGTCCCGTCCTCTCCATCTGAGTGCATAGATGAAATGAAGTGAGGCAAGATGGCCGCCGATTATATAGGGGCTGTGACATCACAGGGGTTAGTGAACACTGATAGGCTGCATCTCACATGTGGTTCTGGGTCAGCCCGTCTACCTTCATTCCCGCCACTGTTTCCCGCCCTCCCATAATCCCCTGCCCCATGTACTCACATGTGGATCCGCCATCTTAGCTCTACAATAGCCTGGAACGCTGTAAAGTGGAGTTTAATGAAGCGATTTGTGCGATAGAATCGCGGCGATGTTCATATTCGTTGCAAATCTAATTTTTCATGAAATTCGTAACGAATTCGGGTTCGTCAAGTTCGATTCGCTCATCTCTATTTATCGGCACAATGTTGGCTGATCATGGACACATGTCGGGAGTTAAAGTGCTTAATATCAGAAAGATGTTTTCGAATCCTTGTCTTCAGGGGGCAGGTAGTGCACCCCACATACTGTACATTGCACTCCCGACATGTGACCAGATAGACAACGTAGCTCATGTTGCAATTTATGTATTGTCTAATGGTATGAACCTCATTTCTGCTAGTGGAGCGAAATTCTTCAGATGGACACATAATATTGCAGCACAGACATCTCTGGTGACCACATTTATAGGAGCCAATGTAGGTCAGCCACGTGGGTGGTCTCATAGTCTCAGATTTAAAGAGACTAGGGGACACAAGTTGTCCTATTGTTGGTGCTCTCTTCGGTACGCATCTGTATCCCTTTTACAGTGCGGATCTATAGGTTGGATCACCCATAATGATTGGCATATATTTATTTATATTTTTTTGATAGACCCATAGTCCGCACTGTATTGGGTAACAAATGTGACCGGTTGTTGACTAGCATCTTGTTTTTTCAGTTGTGTTTTTTTCCTAAATATTAGATCTGACCTATTTTTAGTTCTTACTATGTTAGCCGCCTGATTTATTAGCCCTTTTTGGTATCCTCTATGTGATAGGCGCTCACTGATTTTTGTCACCTCCTTTTCAAAGTCACTGTCCTGTGAACAATTGCGATGTGCGCGTATAATCTCCCCCACAGGCACATTTTTTGCAACGTGGGGGGAATGGCAGGAGGCAGCATGGAGGATGGTATTAGCTGAGCTTGGCTTGCGGAAAGAGCGTGTCATAATTTTGTTCGTGTCTGGTCATCCACAAATGGTTAAGTCCAGAAATGCGCAGCCAAGGTTACAGTGAAATTGAGATTGGCAGTATTGTCATTCAGATACATGGAGAAGGTATCAACGGCCGCTACATCGGACCCCCAAATGAACAGGAGGTCATCGATGTAGCGGCCATACCATTGGATCTGAGACGTGAAGGGATTATGGGGAGAAAAGAGTGTCCCCCTCTCCCACCAGCACATATAGATGTTGGCGAGATAGGGGGAGAACTTAGCCCCCATCGATGCTCCGGTGGTCTGCAAGAAGAAACCACTGTCAAACATAAAAAAATTGTGAGTGAGCAAAAAATCCACCACCTCAGTGATAAATTCTCGCAGACCACCGGAGTACCCTGAATATGTCTCTAAGAACCACGACAGTGCGATCAAGGCCTGGTCGTGAAGTATCACAGAATAAAGAGATGTAACATTGGCGGTGAGCCAAGTCCAGCCCCGCTGCCAATTCATCTGGTCAAGGATGGAGAGGAGGTGACCAGTGTCCTTGATGTGGCCTGGCATCTCCGCTATCAATGGTTGAAGCATGGCATCAACCCATGCGCAAAGATTTTCATTGAGAGAGGAGATACCGGCAACAATGGGGCGCATAGGTGGAGGAAAGACATTCTTGTGAGCTTTTGGGAGTGAGTGAAATATAGGTATCACCGGATGTTGTACAAATATAAATTCTGCCTCCTTTATAGTGAAAAAACCACCCTCAACTCCCAAGTCCAGAAGTGCCTTAAGCTGTTTTTTTGAACACAGGGGTGGGATCACCCGACAAGGGTCTATGAGTCACACCATCACTCAGGATGTCTAAATTGAGCTTGCGATACAGGCCTTTGTCGAGGACGATAATAGCTCCACCCTTGTCAGCCTGTCGGACACCAATGTCGTCCGATTTGCTGAGATCACGTAGGGCAATACGTTCAAGTCTCGATAGGTTATTACGTGGGTTGGTCTGGTTGGCTCTCGTTCTAGACAATTCCAGAAGCTCATACTCCACCAGCTCCTGAAATTGATCCAGGACAGGTGTTCTAGAGTTAATGGGATAGAACTCCGTATTGCTAGTACTGAATGGGGGAGGACAACACTCAGTAAATTTGTCTGCTGCTAAGTGCTGTAAATCAGACACTGTAATGAGATCATGAAACATGGACGAACCAGTAGCCCCATATCTTTCCCGAGCAATACCCGTAGTGTCATCATCATACAGGTCTTGCTCGGCAGCTTCATCAGATTCACATACAAGATTAGCATTAACAAAATGTTTACGAACAGTAATGTTACGTATGAATTTATTTATATCCAAAATGGTACGAAAAAAATCAAAGCAGCATGTAGGGGAAAAAGAAAGTCCTTTTGACAATGCAGTAAACAGAGTCACAGGTAAGATTTTAGCTGATAGGTTAAATATGGGGATCGATCTTACCTCCTGCGGCTGTGTCTCATGTTGTGGCGTGGTTGGGCTAGGCGTTTTTTGATGATGATGATTTTGTGCGCGTCGGTTTAGATGACGTAGACACTGGTGACGTAGCAGCCGTAGGAGTTGGCACTTGCGCAGACGGAGATCGATCAGGTGGAACCGGAGTCAATTCAGAGAGTCCCAGTTCTGTGGCATTAAAGCTGACTCTTGTATCCTTGGGCTTGTATCGTCTCAGTCCTTTATTCTTCAGGATCGATCTTGGAGTAGAAGCCCTTGGACCCCTCTGTGGCCATTGAAACACTGAGTTACTCTGGTAATCTTGTAAGTCTCTGACAAATTTGTTCTGTTTAATTTCAGTTATGGCATTTTCGAGTTTGGTCAGGTTTTCTTTCATTTTTATTTCTAGTTCCATGAATGATACATGCTCTCTAAATTTTTCTGTAGATTGTTGTAAAGAGACAATTTTGTCGCCAATTTCTTTAAGAGCTTTTTCCTCATGTTTAATGATGAGTGACATGAAACGTGTGGAGGAATCAGCTAGTAGAAGTTCCCATTCCTGTTTAAATTCTTCAGAAAAGATGGTGGTTGGGAACTTCTTGATACGGAGACCGGATCATCTGATTTTCTACGTATTTCTTTAACGTGGTTACGTCCCACCATGTACGAGACTCCAAGGTTAGAGATTCCTTCAGCTCCCTCATAAGAGTTTGTAATTCCAACTTATCCTGAGTTGCCGTGTCAGTAGTGTTAAACATCAAAAGCATTCTTTCAAAGCAAGCTTGGCGGAGATCCTCCGGTATTATATTGGCAGCAGTTGCCTCATCCATTTCTTTGGTGATGATTCACACCGGAGGTTCAGGTAGGGGGAGCGCGGAACAAGTCCGATATAATAGCACAGTCCAAAGGTATATCCAGCTCACCCCTAGTAAGTTGCCACTCACGCGCTGTGGACCCAGCCCGGACTAGGCTGTAGGCATACTGGAAAGAAGAAGATTGTCCAGCACAGCAAAGGCTCAAATGCAGGTTATCTTTATTCTGACACGGCAGTACAGGTAAAATGAACAGCAGTGACGCGTTTTGACCGCCTAGGCGATCTTAGTCATACTGGCACACAGTTCAAATTGTTGGATATCCTATATAGAGGAGATGCTCAAACACACAGAATGTTCTGTTAAGAAACCAATTGTAGCATTTCGCAGAGCCAATAATCTAGGTAATATTCTTACTCGCAGTAAATTTGTGTCCTCTCAGAATAATAAAAAAACACAGTGGCTTAATCTAAAAGGTAACTATAAGTGCGGTAATTGTAAATGGTGCCCTCAACTTTTATGTAGTAAAGTAATAACTATAGGAGATATAGATATTAAGATCAAAGATTTTTGTTGTTGTAAAACCAATTATTTAGTATAGGGACTCAAGTGCAATTGTGGACGTTTCTAAATTGGGAGCACCACCCGCCAACTACATATTAGGTTCCGTGAACATATCTTTTCTCTGCAAAGCAGAAAAGGCTCACCGAGAATTATAGATCATGTTTGGGAAGCCCAAAATGGAAATCCTGCATCACTTTGGTTTTTCGGTATCGAAAGGGTGCCAGAGAAAGATGGAATTGACAGGCGCAAAGACCTATTCCAGACCGAAGCTAGATGGATTATGCGCACAAGCGCACAAGGTAGACTTGGTCTTAATGATAAACTGGACCTAGGCATCTTTATTTAAATGTCATTTACATTCAGTTGTACTCCAGCATTGCTATATAATGTTGTGTTTTTAAGTGTTTTTAACCTTTACACATTGTTCACCGTTTGTTTCATTGCCTCACATGGTGTTCTAAGTTTTCGCCCCTAGGGGAGATCTTACAGGTATTTACCTGGGATCAGGCTGGGAGCGGATATGGTCTCACGAAGCACGGAAGTGTGAGACAGCTATAACCACCTGCACGCTGGTTCTCCCGGCATCCTTGCCTGCTTTACGTGCCTGAACGCTGTACGCTGCCATGCACATGCACTTTGGTTGACAAGCATGAAATAAAAGTCATCCTTGCAAGTCCATTCATCGGGTGAGTGCCATCATTTCTTCGACATTGTCATAATTTACAAATCTGCTTAACTTTCTGGCACCAGTTGATTAAAAAAAAAAAAAAGTTTGCCACGGGAGTGTCACGATTCGGCTAGCTGGAGGTGGATCCTCTGTGCCAGAGAGGGATTGGCGTGGACCGTGTCGGTGGACCGGTTCTAAGTTGCTACTGGTATTCACCAGAGCCCGCCGCAAAGCGGGATGGTCTTGCAGCGGCGGTAGCAACCAGGTCGTATCCACCGGCAACGGCTCAACCTCTCTGACTGCTGAGATAAGCGCGGTACAAGGGAGTAGACAAGAGCAAGGTCGGATGTAGCAGAAGGTCAGGGCAGGCAGCAAGGATCGTAGTCAGGGGCAACGGCAGGAGGTCTGGAACACAGGCTAGGAACACACAAGGAAACGCTTTCACTGGCACAATGGCAGCAAGATCCAGCGAGGGAGTGCAGGGGAAGTGAGGTATAAGTAGGGAGTGCACAGGTGAGGATACTGATTAGGCCTGCTGCGCCAATCAGTGGTGCAGTGGCCCTTTAAATCGCAGAGACCCGGCGCGCGCGCGCCCTAAGGAGCGGGGCCGCGCGCGCCGGGACAACACAGACGGGGAACGGGTCAGGTACGGGAGCCGAGATGCGCATCGCGAGCGGGCGCGTCCCGCATCGCGAATCGCATCCCGGCTGGGAGTAATATCGTAGCGCACCCGGTCAGCAGGTCTGACCGGGGCGCTGCGAATGAGAGAACGCTGCGAGCGCTCCGGGGAGGAGCGGGGACACGGAGCGCTCGGCGTAACAGGGAGTACCACTTTAAGGCCAAAAGGACCTCGGTCCTTAAGGGGTTAAGGATCAAGCTTTATTGACTAGTAGCCTGAGGTGCACAGGCTAGCACCTGAACACTTATTCTCTAATGTTTCTTTAGGGAAAAAAAAAATTACCCAGTAATTTAGTAATTTATTTAGCTATCTTGGGCCTATTATTTGTTGTGCAAGTGTAAATTTATGTATTTTGTCCACATTCAGTGTCAACCTTATTGCATACAATGTCTTGTTATGGGAAATATTTACTGTATGATATTTGTTAGGTGATGGCATATAAGAATTGTATTTGTTAAGTCCCTTGAGCTCTGGAAGCTTCTAGCTTTTTTCTTTAATATACACTTTATTGTTTAGTGTCTCAGCCGACTCCTAAGTGAAGAGTTTATGGCAGACAATAGAATTGACTATTTTCTTATGGCGTCTGAAAGCAAATTTATACTGGAATATTTATAAAGGAATATGACTTACCACTGTTTTAAATAATTTAGCACTAGTAGATTTCTAAAAAAAAATAATAAATAGCCTATGTTGGAATATTGATAATAAAGTGTGTTTTTAAACTGCAGACACTGAGCTGTAAGTGTCAGTAGTCATAATTAGTGATGAACGGCATTGCCCATATTCAAATTTGCGATATTTTACGAATATATAGACGAATATTCGTCCTATATTCGAGAATTTCACATATTCGTTATATTCGCATTTTCACATATTCGCGTATTCGAGGAAGAAAACAATGAGGGGGTGGGCAACTTTACTATTGGTTGCTAGGGATGTTGTTGATAACCTCTGACAAGTGTATGTGCATCATTCTAATTGGCCCACACGTGAAAAGAAGGAATATGCGAACATTCACATTTGCGAATATGCGGAAAAAAGTGAATATTCATAATTTCGAATATATAGACAATAAATTCACAATATTTGTGAATTCTCGAATTTGCGATATTCGCGATAAAACTTCGAAATGTGAATATTCGCACCCAACACTAGTCATAATGGCAATAGCTTTTGGTGGGGTAGTTGTGGTTGACTTTTCCATTTTCCTTGTCCGCAGAAAGAATGAACATGTTCATTCTTTCTGCGGACTCTAGACAAAATGCATAGCCATCTATGACATGCTGCATTAGGATTAGTTCCCACTTGTTTTTTTCTGGCAGTTTTTGGAAAACTGCCAATGCAGTTTTTGAGCCAAAGTCAGAAGTGGATCCATAAGGAAGGAAAAGTCTAAGTTCTTCCTTTATATGTCCTATTCCTTTTGAATACACTTCTGGCTTTGGCTCAAAAAGTGCAGTGACAGTATTCCAAAGACTGCCAGAAAAAAAAAACAAGTAGAAACTTAGCCTTACCGTGCAATCTTAGCACCGACACATTATGCAGGTGCACGCAGTCTGCGGAATGTCTGCACAGAGATTTTCCGTGTGGACATTCCAACGTGTGAACATAGCCTAAGCCAAATTTAGCAATCCCCACTCAAATGGAGACCAAATTACTAACATTGCCTTACTTCAATTGACATACTTTTAGTATAATTAATATTAATGAAAAAAACTATTATCCATAAGTCTGCAATGTAACAAAATGGAGAAAATGTTAAGAGATTCTTAATATTTCTCAGTACACTTTATATTACGGTAAAGATGAGAAAAAACCTCTGATAATTTGCTTTTGTGGGAACTTCTGTATAAATAAACTCAACATTTTGACATTTATTGGGCAACCAAAGGACTACCTCTGTCTACCGGGTGGTTATATTGTGGTCTTTGTGTAGCTTTAGATATCCTTCACAACTACCTGAAATCACAGGATTACATTGCGCCAGTGAAATGACCTCCCCAAATAGGATCATTACAATAAACCCATAAACCCTATTATAATAGATATTGGCCACTTTCCCAGATGACCATGTCCCCTTTCAGGTTTTCTTAGTAAAATGGAAAGTTAGTCGGGTTTTTTAAAATCTGGTGCAAATTCTGGCACACATTCTGGCGCAGATAGAATTTCTGGAGCACACGCCGACAAAACAGGTCGGGTTTACAATAGTAAATCAGGGCCATTGAGATTAAAGTCTATTGGTGTAGATGAACATACTCTTTAGGCTTTTCCTGATGCTTCACTACTACAGTACTTCTCCATAAATGCAAATTAAGCATGTTCAGACTTATAGAAAAATGTTATGTCTCAGTCATGCTGGAACAGAAAAGACCTTCCCTAAACTGTTGCACAAAGTCTAAATGTATTATTAAGTTACACATATAGCATTGGAATGAAATTACTAATTAAAAACTTTATTAATGAGGATGCACTTTGATAATAATTTCTAGAAGTTTAAAGTTTTTAGCCCAATATTTATTTTTAACAGCATACAAAATGACTGTTGTCTCAGATTTTTCCCAGGTTGCAATTTGGCCGAGACCTGACTCCCTAGTCAGTTGATGACAGGGAGCCTGTCTGCTTCAATGGGTGGAGCAATCGCTTGGTGGGAGAGAGATCAATCTACAACTAATGCTACTGCTGTAGGCACCCTGATTGAGAACCACAGGTCTTTTGAATGGATGCAGCTCATTTATGTTTCAATGGGTGGGGTGGCTGATGTGTGGAAGGGAGGAAAATGGAATCATGGGATTTGTAGGCAAAAGAAAAAAACTCAAAAAGGAAATTCCAGTTCACAAAAAGCTAACCACAGTATTATGGGGATCTCCCAACATAGTCATTTAGCCCCAAGACAAGCGTAGATCCTTTCTAAGCATGTCCATTACTGTCTTTAACCCCTTAATGACGCAGGACGTATATTTACGTCCTGCGCCGGCTCCCGCGATATGAAGCGGGATCGCGCCACATCTTATCGCATCGGTCCCGGCGCTCATCAACGGCCGGGACCCGCGGCTAATACCACACATCGCCAATCGCGGCGATGTGCGGCATTAACCCTTTAGAAGTGGCGGTCAAAGCTGACTGCCGCTTCTAAAGTGAAAGTGACCCGGCTGCTCAGACGGGCTGTTCGGGACCGCCGCGGTGAAATCGCGGCATCCCGAACAGCTGACAGGACACTGGGAGGGCCCCTACCTGCCTCCTCGGTGTCCGATCGGCGAATGACTGCTCCGTGCCTGAGATCCAGGCAGGAGCAGTCAAGCGCTGATAACACTGATCACAGGCGTGTTAATACACGCCTGTGATCTGTGTAAAAGATCAGTGTGTGCAGTGTTATAGGTCCCTATGGGACCTATAACACTGCAAAAAAAATGTAAAAAAAAAAAAAGTGTTAATAAAGGTAATTTAACCCCTTCCCTAATAAAAGTTTGAATCACCCCCCTTTTCCCATAAACAAAAATAAAACAGTGTAAAAAAATAAATAAATAAACATATGTGGTATCGCCGCGTGCATAAATGTCCGAACTATAAAAATATATCATTAATTAAACCGCACAGCCAATGGCGTACGCGCAAAAAAATTCCAAAGTAAAAAAAAGCGCATTTTTCGTCACTTTTTATACCATTAAAAAATTAATAAAAAGTGATCAAAAAGTCCGATCAAAACAAAAATCATACCGATAAAAACTTCAGATCACGGTGCAAAAAATCAGTCCTCATACAGCCCTTTACGTGGAAAAATAAAAAAGTTATAGGGGTCAGAAGATGACATTTTTAAACGTAGTTATGATTTTTTCCAGAAGTGCGACAAAATCAAACCTATATAAGTAGAGTACCATTTTAACCGTATGGACCTACAGAATAATGATAAGGTGTAATTTTTAACGAAATATGCACTGCGTAGAAACGGAAGCCCCCAAAAGTTACAAAATGGCGTTTTTTCTTCGTTTCGCCATGCATTTTTGGGTAAAAGGAGTAATGTCACTGCAAAGTAGAATTGGCGACGCAAAAAATAAGCCATAATATGGATTTTTAGGTGGAAAATTGAAAGGGTTATGATTTTTAAAAGGTAAGGAGGAAAAAACGAAAGTGCAAAAACGGAAAAACCCTGAGTCCTTAAGGGGTTAATAACCCCTTTAAAAATTTTAATGGGTTTGTACAAAAATGTCAGTCTTCTCTGTTTTACTAAAGTTATTATAAACCGACTATTTAATTACATTTTTGGGAGTTTTTGCTGCCAATATTCCTGCCTCTGGCTGCTCAAAAGTGCTATTCATAATATGACTGCTCTTAGTGATTGGTAGAATACCAGTATACCACCTTGCTATTACAACTGGACTTTCACATTTTCCTTCTCAGTTTATTTTTCTTCTTTTTTCCAGTGAATAAAGACTTTGTACATTCCCGTAATTGTTTGTGCTGCTGAAGGTCTGGAATCTATACAAACAGTATGCTGAATCTCCCCTATGAGTAAGAAACATTTGGATGGTTGCCTGAGTACATAAGAAATGTTGAGAGAACAAAAACATCAGCAAATACTATGCTAGTCCCATCTAGTAATACATTATTTATTTGCTAAAATGAAGTGTAAAAACCCAATAAAGCTTTAACCTTTGGTACAGTGTATCAGTGATTATTATATAAACTCATATATCTACTAATAACTTATTCACATCTTCTCATGTTTTTTGCATTGGGGTCACTTTAGGAGAATCTGTCATGTTGGCATCTACCAGGTGTCTCGATAATGTTAAGTAAGTGGGTGTAACAGCACCAAATTTATGGCTCCCAAACTCTTGTTTTCTGATGATACCTTCTTTTAAACATATGCTAATTTCCTCAAGCATACTCTCTCAGCCACATTTATTGTGCACATAGGTGCATGATATAGGTGTTTTTTTTTCCCCTTTAAATATTGATTAAAGGAAATATCTCATTTCCTTTCATCTCATTAAAGGAAATGTTTCATTGTCTGCTATATTTTTCTACTGGTACCTGTAACTCTGTAGCTCTGTACTTTTTTTATGTAATAAAATTGAAAAACAAAACAACAAAAAAAAAACAGAAACAACTTAAGACTACAATTTTTGAGGCAGACACACATATACAGGCCATATCTGCCGGCAAATTTACCAGAGGAAGCTCTTAAATGCAGATTCTTTGCAAATAACCAGACCCCAACCCAGAACTCACACACTATTGACCTTTTTTGTCAGCAGCTTTTTTCTGACAAAGGCGAACCTGGCATTTCAGCAGGTTCGCCTAAGGGTATGTTCACACGGCGGAATGTCCTTGCGGAATTCCGCAGGAATATTCCGCAAGGACATTCCACTTCAGCAGAGTCCCATTTAATTAAATGCGATTCTGCTGCACTGTTCACACGGTGGACTTCACCTGATTCCGGTGTCTCCAAAAAGAATAGACATGTTTATAATTTTTGTGGATTTAGCTCCGAAATGCATTGACGTCTTTGAGATGCTGCATTTCTGAGCTGTCCTAGCTGATGCCAGATTCTTCAAATGTGCAAAATGTCTACATGTGTTTTTTGTGCGGACATTCCACACAAATTAAATGGGTATTCCAGGCCAAAACTTTTTTTTATATATCAACTGGCTCCGGTAAGTTAAACAGATTTGTAAATTACTTCTATTAAAAAATCGTAATCCTTCCAATAGTTATTAGCTTCTGAAGTTGGGTTGTTGTTGTTCTCTGTCTAACTGCTCTCTGATGATTCACGTCCCGGGAAGTGACATCATCATTGAGCAGTTAGACAGAAATTTTCAGAAGCTAATAACTATTGGAAGGATTAAGATTTTTTAATAGAAGTAATTTACAAATCTGTTTAACTTTCCGGAGCCAGTTGATATATATATAAAAAAAGGTTTTGCCTGGAATACCCCTTTAAACTGTGTGATCATGGCCTCAACCAAAGCCCAGACTGTGCATAGTTGTTTAAAGATAGCATCTACCTTAGGATTGTCAGAAGAAGATGTTGAGAATCAACAGGCCTAGGGATGGTAACCATTATTACATAAGAATGCGGAAATACCAATGGATGAAAAGCTACAGAAATTACACAGAAATTGTACTCCATCACCTGATATGTTTTCAGGTATCTAAGGCTGGGTTCACACTACATTTTAAGCAATACAGGACCGTATATGGCTGGGGGGTGCGAAAACCGGGCGCTCCCGTATCCCAGCCGGATCCGGCCTGTAGGTAATGCATTTAAATGAGCCGACCGGGGTCAAACACTGACTCTGGTCGACTCATTTTTTCCCTGTATTGGCTCATTAAAATGCATTATATACGGTCTGGATACGGCTGGGATAGGGGTGCGCCAGGTTTACATTCCTCCCAGCTGTACACGGTCTTGCATTGCTTAAAACGTAGTGTGAACCCAGCTTAATGTATTTAAAAAATATGAATAACAAACAATTAAGAAAGTTTTTTGGTATTTGGCAAAAATGGAATAAAGTGGATCACTTTGTTAAATCTGTCCACTACCACCAAAACAACTGTATTACCCTTTTAGAGTGGTAAATCTGAAGTACATGATAGTCAGTAATGTTTTTTTTTCCACTTTAGTGAACCTTTTTGCAAGTGGTTAATTGATCAAATCAGTAATTGAAGGAAAGGGAAACAGATTCTTCATTGTAATTTTGGATCAATAGGGTTCCAGCCCTCAAAGACTGGGTCACAATTTTGGCTTAACTCAGGAATATAATAACCATCAATTATAATGAAATATATATTGAAAGAGATCATGTTTCAAATAATATGAAATCTCAGTTTAATAAAAACAAGTTTATAAAAAGCCATCTCTACTGAGGAAGGGGTCTTTCCAATTTTATTCATTTTGTGTACCCTGAAACGCATTTAACCTTACAAATGCACCTTCATTTTGTTGCCAAGATCCACTTTTGAACCTGCGCAGACCGAGTGTAGGATCTTCTACAGTGAAATCTCCATCAGCAGCGGGGAACATTCCCTATCCCTATCTGCAGTACTGCACACCATCTACTGCTGAGAACGGGATCCCAGCTGCCCAGAGCCTGCTAACTTGGAGGGCAAACAATCTGCCTCAGAGCAATTTACCAGCTACTGTACATTTTACAATTTACTGTACCTCCTGACACCACCTACCACCTTTGTTCATCTTCTACTCCAGTGGATGATTGAGCAGTGATACTGGCACATAGTGCCAAATCTACTTCATACTGAACTTTATCCCACAACTACTTTATCCTACAGCTACTGAGCACATTACCTTTATGATTTAACCTGGAGTGAGGTTATTCCAGCTGGATGTCCTGTCTACCACTGGACCGAGAAAATATAGTATATATCTATAGTTCCCTTTAGACCTGCATCGGATTATAACATTTGAAATTTAATCTGTATATACAGCGATGTAGGATTTATTTTAGTACATGTCAGGTGCTGTTTGATTTATTCAATGTATGTATTTCCATGCCCTCTTACAAGGACCCTGTGAGTGTGGTGTGGTTTTAAAAAAAATTGTTTTTATTAAACTGAAATTTCATATGTATTTGAAGCACAGTCTCTCTCAATATACAGTATTTCATTATAGTTTATGGTCATTATATTCCTTAGTTATCCCAAAATTGCCAGGCAATAGTTCATTACATGACCTAGTGATTTCTTTGAGGCCTGGAATCCTACTAATCCAATAGGCTATACAGTTGTATACAATTTACAGCACCAGAGGGTAAAGGTGCTTTTCCAGTTGACCTCAGTAATTTTTAGCTGTCAGCTGCTGTGATAGCCTGGAGGAGTAGGGTATATATGGGGTGTAGCTGTGTGGTAATTAAAGGGTGTCTGATTAACCCTTTCTATTTGTGATGCCAGGGTGAGGGCTCCTCTGCGATGCTTGTCCTACCCCCACCCTTCCCAAGAGCGATAGGGAGGTAATAATTGAATGTCCACAACTGGAGAGTTTGCTGAAAACAGTCGGAATTTTTACTGAAGATTTTATGCAAGCTTCATAACCGAAACAGTCACTATACATGCAAAGTCTCAAATAGATTGACAGTGGTTGGGACCTTAAGCGTTTTATAGTCTGTAGACTGATATGCGCTGTTCCGCTGGATTTAGGGGATTTAGTCGAGGTCCAGTAGTCACGCTAGCTTTAGCGGGGATTTAGTTTAGTAAATTCACAAATACCCCCTAGAGGGTCTACGGGCACTTATATATCAAACAACAACCTTGAAAAAGAGATGGGAAAAAGGGAACAAAAGACCAGCGCACCCTGTGCCGTTACCTCGTGGGGACAAGAGTCAGGTGGAATGGGGATGGAAAACTGCTCACCTTATTGTGTGGCGCTGCGAGCGCGACACCGTTGTGGGCTTGGTATGGAGATGACATGATCCGCGGCAGCCTCTGTCCTTCCGTTTCTCGAGATAGTCGAGGCGGTTCAGTCAAGATGCGAGTTCTGTGCCTATGGCAGAGGTCACAGATTAGAAAAATTGGATACTTCTCTGGCGCTCGCAGGATCCGTGTTGGTGGTAAATTAGGTAAGAGACTTCAGGTGTGATAAAGAATTCAGTCTTTATTGCTTCATAAAGGACAGACAACGTGTTTCGAGGGATCACCCCTCTTCCTCAGGTCATGGGTACAGTGACAAGTAACAATGCTTTTTATATACACAAAAAAAATGCAAAAAAGCCCAGAATGTGGGCTGGTCGGGTGACGTCACTGACAGGCGTGCGTGTCAGGGAGGAGCAATGAAAAAGGTAAATAAAGAAACAATGTGCTTTGCAGTGTTATAAACACTTTTTAAAAAGGCTCATAATGTCATTGTTCTGTGAGTCTGTAGAAGGGGGAAACAGGTGATTGCGGGTTTTTCCGTGGTGGAGAGTTCACTGGGACCCAGTGAACTCTCCACCACGGAAAAACCCGTAATCACCTGTTCCCCCCTTCTACAGACTCACAGAACAATGACATTATGAGCATTTTTAAATAGTGTTTATAACACTGCAAAGCACATTGTTTCTTTATTTACCTTTTTCATTGCTCCTCCCTGCAGAGAGGAGAACGCCGCGAGCGCTCCGGGGAGGAGCAGGGACCCGGAGCACTCGGCTTAACAGCTCTGCTCTGACACCGTCTATAGACATAGTGTCACTGCGCACCGTGATCCATCCATTTTATAACAATGGGACTGAGCTAAAATCTCCTCCTCTGGCTCAACATTTCGCTAGTTGGACCTAGCTTTTTCAAGAGTATGAGGTACACTGAGTACTGGCTCCTCTCGATATTTATACCCTCGCTGCTAATGGCGCTAATTGTTCGGCGTTCTTATCCAATAGTACTTCATACTGCTTCTTACATCATTCTGGTCATACCCGTATTGGACTTTTATTGGTAAGTGTGGCTTCAGTATCGGCCAATGAGGATTGCTGTCTTGCGCATGCTATCGGACTTAGAAAATTTCAGCTTCTAATTTTGACCGACTGCGCTTTCTTTGGGTTGTGCGCATGTCTTTGGACTTAGTATTTGTGAGTTCGGCTTGTATGGGTTATGCGCATGTCTTTATACTTAGTATTTCTGAGCGCAGCAATACTTTTCTGCGCATGTCTTTGGACTTAGAAACTCATAGAAACTAAGAGAAACTAAGTTCAAAGACATGCGCAGAAAAGTATTGCTGCGCTCAGAAATACTAAGTATAAAGACATGGTCCTTACGCTATTCTTTCTTCACCCAGGGCCCAATAAAGCCAACATCTTCTTTATTGAACAAAAGTAGTGTTGTTCAATTTTTAGACATTGTCATATTTGGTAAATAAAAAGGGAAATTCATCCTACTTTCTTCCTTATTTGTTGAGGGAAAAAAAAACTTCTTTGCTGGTTTTGGCTCCAGCTCTGACTATTAATGGGCCTTCTCAGATAGTCCTTCTTGTGAAAATCCTGAATATCTAGAACCTCTAGACATCTCATGTTAAAGAGTACATGTCATCAAACCATGTTTTCTAAACTTAATTATATTGATAAGGATGACCATTATGATTTTTCATTACTGATCTATATATAGATATATATATATATTAAAAATAGATATATATGCTAATGTTACGCCGAGCGCTCCGGGTCCCTGCTCCTCCCCGGAGCGCTCACGGCGTTCCTCTCTCTGCAGTGCCCCGGTCAGACCCGCTGACATTGCCGGCGGGGATGCAATTCGCATAGCGGGACGTGCCCGCTTGCGAATCGCATCCCAAGTCACTTACCTGTCCCGGCCCCCGGCTGTCATGTCCTGGCGCGCGCAGCTCCGCTCCTTAGGGCGCACGCGCGCCAGCTCTCTAAGATTTAAAGGGCCAGTGCACCAATGATTGGTGCCTGGCCCAATTAGCCTAATTAGCTTCCACCTGCTCCCTGGCTATAATACCTCACTTCTTCTGCACTCCCTGGCCGGATCTTGTTGCCTTGTGCCAATGTAAGCGTTTAGTGTTGTCCAAAGCCTGTGTTTCCAGATCTTCTGCTATCCACATCGACTACGAACCTTGCCGCCTGCCCCGACCTTCTGCTACGTCTGACCTTGCCTCTGCCTAGTCCTTCTGTCCCACGCCTTCTCAGCAGTCAGCGAGGTTGAGCCGTTGACGGTGGATACGACCTGGTTGCTACCGCCGCAGCAAGACCATCCCGCTTTGCGGCGGGCTCTGGTGAATACCAGTAGCAACCCTAGAACCGGTCCAACGACACGGTCCACGCCAATCCCTCGCTGACACAGAGGATCCACATCCAGCTAGCCGAATCGTGACAGTAGATCCGGCCATGGATCCCGCTGAGGTGCCGCTGCCAAGTCTCGCTGACCTTCCCACGGTGGTCGCCCAGCAATCGCAGCAGATTGCCCAACAAGGACAGCAGCTGTCGCAGCTGACCGCCACGTTACAGCAAATTCTGCCACAGCAGCAACCATCTCCTCCGCCAGCTCCTGCACCTCCTCCACAGCGAGTGGCCGCTCCTAGCCTCCGCTTGTCCCTGCCGAACAAGTTTGATGGGGACTCCCGACTCTGCCGTGGATTCTTATCTCAATGTTCCCTGCATATGGAGATGTTGTCGGACCAATTTCCTTCAGAACGGTCTAAGGTGGCATTCGTAGTGAGTCTTTTATCTGGAAAGGCTTTGTCTTGGGCCACACCGCTCTGGGACCGCAATGATCCTGCCACAGCCACAGTCCAGTCCTTCTTCGCTGAAGTCCATAGTGTCTTCGAGGAACCAGCCCGAGCTTCTTCTGCCGAGACTGCCCTGCTGAACCTGGTCCAGGGTAATTCTTCAGTAGGCGAGTACGCCATCCAATTTCGTACTCTCGCTTCCGAATTATCTTCGAATAACGAGGCTCTCTGCGCGACCTTTAAAAAAGGCCTATCCAGTAACATCAAGGATGTGCTGGCCGCACGAGAGATTCCTGCCAACCTGCAAGAACTTATCCATTTTGCCACCCGCATTGACATGCGTTTTTCTGAGAGACACCAGGAGCTCCGCCAGGAAAAAGACCTAGATCTCTGGGCACCTCTCCCACAGTATCCTTTGCAATCTACGCCTGTGCCTCCCGCCGAGGAGGTCATGCAAGTGTATCGGTCTCGCCTGACTCAGGAAGAGAGGACTCGCCGTAGGGAAGAAAATCTTTGTCTGTACTGTGCCAGTACCGAACATTTCTTTGTGGATTGCCCTATTCGTCCTCCACGTCTAGGAAACGCACGCACGCACCCAGCTCACGTGGGTGTGGCGTCTCTTGGTACGAAGTCTGCTTCTCCACGTCTCAAGGTGCCCGTGCGGATTTCTCCTTCTGCCAACTCCTCCCTCTCAACCGTGGCCTGCTTGGACTCTGGTGCCTCTGGAAATTTTATTCTGGACTCTTTGGTGAATGAGTTCTGCATCCCGGTGACCCGTCTCGTCAAGCCGCTCTACATTTCCTCGGTCAACGGAGTTAAATTGGATTGCACCGTGCGTTACCGCACAAAACCCCTCTTAATGTGCATTGGACCCCATCACGAAAAGATTGAATTGTTCGTCCTTCCCAATTGCACCTCTGAAGTCCTCCTCGGTCTTCCATGGCTCCAGCATCATTCTCCCACCCTTGACTGGACCACCGGGGAGATCAAGAATTGGGGTTCTGCTTGCCGCAAGAGATGCCTCACGTCTCCTCCCAGTCCCGTCAGGCAAGCCTCAGTGCCTCCTCCTACACCTGGTCTCCCCAAGGCCTATCAGGACTGTGCCGTGCCTCCTCATGGCCCCCGTCCTGATGACACCCTGCCCCGTGCCAAGCTTCACCCTCTGCCCTCCCTCCCCATTCCCACTCCTGCTGTACTGCCTGCCTTTGAGGAAACCCTACAATCACTCCCAGTGTCCTCGTCCCATGTGAAGCAGTTGCCGGACAAAAAAAGGGGGAGACCTAAGGGGGGGGGGGGGGTACTGTTACGCCGAACGCTCCGGGTCCCTGCTCCTCCCCGGAGCGCTCACGGCGTTCCTCTCTCTGCAGCGTCGCGGTCAGACCCGCTGACCGGGAGCGCTGCACTGACATTGCCGGCGGGGATGCGATTCGCATAGCGGGACGCGCCCGCTCGCGAATCGCATCCCAAGTCACTTACCTGTCCCGGCCCCCGGCTGTCATGTCCTGGCGCGCGCGGCTCCGCTCCTTAGGGCGCGCGCGCGCCAGCTCTCTAAGATTTAAAGGGCCAGTGCACCAATGATTGGTGCCTGGCCCAATTAGCCTAATTAGCTTCCACCTGCTCCCTGGCTATAATACCTCACTTCCCCTGCACTCCCTGGCCGGATCTTGTTGCCTTGTGCCAGTGTAAGCGTTTAGTGTTGTCCAAAGCCTGTGTTTCCAGATCTTCTGCTATCCACATTGACTACGAACCTTGCCGCCTGCCCCGACCTTCTGCTACGTCTGACCTTGCCTCTGCCTAGTCCTTCTGTCCCACGCCTTCTCAGCAGTCAGCGAGGTTGAGCCATTGCCGGTGGATACGACCTGGTTGCTACCGCCGCAGCAAGACCATCCCGCTTTGCGGCGGGCTCTGATGAATACCAGTAGCAACCCTAGAACCGGTCCACCGACACGGTCCACGCCAATCCCTCGCTGACACAGAGGATCCACATCCAGCTAGCCGAATAGTGACAGCTAATATGCTGCAGAAAAAACATTATTTTCCTTATGAGACATATCCGCTTTCTATTTGCTTGTAACTAAGATGTAGACCTTGGCATGAGGCCAAACAACGCAAGATAAAGAAGAAGTTGGAAGTTAGAGACAAAACATCTGAAGAAAGATAGACTGTGCAGAAGGACGGAGACATCTTGAATTTTTTGGTAGTATAGAGGAATGGCAACATAAGTGACCTATGGTTAAGAAACAAATGGATGCTTAAAATGCTAATATATACAGACGAAATACTCAAATAACCAATCAAAATATAACATGATGATTTTGACATGATAACTAACCTCCCCTTTTTTTGTCAACTGTAAAAAATAATGTACTTCCGTATAATAAACAGAACTCCTTGGGACAGCTCCTTACCAGTATGCTGAGAAGAAGTTTTATACCAACATTTTGTCTGGTGTTTATTGCTTGTGTCAATACTCAGCAGTATATATACGGCAGTCACTCACATTTTTAAGGCCTAACCAGCAGCCAGCCTTAATAATATTACCAAACAACTCCTAACACCCTTCCTGCCCTTAAATTTTTTTCCAAGCTTTAAAAAGCCCTTGTTCACATTGCGTGAGCTCCCACAGGAGAAAGTGGGCATTCCCCAGCAGGCACAGCCTCACTGAAGCATGTGAGAGCTGTGCCCCGCCATACCCCGAATGCACTTCCTGAGTTTAGTCTCCTGCCAGGCCTGGAGGGAACAAAACAGAGCCACCTAGTGGCAGTTTTTTCAATCACATTAGAAACATATTGTCACGATTCGGCAGGCTGGAGGTGGATCCTCTGTGTCAGAGAGGGATTGGCGTGGACCGTGTCGGTGGACCGGTTCTAAATTGCTACTGGTTTTCACCAGAGCCCCCCGCAACACGGGATGGTCTTGCAGCGGCGGTAGCAACCAGGTCGTATCCACCGGCAATGGCTCAACCTCTCTGACTGCTGAGATAGGCATGGTACAAGGGATAAGGCAAGAGCAAGGTCGGACGTAGCAGAAGGTCAGGGCAGGCAACAAGGATCGTAGTCAGGGGCAACGGCAGGAGGTCTGGAACACAGGCTAGGAACACTCAAGGAAAGGCTTTCTCTGGCACAAGGGCAACAAGATCCGGCCAGGGAGTGAAGGGGAAGTGAGGTATAAATAGGGAGTGCACAGGTGGAAACTAATCAGGGAGATTGGGCCAGGCACCATCATTGGTGCACTGGCCCTTTAAATTGCAGAGACCCGGCGCGCGCGCGCGCCCTAAGGAGCGGGGCCGTGCACACAGGGACAACACAGACGGGGAATGGGTCAGGTACGGGGGCCGAGATGCGCATCGCGAGCGGGCGCGTCCCGCATCGCGAATCGCACCCCGGCTGGGAGCAATATCGCAGCGCACCCGGTCAGCAGGTCTGACCGGAGCGCTGCGAATAAGAGAACGCTGCGAGGGCTTCGGGGAGGAGTGGGTACCCGGAGGGCTCGGCGTAACAGTACCCCCCCCCCCCCTTGGGTCTCCCCCTCTTCTTGGAGCCTGAGAACCTGAGGATAAGACTTTTGTCCAGGATGTTGTCCTCAGGTTCCCAAGATCTCTCCTCTGGGCACTTAACTACAAAGGGTCCAAGATAACGTGGTCCCAGATTAAAACTGGGGACACGGAAGCGGATATACTTGGCGGAGAGCCACACAAAAACAGGAGGAGTTCTTCTTTTTTTTTCGGCAAGCTTCTTCACCCGGGATGAGGCTAGTATGAGGGATTTTAGAGTCTTTTTCCAGACGGTGGCGAAGCCCCGGGAAACCTCATCAACAGCGGGCACACAAGAAGGCGTGGGAGTGGGGAGGGAGGGAAGAGGGTAAAGCTTGGCACGGGGCAGAGTGTTAACAGGACGGGGGCTGTGAGGAGGAGGCAAAGCATAGTCCAGATAGGCCATGGGGAGACCAGGTAAAGGAGGAGACACAGAGGTTTGACTGACGGGACTGGGAGCAGACGTGAGGCATTTTCTGTGTCAAGAAGCACCCCAGCTCTTGATCTCCCCGGTGGTCCAGACAAGGGTAGAGAAGTGGCGTTGGAGCCATGGCAGACCGAGGAGGACTTCAGAGGAGCATTTGGGCAAAACAAAAAGTTCAATTTTTTCGAGATGCAGTTCCATGCTCAAGAGCAGGGGTTCTGTGCGGTAACGCACAGTGCAGTATAGAAGTAAATCTTTCTTTCTGCGGCGAGTCCTCTCTTCAGGGGTCAGACGAGACCGATCCACTTGCATAGCCTCCTCGGCGGGAGGCACAGGGGTAGATTGCAAAGGATACTGTGAGAGAGGTGCTCCGAGCGGTGTGGCCCATGGCAGGGCCTTCCCAGGCAGGAGACCACGGCAGAGTCTAGAGTCCCCATCAAATTTGTCCGGCAGGGACAAGCGGGGGTTAGGAGCGGCCGGTCGCTGCGGAGGAGTTGCAGGAGCCGGCGGAGGAGATGGTTGTTGCTGTTGCAGCTGCTGTGTCTGTGACTGAAGTTGCTGTATCTGCGGCAGCAGCTGCTGTATCTATGACTGAAGTTGCTGTGTCACGGTGGTCAAGTATGACAGCTGGTGATTTCGTTGGGTGATCATTAGGGATTGCTGGGCGATCACCGTGGAAATGTCGGCAAGACTTGACAGCGGCACCTCAGCGGAATCCATGGCCGGATCTACTGTCGCGATTCGGCAGGCTGGAGGTGGATCCTCTGTGTCAGAGAGGGATTGGCGTGGACCGTGTCGGTGGACCGGTTCTAAGTTGCTACTAGAGCCCGCCGCAAAGCGGGATGGTCTTGCAGCGGCGGTAGCAACCAGGTCGTATCCACCGGCAACGGCTCAACCTCTCTGACTGCTGAGATAGGCATGGTACAAGGGATAAGGCAAGAGCAAGGTCGGACGTAGCAGAAGGTCAGGGCAGGCAGCAAGGATCGTAGTCAGGGGCAACGGCAGGAGGTCTGGAACACAGGCTAGGAACACTCAAGGAAAGGCTTTCTCTGGCACAAGGGCAACAAGATCCGGCCAGGGGGTGCAGGGGAAGTGAGGTATAAATAGGGAGTGCACAGGTGGAAACTAATCAGGGAGATTGGGCCAGGCACCATCATTGGTAAACTGGCCCTTTAAATTGCAGAGACCCGGCGCGCGCGCACCCTAAGGAGCGGGGCCGCGCGCACAGGGACAACACAGACGGGGAACGGGTCAGGTACGGGGGCCGAGATGCGCATCGCGAGCGGGTGCGTCCCGCATCACGAATCGCATCCCGGCTGGGAGCAATATCGCAGCGCACCCGGTCAGCAGGTGAGGAGCGGGGACCCGGAGCGCTCGGCTTAACACATATAAAGGTTGAGAATGTAAAAGCAAGTAGACAGCAAAGTGTCTTATAATTACATAAGGAACAATATATTAAAAGTTTAGTTTGGTGACACGTACCCTTTAAAGGCTGCTCATCTGAATCATAATGACATCACAGCATGTAGCCAACATTAGTTATTGACCTAATATAGAAAGTCTTGTCCGTGGCATCCCGCTGTTTGAAGCACCTGTATTGCATCGATGCATAGAGAATAAAGCTACCACTTGAAGACACTTCCTTAACGTGAGTGCTCCCTCCGTTTTCTTTCATTTGTTCATTCACTAATATAGAAAGTGACATTGAAGTCAATGAGGTCAATTTGGCGCCATTGGTGTCTAGTAGAGATGAGCAAACTTTAAAAAAAATAGATTTTGCCGATTCGCTGAATTTTCTGAAAAATTCGGTTAGGTCCAATTTTATTCAAGGAGAGACTGTATTAAAAACAGCTATTTCTGGCCAACAGAAAGCCTCAATAGGGGGTGTAAAACAGAATGCTTTGATCTAACATGCATAGGGAGTGTGCTGTGTTAGGGAAATAATACTGTTATTCAGTATGACATGCTGATTTCAGGCATCACTATTAGAATCATTGCGGCAGAGCATCTGAATGTGGCAGCAGGGAGAACATATGGCGTCAAAATTTAAGAGAATAAATAGATTTTTTTGTCACTTTAATTTAATTTAATTTGAATTTATTAAAAAATTTTGAGTACCCATTCTGGTGAGCATCGAGCTGGTGGTTCAGCCCCATCCCACTGTCTTACTCATTTGTGGAACTGCAAATGTTTTATTTAATCAGTAATGGTTAATTGTGATCGCTCCAATGTGTTTCATAGGATTTTTGTGGTAATTCCACAGCTACTATATGACGTCAACGACCATAGGGCCACAGTCTTGAAAAGATTGCATCAATGTTTTGAAATTGAAATTTAAGATTACACTCCCAAGTTTTATTGTCCTGGGCCCCGGTGTGTGGTTACAAAGGACCAAATCTAACAAGGAGTCACATGTTACATGACGGCACAATGACAGAGCCTGGAGCTGGCATCAGTTTTGGGAGAACATATAGTGGCTGAATAGCACAGCCTGGAGTTGGCGGCAGCATTAGTATAACATATAGTGGCTGAATGGCACAGCCTGGAATTTGTGGCAGCATGAGGAGACCGACCATATAGTGGCTGAATGGCACAGCCTTGAGTTTGCTAAAGCATGAGGAGATGATATAGTGGCTGAATGGCACAGCCTGGAGGTGGCGAAGCATGAGGAGACCATATAGTGGCTGATTGGCACAGCCTAGAGTTGGCTGAAGCATGAGAAGACCATAAAGTGGCTTAATAGCACTGCCTGGAGTTTGCTAAAGCATGAGTAGACCATATGGTGGCTTAATGGCACAGCCTGGAGTTGGCTAAAGCATGAGGAGACCATATAGTGGCTGAATGGCACAGCCTGGAGGTGGCTGAAGCATGGAGACCATATAGTTGCTGTATGAGCCTGGAGGTGGCAGCAGGAGCATCAGGAGTCCTGAAAGTGACCCGATGACAGAGTGGTGCTGTGGGTGGCAATACCAGTACTCTGTGATGAAGGTGGGTGAAAGATGGAGAACTTGGCATCAGATGTGTGGCATCAGGCGGGTGGGAGGATCAGAATAGTAGCTGAGGCAGGTAGGCAGAAGAAAATGGTCTTTTTGTCAAAGTATTGGTGATATGCATTATGTAAAACTTTATTTTTTTTAGGATAAAATATATGGACCCAAAATAGTTTTTTAAATCTAACAAAAAGAAAGGTGTGCAAAAACACCATGTGCCACCAATACCACCAAATAGTTATGTGATGCAAAGACCTCTAAAAGGTGGAAGGGAACAACGTACGGTATATTGTAACAGGTATGGGTAAAAACTTCCCCTGTAAGGCCCTACTCTTGCACTATTAATTCCCTCATTGGCAAGGGTTTCTCGTCCTAAAAAGGGCGGCCCCACACAAGAACTTCTCCCTATTTCCAACTAAAAACACTGCCATTTCCCATGGTTTTTAGTTGGAAATAGGGAGAGGCCTCTCGAGACCTCTCGCTGTGACTCCGGCTGCCACATTCCGGCTGCCCTACTCTGCTGTGACCTCTGCCTGCGCCTGATGAATTTAGGCCTCTGCCACTCCTCTGTGCACGTCCTGGCACTACTCTGCATCACATACTTATTGAGTATATGAGGGGAGTACAAAGCTTCACTATGAGGGGAGTACATAGCTTCACTATGCTTAAAACAGTATTTGTCTTGAACAGCAGCAGGTGTGTACTACATGCTGTCCTTTCACAGTATCTAGGCCCTTGACAGATTAACAGGTACACAATAGTACACTACTTAGATGTACATATGTGGTATGCATTTATGAGGGCAGAAAAATGCGCTACAGTACGATTAAAAAACGGATTGGAGTAAAACACCAGCCGGTGATTACTTTTGCCTGGACTTTCACAGTATCTAGGCCCTTGATAGATTAACAGGTACAAAATAGTACACTACTTAGATGTAGGCATGTGGTATGCACTCATGAGGGCAGAAAAATGCGCTACAGTATGATTAAAAAACATATTTAAGTAAAACATCAGCTGGTGATTACTTTTCCCCAGCCTTTCACAGTACCTAGGCCCTTGAGTCCAACACCAGCCGATGAGTACTTTTGCCTGGACTTTCACAGTATCTAGGCTCTTGACAGATTAAAAGGTACAAAATAGTCCAATTCTTAGATGTATGTTTGTGGTATGCACTTATGAGGGCAGAAAAATGCACTACAGTACAATTAAAAAACGTATTGGAGTAAAACAACAGCCAGTGATTATTTTTGCCTGGACTTTCATAGTATCTAGGCCCTTTACAGATTAACAGGTACAAAATAGTACACTATTTAGATGTATGTACGTGGTATGCATTTATGAAGGCAGAAAAATGCTCTACAGTATGCTTCAAAATGCATATTTTTGCACACCACCAGCAGTACACTACAGTCTCTGTGTACTAAACCCAAAATTGCACTCTCTCACAGACTATTAGGAATGGACTGCTGGGTATGTATTATACAGTCTACAGACTAGTAGAACGAGCAGATCATTTGTTGTGGAACAAAGAGGGCATAAAAATGTGCTACAGTATGCTTAAAAAAATGCATTGGAGTAAAACAACAGCCGGTGATTACTTTTGCCTGGACTTTCGCAGTATCTAGGCCCTTGACAGATTAACAGCTACAAAATAGTACACTACTTAGATTTAGGTATGTGGTATGCACTTATGAGGGCAGAAAAATGCGCTACAGTATGCTTAAAAAAAACAGTTTTGCAGAACACCAGCAGTACACAACAGTGCTGCAGCACACAAAAGCTGTGTACTAAACCCAAAATTGCACTCTGTCAAAGACTATTAGGAATGGACTGCTGGGTATTATACCATCTAGAGACCAGTATAACCAGCAGATGATCTGTTGTGGAACAAAGACACAGAATTGCGCTGAAAAATTATTCCTGCCTGCTCTGCTAAGGTTTATGAAATTGAGGCAGCTTGTTGAAATGTATGAGGCAACACACAGCTATCTGCCCCTCTATGTAATACAATGCTGTAGAAAGTAAATGGGAGGTTAATGGCTGCAGTAAAAATTCTTTTCAGTGAAAAAAAGCACTGCGCTCTGTCCACCAGAACGCTAATGTGACTAGGATGTGAAACGCTGCTGGAAAAAGCTTTCCTGTGTAACACACACACATACACACATAGGCTTTCAGTCCTATCTTTCTGAAGTGTAATGAATGAAGTGACGAGTCAAAATATGGCTACCGATTACATGGGGCTGTGACATCACAGGGGTGACTGGCTGCTGATAGGCTGCATCTTACATGTGATTCAGGGTCATCCCACCTACCGTTGTTCCCACCTTCCCAGAGTTCCTTGGGGCATAACTTCCTCTGGGGCATGCAACATCTGATAAGTACTGGAAGGATTAAGATTTTTAAATAGAAGTGTTAAGGATGGGTTAATTTGAGGCCTTAAACTGTTAGTGACTACCGCTATGCTATTTTGCCGAGTGTCGACAAATTCACACCAGACAATGTTGGTATTCATTCCCTCCTCGGTACTGACTCCAGGGAGTTCTGTTTATTATCCGGAAATCACATTAGTTTTTACAATTTGACAAAAAGGGGAGGGAAAAACTATGCATCAAATCATCGTGTTATATGCTGATTGGTCATTTGAGCATGGTGTAGCAAAAGTCACTTATGTTGCAAGGTCTCTAGCTTGAGATTTTTTTCCACAAAACTCAATGTTTAGACCTCTTGTATCCACAGATTCCATCTCAAGGTTCTAGTCTTAATTACAGGCAAAGAGCAAGCTGAAATGTTTTAAATCAAGGAAAGCAAAGTTCTTCTCAGATAGCAATAGCATATAGGATTTAATAAAGGCATGTGAGTATAGATATAGTGATCAATATATCAGAATATTATAGACCCAGAAGTAATTTACAAATCTGTTTAACTTTGCTTTGCAAGGGTACATTTACATGAGCAGACTCACAGCGTATTTTACGCTGCAGATCTGTCGTTGAAGAACCCCTGCATGGCGGCTTTACATGTGCCTGCTTGGAGTGGCAATACGCCTCTATGAGCAGACACAATGTGATGTACGAGTTGCCGTGCATGTGCGGTGTACTCGCACACATTGCAGCTGCTCCCCCTTCTTCATGAGCTAGGCAGAGAGCTGCCGCGATGTGCGAGTATACTGCGCATGCACACTGCAACTCGCACATCACAGTGTGTCTGTTCATAGCGGCGTATTGCCGCTCGGAGCAGGCACATGTAAAGCCACCATGCAGGGGTCCTTCAGCAGCAGATCTGCAGGACATAATACGCTGTGGATCCACTCTTCTGAACGTACTCTTACCCTCACTACAAGTCTGTACCAACAAGTTAGAGCAAGGGACACTGATGAGAAATTTTCTTTAAAATCAAGAGGGCCCATTACTTCTATTGTAAGTATCCACTTTGCTATCTCTGGTCTTTTTTCAACCTTATGAAACTAGTCTGTGGTAATCCTGTCTTGTCCTGGCACATTTATTACCTCGAGATCTGCAAAGCAGAGCATATCTGGGTCATCATTGTAGAAACAGAGGGGGAGATATATCAAAACCTATGTAGAGCAAAAGTGGTGCAGTTGCCCATAGCAACCAATCCGATTGCTTCTTTCATTTTTAAAGAGGCCTGTGAAAAATTAAAGAAGCACTCTGATTGGTCGCTATGGGCAACTGCATCACTTTTCCTCTATACAGGTTTTCATAAATCTCGCCCAGAGTTTATATGTTCAATAAACTGGGCTGCCAACACTGGATCTATAATGTTCTAGAAACCTTATATATAAACTCCTAATGTTTTTTTCCCATAAAAAAAAATCTGCAGGAAGAAAACAAATCAGATGAAAAACATATATTTGTTACTTCATGCTCAGTAGACCACAGGTATTCAGATTATATTTTTAAAACAAGTACAGTGGGGCAAAAAAGTATTTAGTTAGCCACCAATTGTACAAGTTCCCCCACTAAAAAAATAGGTATACCTCGAATATGAGAAACATAATAAGAAAAAAAAATCCATAAAATCACATTTTTTAAGAATTTATTTGCAAATTATGGTGGAAAATAAGTATTTGGTCAAGAACAAAAGTTAATCTCAATACTTTGTTATATACCTTTTGTTGGCAATGACAGGGGTCGAACATTTTCTGTAAGTCTTCACAAGGTTTTCACAAACTGTTGCTGGTATTTTGGCCCATTCCGCCATGCAGATTTCCTCTAGAGCAGTGATGTTTTGGGGCTATCACTGGGCAACTCGGACTTTCAACTCCCTCCCAAAATTTTCTATGGGGTTGAGATCTGGAGACTGGCTAGGCCACTCCAGGACCTTTAAATGCTTCTTACAAAGCCACTCCTTCATTGCCCGGGCAGTGTGTTTGGATCATTGGCATGCTGAAAGGCCCAGCCAGATTCCATCTTCAATGCCCTTGCTGATAGAAGGAGGTTTTCACTCAAAATCTCACGATACATGGCCCCATTCATTCTTTCCTTTACACGGATCAGTCGTCCTGGTCCCTTTGCAGAAAAACAGCCCCAAAGCATGATGTTTACACCCCCATGTTTCACAGTAGGTATGGTGTTCTTTGGATGCAACTCAGCATTCTTTCTCCTCCAAACATGAAGAGTTGAGTTTTACCAAAAAGTTCTACTTTGGTTTCATCTGACCATATGACTGTTTCTGTCTGGAAAGGCTTTGTCTTGGGCCACACCGCTCTGGGACCGCAATGATCCTGCCACAGCCACAGTCCAGTCCTTCTTCGCTGAAGTCCGTAGTGTCTTCGAGGAACCAGCCCGAGCTTCTTCTGCCGAGACTGCCCTGCTGAACCTGGTCCAGGGTAATTATTCAGTAGGCGAGTATGCCATCCAATTTCGTACTCTCGCTTCCGAATTATCTTGGAATAACGTGGCTCTCTGCGCGACCTTTAAAAAAGGCCTATCCAGTAACATCAAGGATGTGCTGGCCGCACGAGAGATTCCTGCCAACCTGCAAGAACTTATCCATTTGGCCACCCGCATTGACATGCGTTTTTCTGAGAGACACCAGGAGCTCCGCCAGGAAAAAGACCTTGATCTCTGGGCACCTCTCTCACAGTATCCTGTGCAATCTACCCCTGTGCCTCCCGCCGAGGAGGCTATGCAAGTGGATCGGTCTCGCCTGACCCTTGAAGAGAGGACTTGCCGTAGGGATAACAATTTATGTCTGTACTGCGCCAGTACCGAACACTTCTTGGTGAATTGCCCTATTCGCCCTCCACGTCTGGGAAACGCACGCACCCAGCTCACGTGGGTGTGGCGTCTCTTGGTACGAAGTCTGCTTCTCCACATCTCACTGTGCCCATGCGGATTTTTCCTTCTGCCAACTCTTCCTTCTCTGCCGCGGCCTTCTTGGACTCTGGTTCTTCTGGATATTTTATTCTGGCCTCTTTGGTGAATAAGTTCTGCATCCCGGTGACCCGTCTCGTCAAGCCGCTCTACATTTCCTCGGTCAATGGAGTTAAATTGGACTGCACCGTGCGTTACCGCACAGAACCCCTGCTCATGAGTATTGGACGGCATCACGAAAAAATTGAACTTTTTGTTTTGCCCAACTGCACCTCTGAAGTCCTCCTTGGTCTGCCATGGCTCCAACACCACTCTCCTACCCTTGATTGGACCACCGGGGAGATCAAGAACTGGGGAGCTTCTTGCCATTAAAAATGCCTCACGGCCTATCTGGACTATGCTGTGTCTCCTCCTCATAGCCCCCGTCCTGGTAACACTTTGCCCCGTGCCCAGCTTCAACCTCTTCCCCCCCCCTCCCCACTCCCACGCCTTCTGGTTTGCCCTCTGTTGATGAGGTTTCCCGGGACTTCTCCACCATCTGGAAAGAGACTCAAAAATCCCTCATACAGGCCTCATCCCGGATGAAGAAACATCCCGACAAAAAGAGGGGGAGACCTAAGGGGGGGGGGGTACTGTTACGCCAAGCGCTCCGGGTCCCTGCTCCTCCCCGGAGCGCTCGCTGCGTCCCTCTCTCTGCAGCGCCCCGGTCAGACCCGCTGACCGGGAGCGCTGCACTGACATTGCCGGCGGGGATGCGATTCGCATAGCGGGACGCGCCTGCTCGCGAATCGCATCCCAAGTCACTCACCTCTCCCGGTCCCCGGCTGTCACGTCTTGGCGCGCGCGGCTCCGCTCCTTAGGGCGCTCGCGCGCCAGCTCTCTAAGATTGAAAGGGCCAGTGCACCAATGATTGGTGCCTGGCCCAATCAGCCTAATTAGCTTCCACCTGCTCCCTGTGTATATTACCTCACTTCCCCTGCACTTCCTTGCCGGATGTTGTTGCCTTGTGCCAGTGAAAGCGTTTAGTGTTGTCCAAAGCCTGTGTTCCAGATCTCCTGCTATCCATATTGACTATGAACCTTGCCGCCTGCCCCGACCTTCTGCTACGTTTGACCTTGCCTCTGCCTAGTCCTTCTGTCCCACGCCTTCTCAGCAGTCAGCGAGGTTGAGCCGTTGCCGGTGGATACGACCTGGTTGCTACCGCCGCAGCAAGACCATCCCGCTTTGCGGCGGGCTCTGGTGAAAACGAGTAGCAACCATAGAACGGGTCCACCGACACGGTCCACACCAAACCCTCGCTGACACAGAGGATCCACATCCAGCCTGCCGAATCGTAACAGTAGATCCGGCCATGGATCCCGCTGAGGTGCCGCTGCCAAGTCTCGCTGACCTACCCACGGTGGTCGCCCAGCAATCACAGCAAATTGCCCAACAAGGACAGCAGCTGTCGCAGTTGACCGCCACGTTACAGCAACTTCTGCCACTGCTACAGCAGCAACCATCTCCTACGCCAGCTCCTGCACCTCCTCCGCAGCGAGTGGCCGCTCCTAGCCTCCGCTTGTCCCTGCCGGACAAATTTGATGGGGACTCCCGACTCTGACGTGGCTTCTTGTCTCAATGTTCCCTACATATGGAGATGTTGTCGGACCAATTTCCTACAGAACGGTCTAAGGTGGCGTTCGTAGTGAGTGTTCTGTCTGGAAAGGCCTTGTCTTGGGCCACACCGCTCTGGGACCGCAATGATCCTGCCACAGCCACAGTCCAGTCCTTCTTCGCTGAAGTCCGTAGTGTCTTCGAGGAACCAGCCCGAGCTTCTTCTGCAGAGACTGCCCTGCTGAACCTGGTCCAGGGTAATTCTTCAGTAGGCGAGTATGCCATCCAATTTCGTACTCTCGCTTCCGAATTATCTTGGAATAACGAGGCTCTCTGCGTGACCTTTAAAAAAGGCCTATCCAGTAACATCAAGGATGTGCTGGCCGCACGAGAGATTCCTGCCAACCTGCAAGAACTTATCCATTTGGCCACCCGCATTGACATGCGTTTTTCTGAGAGACACCAGGAGCTCCGCCAGGAAAAAGACCTTGATCTCTGGGCACCTCTCTCACAGTATCCTGTGCAATCTACCCCTGTGCCTCCCGCCGAGGAGGCTATGCAAGTGGATCGGTCTCGCCTGACCCTTGAAGAGAGGACTTGCCGTAGGGATAACAATTTATGTCTGTACTGCGCCAGTACCGAACACTTCTTGGTGGATTGCCCTATTCGCCCTCCACGTCTGGGAAACGCACGCACCCAGCTCACGTGGGTGTGGCGTCTCTTGGTACGAAGTCTGCTTCTCCACATCTCACTGTGCCCGTGCGGATTTCTCCTTCTGCCAACTCTTCCTTCTCTGCCGCGGCCTTCTTGGACTCTGGTTCTTCTGGATATTTTATTCTGGCCTCTTTGGTGAATAAGTTCTGCATCCCGGTGACCCGTCTCGTCAAGCCGCTCTACATTTCCTCGGTCAATGGAGTTAAATTGGACTGCATCAAGCGTTACCGCACAGAACCCCTGCTCATGAGTATTGGACGGCATCACGAAAAAATTGAACTTTTTGTTTTGCCCAACTGCACCTCTGAAGTCCTCCTTGGTCTGCCATGGCTCCAACACCACTCTCCTACCCTTGATTGGACCACCGGGGAGATCAAGAACTGGGGGGCTTCTTGCCATTAAAAATGCCTCACGGCCTATCTGGACTATGCTGTGTCTCCTCCTCATAGCCCCCGTCCTGGTAACACTTTGCCCCGTGCCCAGCTTCAACCTCTTCCCCCCCCCCTCCCCACTCCGACGCCTTCTGGTTTGCCCTCTGTTGATGAGGTTTCCCGGGACTTCTCCACCATCTGGAAAGAGACTCAAAAATCCCTCATACAGGCCTCATCCCGGATGAAGAAACATCCCGACAAAAAGAGGGGGAGACCTAAGGGGGGGGGGGTACTGTTACGCCAAGCGCTCCGGGTCCCTGCTCCTCCCCGGAGCGCTCTCGGCGTCCCTCTCTCTGCAGCGCCCCGGTCAGACCCGCTAACCGGGAGCGCTGAACTGACATTGCCGGCGGGGATGCGATTCGCATAGCGGGGCGCGCCCGCTCGGGAATCGCATCCCAAGTCACTCACCTGTCCCGGTCCCCGGCTGTCACGTCCTGGCGCACGCGGCTCCGCTCCTTAGGGCGCGCGCGAGCCAGCTCTCTAAGATTGAAAGGGCCAGTGCACCAATGATTGGTGCCTGGCCCAATCATCCTAATTAGCTTCCACCTGCTCCCTGTGTATATTACCTCACTTCCCCTGCACTGCCTTGCCGGACCTTGTTGCCTTGTGCCAGTGAAAGCGTTTAGTGTTGTCCAAAGCCTGTGTTCCAGATCTCCTGCTATCCTTATTGACTACGAACCTTGCCGCCTGCCCCGACCTTCTGCTACGTTTGACCTTGCCTCTGCCTAGTCCTTCTGTCCCACGCCTTCTCAGCAGTCAGCGAGGTTGAGCCGTTGCCGGTGGATACAACCTGGTTGCTACCGCCGCAGCAAGACCATCCCGCTTTGCGGCGGGCTCTGGTGAAAACCAGTAGCAACCCTAGAACCGGTCCACCGACACGGTCCATGCCAATCCCTCGCTGACACAGAGGATCCACATCCAGCCTGCCGAATCGTAACAATGACATTCTTCCAATCCTTTTCTGGATCATCCAAATGCTCTCTAACAAACTTCAGATGGGTCCGGACATGTTCTGGCTTAAGAAGGGGACACGTCTGGCACTGTATGATTTGAGTCCCTGGCAGTGTAGTGTGTTACTGATGGTAGCCTTTGTCACTTTGGTCCCAGCACTCTGCAGATCATTCACTAGTTCCCCCATGTGGTTCTGGGATTTTTGATCGCTGTGTGATCACTTGTGATCATTTTGATCTTGTATGGAGCCCCAGATCGAGGGAGATTATCAGTGGTCTTGTATGTCTTCCATTTTCTAATAATTGCTCCAACAGTTGATTTCTTCACACTATGCTGCTTGCTTATTGCAGATTCAGTCTTTCCAGCCTGGTGTAGTTCTGGTATCCTTCGACAGCTCTTTGATTTTGGCCATATTGGAGTTTGAAGTGTGACTGTTTGAGGTTGTGGACAAGTGCCTTTTATACTGATAACAAGTTGAGTCAGAAATCTTGCTTGTTTGTAGGTGACCAATTACTTATTTTCCACCATAATTTGCAAATAAATTCTTTAAAGATCAGACAATTTGATTTTACGCATTTATTTTTCTCATTATGTCTCTCATAGTTGAGATATACCTATGATGAAAATTACAGGCCTCTCATATTTTTAAGTGGGAGAACTTGCTCAATTGGTGGCTGACTAAATATGTTTTTGGCCCACTGTACCAGTAATTCTCTTTAGGTACCAATACATACAATTTCTGTAGAAGTTAACTAATGTTTTTTTCTCTGTAATCTGTGTTATTTTTTTATCAAGTGGCAGTGCCTATGGATTTGACTACAACATTTATAAGAGTATGTCTAAACGTAAACACAAACTTTTTTGTGGCCTCTTCCTATACTTTCCCAAGGATATTCTCTTTAATTATACCATTCTTTTAACTGATTAGGTTTTTTCTTGGAATATAAGTGGTCAAGCTGGATTTAAAAATATAACAAGCAGGGGTGTAACTATTATTGGTTCCACTAGGCCCCGGAGCCCATTAGGTCTCTCTTTCTTATTTAATGAGATAAGTATTTTAAGTAAAGTCTTATATTTGTGGCCCTGTTACAAATGTTGCACTGGAGCACTGAATATTGCGGTTTTAAGTCTGGTCACAAAACCGGATATGGTGCAAAAATGAGCCGACCGGAGTTACTATCTGACTTGGGTCGACTCATTCAAATGAATGAGTTAGGGGCTGGATCCAGCGGGGATACGGAGCGCCCAATTTCCCAGCCAGATAAGAAATGTGATGTGAACCCAGCCATAAATATCTACACCACCTCTGTGTGCACATAGCCTTAGGCTCTTCTCACACCACATTTTCAAACATCCAGCAATCAGTTTTTCTATTTGCTGATTTTTTCTGTGTGAACCCTCCATTATAGATGATATTTTAGAGGGGCTGATGGGAAGCAGCAAACAAGTGCCAAACTTACTGATTTTGTGTTTGCTGTGCCTTCACAAGACTCAATTGTGTGGCCAGGCCACATAAACAATTGCTGGATCATTTGTGTGGCCATTTAAATTTACCGTTAACCGCTGCACTTCATCTGTTTACACAAGGCAATGTGCGACCAATAACAATGGTTATTGTTGGCCAGGCAAATTATTAGCTAGGAATGCTCATTTACCTGGGACTGGGATGACCCCTCCTTGTATCTCCTTGCAGGACCGGTGCTAGACTATTTTGCACCCTAGGTAAAGCAATCTACTTGCACCTCCGCCCCCCTCCCCCCTTATTTTTTCCCCTTGTCACTCCCCATTTCCGTTTTTTTTTTCCATTCTGCGAGCAAGACATCTGATGGCATCAGGGGTAGGATGTAAATTTGTGACATCAGGTTCCCTACTTGGCGTGGAGGACCTGCAATGTAGTGTGTTGCGGATAACAATTTTGATTATATTACTCAAACACACCAATTGCCAAAGAAGTTTTTACTATTTGAAACAGCTCCCAGTATGATCTAAGCAGTGATAAGGGTATGCTGGGAGTTATAGTTTCACTAATCACACCTGCTGAATTTACAAGTGACTACAGCAGTGATAGGACACAATCAGGAAGAACACACAATGATATAACAACTCACAGGAGACATCTTCTCCATAGTCTTTTTTTCTCTGCTCCGGCTTCTTGCTACATCTTCCCCTGCAGAGTCTGACACCCGGACATCATTGGTTACTCACTTTATCAGCAGATCCCTATACTCTATATAAAGACATTAACCCCTTAAGGACTCAGGATTTTTCCGTTTTTGCACTTTCGTTTTTTCCTCCTTACCTTTTAAAAATCATAACCCTTTCAATTTTCCACCTAAAAATCCATATTATGGCTTATTTTTTGCATCGACAATTCTACTTTGCAGTGACATTAGTCATTTTACCCAAATATGCATGGCGAAACGGGAAAAAAATCATTGTGCGACAAAATCGAAGAAAAAACACCATTTTGTAACTTTTGGGGGCTTCCGTTTCTACGCAGTGCATATTTCGGTAAAAATTACGCCTTATCATTATTCTGTAGGTCCATACGGTTAAAATGATACTCTACTTATATAGGTTTGATTTTTTCGCACTTCTGGAAAAAATCATAACTACATGCAGGAAAATTTATACGTTTAAAAATGTCATCTTCTGACCCCTATAACTTTTTTATTTTTCCACGTACAGGGCGGTATGAGGACTCATTTTTTTTGCGCTGTGATCTGAAGTCTTTATCGGTATGATTTTTGTTTTGATCGGACTTTTTGATCACTTTTTATTCATTTTTTAATGGTATAAAAAGTGACCAAGATACGCTTTTTTTGGACTTTTGAATTTTTTGGCGCGCACGCCATTGACTGTGCGGTTTAATTAATGATATATTTTTATAGTTCGGACATTTAAGCACGCGGCGATACCACATATGTTTATTTTTATTTATTTTTACACTGTTTTATTTTTTTTTTACATTTTACATTTTTTTTAAACATTTTTTTTGCAGTGTTATAGGTCCCATAGGGACCTATAACACTGCACACACTGATCTTTTACACAGATCACAGGCGTGTATTAACACGTCTGTGATCAGTGTTATCAGTGGATCTCAGGCACGGAGCAGCCATTCTCCGATCGGACACCGAGGAGGCAGGTAAGGGCCCTCCCGGTGTCCGGTCAGCTGTTCGGGACGCCGCGATTTCACCGTGGCGGTCCCGAACAGCCCGACTGAGCAGCCGGGTCACTTTCACTTTCGCTTTAGAAGCGGCGGTCAGCTTTGACCGCCGCTTCTAAAGGGTTAATACTACACATCGCCGCGATCGGCGATGTGTGGCATTAGCTGCGGGTCCCGGCCGTTGATGAGCGCCGGGACCGATGCGATATGATGCGGGATCGCGGCGCGATCCCGCTTCATATCGCGGGAGCCGGCGCAGGACGTAAATATACGTCCTGCGTCGTTAAGGGGTTAATCAATATAACCCTGCCAGACACTGTGCCCTAAGTGTAGGTGGGTTGTATGCAATGACTTTTACAGCCAGTCTGTGTGACTGTGTCCCAGGGTGAGATTTATAAAAACCTGTGTAAAGGAATAGTTGACCAGTTGCCCAAAGCAACCAATCAAATAGATTATTTCATTTTTTTAAATAGGCCTGTGAAAAAAAGAACCAAGCTGATAGGTTGCTATGGGCAACTGCCCCACACTTTTACACAGGTTTTGATAAAACTGCCCCATAGACTGTGAATTGGGGCAAGAAACTTCAATGCTATTGCTTCTATTAGTGCCTTATCACTGTCCAGTGTTTACATAAGCTAAAAGGTGTTAACCCTTTTATTACCTACCTAAATACACACTTTGCTCAGCCAGCTGTAAACTGGAACTAAAAGAGTTAACCCTCCTATGGATAACATTTTTAAACACAGGGCAGCAGATGTTGGAGGAAACCAAAGAGGGAATAAAGAAGTGAATAGAGCCAAAAGCTGCCGGCAGAGGACATCTGTGATATGCCCCTTTCCCACCCTCCATCTTACGCACACTTACCTACATTAGCTGTCTGTATATCCTTGTTGAGTATCAGGAGAAGCCTATGCTCTTGCTGGGCGGGCTGTGAGCACCAGGTTACCATGCTGACTGGCTGTGTCGGCAGACTCTTCTTCATTGCTCCTTTAAGCCCCAAATGTAAGGCAGGGGGAGCTGGAGCCATTTTATCCCTGTCAGTAGCATCACATGGGTTTTAAAATTTAAAGCACATGGGATGTCACCATGGCCTCTGCGGGGGAAGGGGAGTGTCCTGACTCCTCAGACCACCCATGTGCCTGCCCCCGCCTACAGCTATGGTAGCTATTTATGTTAGGAATTGAGCCAGTAAAGTAAGGACTGTAGGGTCCCGTAGAAGAACAGGCCTTGAGCTCTAGTGCTGCTCTCAATCCACCTGTAGTACTGGCCAGCATGGTCCCGCTCCCAAGCTGACTTCCCTCACCCAGATCCACAGCTCGGCTCCTGGAGCTGTGGCTATAGTGAGTGGAGCAGAAGACAGGTGGCCAGCCGGGGGCGCCATACAAGAGGCGCAGCTACCCACTCTCAGTGAAATTATACACAAGCATTCCAGCCCTGTCTCTGACTCCCTAACTGGGGAAGTCAACCGTGCCCCAGGTGGTTGCCTAGTTTGCCTAGTGGCAGAGCCGGCTCTGTCTCTATGTATCTCTAGCTGGAGATAGCTGAATAGCTGTCCATAGAGATACAAGGAGGGGGAGTGTCGGACGCCATTTGCAGGGAGTGCCGGGGTCACGTCCAGCGGTCGCCATGTTTATTGTCACACACAGTAATAGTACCTGCTTTGCGTCCCCATAATGTTGTTAGGCCCCTTCTGTGCCCCCAAACTTCCCCCATATAAAGTTGCAGGCCACCATACTGTCCTGCTATGGTGCTCCACTGTTCATCTGGTCTGGGTACCTATTGCTATGGCTCATAGCAGTAGGTCCCCGATCTGCAGGGGCAGTGGAGCAACAAAAGTGATGGTAGTTACTGCCCAAAGCAGCCCAGTGCCCGCACTTCCCCTTTGCTGTCCTCCTGCTCCGCTCCTCGGTGCAGTGACGTCAGCCTAATATTTCTTTCAAAGTGGTCCAGACCAGTAACTAGTGGCTGTGGCTGCCATTACTGATTTTTTTTCAAGTATCCCCTGGAGAACTGCTAAGTACCCCTGGGGGTACTTGTACCCCAGGTTGAAAACCACTGAGTTAGATGGTTCCTAGTGCACGGAGGTATACAATCAAAAATTTTGGTAAGCCTCATAAACACAAATAGTAAGATTAAAGTTAAGATTAAAGTGTGCCAAATGTAACAATGTGACAGTGCTCTCTGTAAAAACATATAAAGCCTAAAGAATGATTTCTTGCATAAAACTTTGCAGTGTTTAACGGCAGCAAAACACTGTGTGGAAACTTAGCCTAAGGATTCTGTTTGTGTGTAAGAATCTAAATTGCATTAGACATTACATTACATGGTAACAGGAGGCTGTATTACTATGTACTGTATGTACTATAATACAATATAAATATCAATAACAGGAATAGGTGTAATTCTCCTTAAGTTGTTTTTGTACAAGTGAAAACTCCCATTAACCACTGCATAACAATGTAAAATCAGATCTGGTTTATCTGAATAGTTTTTTTTTTCTTCCTTTTTTGAATGGAACAAAATGGATATAACCAATGGGCTCTTTTAATGTACAGTATAAGGACACAGCAGGTTTGTGTTATGTCTAGATATACTCACCTCTATTTGTCTAAAAGGCAGTTTTTGTGTTATAACATACTGCATGAAAGAAAACCTTTTCATGTTAATGTCTAGAAGAATTCTCTTTACAAAGTTACTCTCAAGCTGTATATGTTAAATTCCTCTTATCCCAGTAGACAGAGGGACCTCCTAAGGCATTTTTTTTGTCTGGCTTCAGAATGTATAAAAAAATCACATCTATTTAAAATCAAAATTTTTCTCCTCTTAGCCTCTCTCTCTCTTTTAGTCCTCAAGCAAAAGTCTCCTTCATGTCACTGGTGGTGGAAGTACAGGATTTAACAAAAATGTAGCTGACATAGAGTCCTCACTGTTGATGGTTTACATAAAACTAAATATTAGAAATGTTTCTTGTCAGATTTGTCTGATCAGTTCTTAGCATTTGTCTGTTCTGGATTCCTGGAATTCAAATCTTTGCAAACATGGATATACAGGTCATGGTATATATTTTTCTGAAAACCTGTAAGGCCATGTTTACACAGCAGAATTTCCATGTGGAATTCTGATGGAAAATTCTGATGGAATTTACTGCACATTATGTTCAATGGTCTTGCACTGTACCATTCAGACAGATTAATTTCTGTGGCAGAATTTCCGCCACACAAATTCCGCATTCAAAAAAAAGTCCAGTTTTATAATTTTGCAGAACTGTGGGCAGGATCCCATTGAACTCAAGGAAGCTTGCATTTTTTGGCAGATAACGCAGTTTAGAGAAAACAGGATTCTGCCAAAATTAAGCTGCATTTCTGCTGTACTTCTGCTGGATTCTGCTATTCCGGTCAGCAAGCTGAATGGAATTTGTGCTAAATTGCGGAAATCCCGCTGTGTGAATATAAACAAATGCTGTCAGGTCTCATCAGGTGATTCCCTCACCACACAGATTGAATTTACTGTATAAATTGTATGAAATGTTTTCACGGAAATGTGTAAATCAGCAGTGCCTGGTACACCCAAGCTCTCTAATGTTCTAAATACTTGGTACAGTGGCTGAGAAATTAAGATTGTTGCCTTGCAACACTGGTATTTTAGGTTCACATTAGAGATGAGCGAACTTTTCAAAAATTAGGTTCGGCCGATTCGCCAAATTTTTCAGAAAAGCTTGTTTCGGGTTGAATAGATTCGCGGTGAAACTGTATTAAAAATGGCTATTTCTGGCCTACAGATAGCTCTAATAGGGGTGTAAAACACTTTGCCTTGCTTTAACACACAAAGGGAGTGTGCTAGGTCAGTGAAATCATACTGTTATTCACTTTGGCATGCAGATTACAGGCATTGCTATTAGAATCACTGCTGCAGAGCATCTATGTGGCAGCAGGGAGACCATAAGGTGTCAAAATTGAAGAGGATAAAGAGATCTTTTATGTCATATTTAATGTAATTTGATGTGAAAATTTTTACATTACCCATTCTGGCGAGCATCGAGCTGGCAGCCCTCCGCCAGGTGAGATACCACCTGTTCCAACCCCTGCTTCTCAGTGCCCCCCTGATTATGAAAGTATGAATGTTTCATATAATCAGTTATGGTTCATTGCTATTGCTCCAACATATTTCATTGGATTCTTGTGATAATTCCACAGGTCATATGATGTCGAGGGCCAAAAGGGCCTCAGTCTTGAAAACATGACAACCCCTAAGATTAAAAGATGAATGTTGAAATCTCTATTGAAGATTAGTGTTGGGCGCGAATAATTACATTTCAAATTTTTATCGCGAATAGCGCATATTCGCATATGTGAATATTCGCATCTGCGCATATTCGCATATGTGAATATTGGCATATGCATATATTCGCATATGTGAATATTTGCATGTTACTTCCTTTCACTTGTGGGCCAATTAGAATGATGCAAATGCACTTGTCAGAGGTTATTGTTACGCCTAGCGCTCCGGGTCCCCGCTCCTCCCCGGAGCGCTCACGGCGTCTTTCTCCCTGCAGCGCCCCGGTCAGTCCCGCTGACCGGGAGCGCTGCACTATCTTGGCCGTTGGGGATGCGATTCGCACAGCGGGACGCGCCCGCTCGCGAATCGCATCCCAGGTCACTTACCCGTCCCGGTCCCCTGCTGTCATGTGCTGGCGCGCGCGGCTCCGCTCTCTAGGGCGCGCGCGCGCCAGCTCTCTGAGACTTAAAGGGCCAGTGCACCAATGATTGGTGCCTGGCCCAATTAGCTTAATTAGCTTCCACCTGGTCCCTGACTATATCTGACCTCCTCCCATGCACTCCCTTGCCGGATCTTGTTGCCTTGTGCCAGTGAAAGCGTTTAGTGTGTCCAAAGCCTGTGTACCTGAACTTCTGCTACCCATCTTGACTACGAACCTTGCCGCCTGCCCCCGACCTTCTGCTACGTCTGACCTTGCCTCTGCCTAGTCCTTCTGTCCCACGCCTTCTCAGCAGTCAGCGAGGTAGAGCCGTTGCTAGTGGATACGACCTGGTTGCTACTGCCGCAGCAAGACCATCCCGCTTTGCGGCGGGCTCTGGTGAAAACCAGTAGCCTCTTAGAACCGGTCCACTAGCACGGTCCACGCCAATCCCTCGCTGACACAGAGGATCCACCACCTGGAAGCCGAATCGTGACAGTAGATCCGGCCATGGATCCCGCTGAGGTGCCGCTGCCAAGTCTCGCTGATCTTCCCACGGTGGTCGCTCAGCAATCGCAGCAGATTGCCCAACAAGGACAGCAGCTGTCGCAGTTGACCGCCATGTTACAGCAACTTCTGCCTCTGCTACAGCAGCAACCATCTCCTCCGCCAGCTCCTGCACCTCCTCCGCAGCGAGTGGCCGCTCCTAACCTACGCTTGTCCCTGCCGGACAAATTTGATGGGGACTCTAGACTCTGCCGTGGATTTTTGTCTCAGTGTTCCCTGCATATGGAGATGTTGTCGGACTTGTTTCCTACAGAACGGTCTAAGGTGGCGTTCGTAGTAAGCCTTCTTTCAGGAAAGGCCTTGTCTTGGGCCACACCGCTCTGGGACCGCAATGATCCTGCCACAGCCACAGTCCAGTCTTTCTTCGCTGAAGTCCGAAGTGTCTTCGAGGAACCTGCCCGAGCCTCTTCTGCCGAGACTGCCCTGCTGAACCTGGTCCAGGGTAATTCTTCCGTTGGCGAGTACGCCATACAATTCCGTACTCTTGCTTCTGAACTATCCTGGAATAATGAGGCTCTCTGCGCGACCTTTAAAAAAGGCCTATCCAGTCGCATCAAGGATGTGCTGGCCGCACGAGAGATTCCTGCCAACCTCCAAGAACTCATCCATTTGGCTACCCGCATTGACATGCGTTTTTCTGAGCGACACCAAGAGCACCGCCAGGAAAAAGACTTAGATCTCTGGGCACCTCTCCCACAGCATCCTTTGCAGTCTTCGCCTGGGCCTCCCGCCGAGGAGGCCATGCAAGTGGATCGGTCTCGCCTGACCCAGGAAGAGAGGAATCGCCGTAGAGAAGAAAATCTCTGTCTGTACTGTGCCAGTACTGAGCATTTCTTGGTGGATTGCCCTATCCGTCCTCCACGCCTGGGAAACGCACGCACGCACCCAGCTCACGTGGGTGTTGCATCTTTTGGTTCTAAGTCTTCTTCTCCACGTCTCACGGTGCCCGTGCGGATTTCTTCTACAGCCAACTCCTCCCTCTCAGCCGTGGCCTGCTTGGACTCTGGTGCCTCTGGAAATTTTATTTTGGAGTCGTTTGTTAATAAATTCAGCATCCCGGTGACCCGTCTCGTCAAGCCGCTCTACATTTCCGCGGTCAACGGAGCCAGATTGGACTGCACCGTGCGTTACCGCACAGAACCCCTCCTGATGTCTATTGGACCCCACCTCGAGAGAATTGAGCTCTTCGTTCTCCCCGGCTGTACCTCTGAGGTCCTCCTCGGTCTGCCATGGCTCCGGCTTCATTCCCCCACCCTTGATTGGACCACCGGGGAGATCAAGAACTGGGACTCTGCCTGCCACAGGAAGTGCCTCTCCCCCCCTCCCAGTCCCGTCAGGCAAGCCTTTGTGCCTCCCCATGGCCCCCGTCCTGGTGTCACACTGCCCCGTGCCAGGCCTCGCCCTCTGCCCTCCCTCCCCATTCCCACTCCTGCTGTACTGCCTGCCGTTGAGGAAACCCTCCATTCTTTCCCGGTGTCCTCATCCCAGGGGAGGCAGTTACCGGACAAAGAGAAGGGGAGACCTAAGGGGGGGGGTACTGTTACGCCTAGCGCTCCGGGTCCCCGCTCCTCCCCGGAGCGCTCACGGCGTCTTTCTCCCTGCAGCGCCCCGGTCAGTCCCGCTGACCGGGAGCGCTGCACTATCTTGGCCGTTGGGGATGCGATTCGCACAGCGGGACGCGCCCGCTCGCGAATCGCATCCCAGGTCACTTACCCGTCCCGGTCCCCTGCTGTCATGTGCTGGCGCGCGCGGCTCCGCTCTCTAGGGCGCGCGCGCGCCAGCTCTCTGAGACTTAAAGGGCCAGTGCACCAATGATTGGTGCCTGGCCCAATTAGCTTAATTAGCTTCCACCTGGTCCCTGACTATATCTGACCTCCTCCCATGCACTCCCTTGCCGGATCTTGTTGCCTTGTGCCAGTGAAAGCGTTTAGTGTGTCCAAAGCCTGTGTACCTGAACTTCTGCTACCCATCTTGACTACGAACCTTGCCGCCTGCCCCCGACCTTCTGCTACGTCTGACCTTGCCTCTGCCTAGTCCTTCTGTCCCACGCCTTCTCAGCAGTCAGCGAGGTAGAGCCGTTGCTAGTGGATACGACCTGGTTGCTACTGCCGCAGCAAGACCATCCCGCTTTGCGGCGGGCTCTGGTGAAAACCAGTAGCCTCTTAGAACAGGTCCACTAGCACGGTCCACGCCAATCCCTCGCTGACACAGAGGATCCACCACCTGGAAGCCGAATCGTGACAGTTATCAACAACATCCCTAGCAGCCAATAGTATATTTTCCCACCCCCTCACTGTTTTCTTCCTCGAATACGCAAAAATGCTAATATTCACATATGCGAATATGCCAATATTCACATATGCGAATATAACTGATACGCAAAATTCGCGAATATAGGACGAATATTCATATATATATTAGCGAAATATCGTGACTTCGAATATGGCCAATGCCGCTCATCACTATTGAAGATGTAGGTTAGCTAGTGCTCCCATCAAAACATTTTTTGGCCCAGGCCTAGAAGGAACAGTAAGGGTAGTTCCAAAAACACACAGAGGGAGAAGGAAGCAGCATGAGTACACAAGAGGGGTTCACAACCCCTAACATTAAAAGGTTAATGTTTAAATCTCTATTGAAGATGCATTTTAGCTAGTGCTACCATCCAAAAATTTAAGGCCCAAGCCTAGAAGCATCAGTAAGCCAAGTAGTTCCTGAAAGACACAGGAGCAGTCAGGCGCAGGTATCAGCAGTATACCCGAGGGTTTCATAACCCCTAACATTAAAAGATCAATGTTGAAATCTTAGTTAAGCATTTATGTTAGCTAGTGCAATCATAACATATATTGAGTTAATATCCCAGTCCCAACAGCATCAGAAAATCATATATATTACTGAATGATACAGCCTGGAGGTGGCTGAAGCATGAAGAGACCATATAGTGGCTGAATGACACAGCATGGAGGTGTTGGCAGCATGAGGAGACCATATAGTGGCTGAATGGCACAGCCAGGAGTTGGCAGCAGCATGAGTAGACACTAGGCCTTCACAATCCCTAAGATTAAAAGATGAATTCAGAAATTTAAACCGAAGATTTTGGATTGCTAGTGCTACCTACCATAACACATTTTTTATTCCCAGACCCAGGCCCAGCAGCAGTATCAGTAAACCATATATTGCCTGAATGACACAGCCTGGAGTTGGCTGAAGCATGAGGAGACCCCAGGGCTTCAAAATAAGAAAAAACACAAGAATTTTTGAAATTTAAAATGAAGATTTTGGATAGCTGGTGCTACCTACCATAAAAAAAAAATATTCCCAGACCCAGGCCCAGCACTGGTAGTAAACCATATATTGCCTGAATGACACAGCCTGGAGTTGGCTGAAGCATGAAAAGACCACAGGGCTTCACAATCCCCAAGAAAAAACACAATCATTTTTGAAATTTAAAAAGAAGATTTTGGATAGCTGGTGCTACCTACCATAACAAAATGTTTATTCCTATTCCCAGACCCAGGCTCAGCTGTGGTATCAGTAAACAATATATTGCCTGAATGACACAGCCTGGAGTTGGCTGAAGCATGAGGAGACCCCAGGGCTTCACAATCCCAAAGAAAAAACACAAGAATATTTGAAATTTAAAATGAAGATTTTGGATAACTAGTGCTACCTGCCATAACAAAATTTTAATTCCCAGACCCAGCAGCGGTATCGGTAAACCATATATTGCCCGAATGACACAGCCTGGAGTTGGCTAAAGCATTGTACACACCAAGACTTCACAATCCCAAAGAAAAAACAGAAGAATTTTTGAAATGTAAAATGAAGATTTTGGATAGCTAGTGCTACAATAATAAAATTTCAGTCCCAGACCCAGACCTAGCAGCAGTATCAGTAAACCATATATTGTCTGAATGACACAGCCTGGAGTTGACTGAAGCATGAGGAGACCATTGAAATGTATGATTTTTTTATTAAAATTAAAAATTTTGAAATTTTAATTAAAGATTTTGAAATTGAACTTGTAACTCCCAAGTTTTAGTGTCTTGGACCCTGGCGTGTGGGTACAAAGGCCAACATTTAACAACCCCCCACAGGGCTCATGTAGCTGTGAGAAGTAGGCACAATGTCTCCATTGCCCTGACCGGCCATTGTTTCCAACACTTTTCACCATGGCAAACCATGTGAAGAACAGTGTGACACCGCCGTGCCCTGCACACATGGTATGCTGAAGGGCCACTGAGACTTGTCCAGGCAGTGGAGGCTGAGGACATGGTGGAGGATGAGGAGGCGGAGTCGCACACTGTCACAGGACCAATGGGCTGACAGAGTGGAGCAGAAGGTAGCATGTGTACACAAGAGGGGTTCACAACCCTTAAAATTAAAAGGTGAAAGTTGAAATCTCTATTATAGATGCATGTTAGGTAGTGCTACCATCCAAAAATTTAAGGCCCAAGCCCAAAAGCATCAGTAAGCCAAGTAATTCCTGAAAGACACAGTCAGGCAAAGGCATCAGCAGTACACAAGAGGATTTCATAACCCCTAAGATTGAAAGATCAATGTTGAAATCTCAATTAAGCATGTATGTAAGCTAATGCTAAACATCCAAAAATGTAAGGCCCAAGCACAAAAGCATCAGTAAGCCAAGTAGTTCCTGAAAGACACAGTCTGGCAAAGGCATCAGCAGTACACCAAAGGGTTTCATAACCCCTTACATTGAAAGAGCAATGTTGAAATGTCTATTAAGCATGTATTTAGCTAGTGCTAGGCATCCAAAAATGTAAGGCCCAAGCCCAGAAGCATCAATAAACCAAGTAGTTCCTGAAACACACAGTCAGGAGCAGGCATCACCAGTACCCAAGAGGGTTTCATAACCCCTTACATTGAAAGATCAATGTTGAAATTTTTATTAAGCATGTATTTAGCTAGTGCTAAACATCCCAAAATTTAAGGCCCAAGCCCAGAAGCATCAATAAGCCAAGTAATGAACGACTTAAAGCCTACTGGAACGGTAAATCTACCACCTGGGATAGTCAGTCAATTCCAACAGCCGGTGGTCAGTATCCACAGTTCCCTGTTTCTGCTAGTCCTTGGCAATATTCATTTTATTACTGTTCTGGTATCAACATGGCAATAATGATGGGAGAGTAACTTAAGTATAGCCACATGTTTCCTACAATACACAGTCAATATATGGAGACCATATAGTGGCTGAATGACACAGCCTGGAGGTGGCGGCAGATGAGGAGACAATAGTGCCTCACAATCTCTCAGAGTAAAAGATGAATTTTGAAATTTCCATTGAAGATGTATGGTACCTAGTGCTACCATAAACACATATAGGTAATGTCCCAGACCCAGCAGCATCACTAAACCATGTAGTTGCTGAATGACACAGACAGGAGCAGTCTGCAGCAGGAATGCACAAGAGGGTTTCATAACCCCCTAAGATTGAAAGATCAATGTTGTATAGCATGTATATAAGCTAGTGCTAACATCCAAAAATATAAGGCCCAAGCCAAGTAATCCCTGAAACACACAGCCTGGAGCAGGCATCAGCATGAGGTTGCAAGAGGGCTTCACAACCCCTAACATTATGTTAATGTTGATATCTGAATAGAAGATGTATGTTAGCTAGTGCTAACACATCAAAAAAAATTTAGGCACAGGCCCAGCAGCATCACTAAACCATATAGTTGCTGAAACACACAGTCTGGATTAGGCATCAGCATGAGTTAACAAGAGGGCTTCATAACCCCTAAAATTAAAATGTTAATGTTGAAATCTGTATACAGATTTTATGCTAGTGCTAACCTCAAACAATTTTAGGCACAGGCCCAGCAGCATCACTAAACCATATAGTTGCTTAAACATACAGCCTGGAGCAGGCAGCAGGATGCGTACATAAGAGGGCTTCCCAACCCCTAACATTAAAAGATCAATGTTGAAATCTCGATTGAGCATGTATGTTTGCTAGTGCTAACATAAAAAAATTGTTATATCTAAAACAGTCCCAGCAGCATCAGAAATCAATATATTGGCTGAATTACACAGCCTGGAGGTGGGGAAAGCATAAGGAGCCCATATAGTGTCTGAATGGTAACTTCTGGATTGGGCCGAAGCATGAGGAGACCATATAGTGGCTGAATGGCACAGCCTGGAGTTGACAGAAGCATAAGGAGACAAAATAGTGGCTGAATAAAACAGCCTAGAGGTGGCAGCAGCAGCACCAGGAGTCCTGAAAGTGACCCAGTGAAAGAGTGGTGCGGTGGGTGGCAATACCAGTACCGGGTGACGAAAATGGACATCAGCAATGATGATGGAGCTGATGTCCGCCATTAACACCTCAGATGCCGTGATCAATACAGATCACGGCATCTGTGGCAGTGAGGCTATTGTAATAGCTGATCTGATCGTCTGCAGAACAGCTGCAGATATCAAATCAGCTAAGATGGTGGCTGGAGGTCCCCCTCACCTGCCTGCACCGCTCTCCAGGGTCCATCGGCACTGATCTGACTTCCAGCAGACCAGAGCAGGAGATCACCGATGATACTGATCAGTGCTATGCCTAGGCACTGAACAGTATTAACAATCTAATCATTGCTCTAAATAGTCCCCTATGGGGGCACAATTAGTTAAATATAAAAGTAAAAAAAAGTTCAAAAAAAGACTTACAAAAATGTAAAAATCCCCTCCCCCAATAAAAATTTTAATTCCTTTTTCCCCATTTTAATCAAAAAAGGCATAATAAATAATAATTATTAAACATATTTGGTATTTCTGCATGCATAAATGTCCGATATAGCAAAATATAATGTTAATGATCCCGTACAGTGAATGGCGTAAATGTAGGGGGAAAAAAGTCCAAAATTGCTGCTTTTTGGTCACATTACATTCACAAAAAAATTTATAAAAAGCGATCAAAAAGTCACATAGACACAGAAGTGGTAATTTAAAAAATGACAGGTCATGGAGCAAAAAATAAATAAATGAGCCCTCACAGAGATTTTTTTTTAAATTGTAAAAGGTGGGTGATTCAAACTTTTATTAGGGAAGGTGTTAAATCAAAATTATTCACTTTTTTTTTCACTTTTTTTACACTTGCATAGCCCCCTTAGGGGACTACTACATGTTATCTTCTGATTGCATGCACTGATGAATGCTATGCCATAGCATTGATGAGTGTTTTTGGCGCTCTGCTGGTCCAGCCTGGATCTAAGGCATGGAGCAGTAGATCACCGATCGGACGCTGAGGAGGAAGGTAGGGAGCTTCCTTGCGTCTTCTCAGCTGATCTGGACACCGCGGTTTTACCGCAGTAGTCCCAATCAGCTCCGCTGTGCTGCTGGGAAGCATTTTTTTTACATTTAAGATGCGGCGATCAACTATCGCCATGTCTAAGGGGTTAATACCAGGCATCACTATGATCCCCGCTATGACGTGGGGTCAGCGCGTGATTTTAAATTTTGCCGGCTACATTTTTAGGTCCCTGCACGCCCAAATAAATTGGTCCCTATTTAAAAATTTATAAAAATTTTGTTGTAGAAAATATTAATTTGTTAAATCATTTATTTTCAATCCTTACTGCTTTTTTTTTTTTTTTTGGTACCCAACAAAATTCATAAAAAAACACAAAAAAAAAAAGCCAAAAATGCAATTTCCACACAAAGGCAAAAACGCCAGAAAAAAACGCAAGAAACAAAGTTTCCACTTTTTTTTTTTTTTTTTACCAGAAAAAAAAAAACAAGTGGAAGCTTAGCCTAACTGTGCACCACCTAAAGGGGTGCAGTTTTTACAATGAGGTGATATGCAGATCTCTGAAATCCACTTCTGTGACAACTTGAGCTCTGGCCACTCACTCTGGCCATGAGTGCATTATCCCCCTCTTTTCCCGAGCTGGCGGGGCTGGGATTCGCATCGTGGGATGTGCCCGCATGCGAATCCCAGCCCATCACTCACCTCAGTCCTCCTCTACTTCCTCTCAGCTACGGTGTGCGCATGCCCTAGGAGGCAGGGGCATGCGCACACCAGAGCTCTTAGATTTAAAGGGCAATTGTGCCCGGAATTATGGTTTGCATCTGTGACACACTTATACGTTTCTGCACCTCCCACATACCTCTGCCAGATCTTTGTTTGCCTTAGAGAAAGCGTTATACTGTGTTTACTTGCTGTGTACCAGACCTTGTATTCCGTGACCTGACCATGTACCTTGCCACCTGCCTACTGATCTTCTGCTACATTCCTATTTACACTCCAGTGCTGCCTGCCCTGACCTCCTGCTATCCAGACTACGTCCTGTCTTATGCCTCCTGTTCCTCGCATGACCTCAGCCGCCTGTGTGGTCAAGTCATGCAAGGGGTAGAGACTTGTTGCAGCAAGACCATCCCGCTTTGCTGCGGGCTCTGGTGAAAAACAACTGCACCATAGACTCTGCTCCCTGGCACGGCCTGTGTCATCTGCCACACAGGTCCAGCTGATCTACTACCTCCCGTGTTCCTGTCTACAGCAGTGAGTCTAACAACTTCAGGAATAAACTGGTAACTTTAAGAAATCGATTTTGGAAATTTTTATGAAAATTTTACAATTTGCTACAAAACTTTTAAATGTTGGCAACTGTGGATCCTCCTTTGATAAAAAAAAAAACATCCTAAGAGGGAGAAATCAAGCAAGGAAGCACCAGAGCTAGATGGTCTGTCATAATCGTAGAAATTATTTTGAGATCAATATTAAGTAGAAAAATAGGACAGTAACCATGCAAAGAAAGTAGATCTTTCCCAGGTTTGGGTAAAACCTTGATATGTATAAAGCCCAGAGGGCTGTATTTGTGGGATGGGATTTACATATATAAACCCCGGTCTTCATTCCCTCGGGGCGGGTGCAGCGTTTTTGCAGTTTTACCACGTGTGGCTGCAAATGAGGTCACTTGTGCCCTCACTTCCTGTTTCCGGTGTTCGGCTCCTGGCTTGCGCGCGTGGTCATATCAGTTAGGCGTGTGGTGGGGAAGTGCCGGCTTACCTGCGTCTGTAAGTTACGTTCAGGGTTTAAATGCATGATCGGGGTCAGGGCATGTTGCCCGTTCCCGCGGTATCATAGCAGGCTACCTTCTGCTGCAATGACTCTGCATCTTTACATCAGATGTTTTGGGCAGCTGCTCACGTTGGAGCAATCAAGTCTGCGATTTAGCATTTTGATTAATATGTGTGCAAACAATTCCCAGGGTGCCAAGATGTGCATATGTTTGGGGGGGTATCCCTCAGGTCAGTGGTGGTCACAAGACGTTGGGGGATATCCCTTAAGAAAAAAAAGGAAAATATTGATGATTATGTATGTTTTCTGTTGCTGCAGTGGCGTTAGGAGTGTGGTCAAAAGAAGTGGTCAAAAAACTGTGCAAGTTTTCAGGGGTAGGTGGTTTTTGGTATTATATGCATGTATAAATAGTCACACCTAAACGCTCCGTAGGTGTGATTTAGGTTGTTGAGTGATTGTTACTAACACGTTCTTCAAAGCAAAACGCACATACTGATATTGTTGAAAACTTATTATTAATTATAGCTCATTATACAGTACAGACCAAAAGTTTGGACACACCTTCTCATTCAGAGTTTTCTTTATTTTCATGACTATGAAAAATGTAGATTCACATTGAAGGCATTAAAACTACGGTATGAATTAACACATGTGGAATTATCTACATAACAAAAAAGTGGGAAACAACTGAAAATATGTCATATTCTAGGTTCTAGCCACCTTTTGCTTTGTACTGTATAATTAGTTACGTTGGTCTCCTGGATACTGGTGGTACGTTGAGGTTGCTTTTCGTCGTTAATTGATCAGTAACAGATAACTTGGGGTAGGTTTACATTTTACATGTGGTAATTTCTGACTCATGTTTCTGGTCATTGTTGTTATTGACACACATTCAAAGCAACAAAAATAAAATTGTAAAAAAAAAAAGGAGAGAGGTTCATGAAAAAAATAATTTTTTTAACCCCTTGGGGACAGAGCCCATTATGACCCTAAGGACAGGAAGATTTTTTGCAAATCTGACCACTGTCACTTTAAGCATTAATAACTCTGGGATTCTTTTACTTATAAATTTGATTCCGAGAATGTTTTTTCGTGACATATTCTGCTTTATGGAAGTGGTAAATTTTCGTCGATACTTGCATGATTTTTTGATGAAAAATTCAAAAATTTAGCATTTTTCTAACTTTGGAGCTCGCTGCTTGTAAAGAAAATAGACATTCCAAATAAATTATATATTGATTCACATATACAATATGTCTACTTTATATTTGCATTATAAAGTTGACATGTTTTTACTTTTGGAAGACATCAGAGGGCTTCAAAGTTCAGCAGCAATTTTCCAATTTTTCAAATAATTTTCAAAATCGGAGTTTTTCAGGGACCTGTTCAGTTTTGAAGTGGATTTGAAAGGCCTTCATATTAGAAATACCCCACAAATGACCCCATTATAAAAACTGCACCCCTCAAAGTATTCAAAATGACATTCAGTAAGTGTGTTAACCCTTTAGGTGTTTCACAGGAATAGCAGCAAAGTGAAGGAGAAAATTCAAAATCTTCATTTTTTACACTAGCATGTTCTTGTAGACTCAGTTTTTGAATTTTTACTAGTGGTAATAGGAGAAAAAGCACCCCAAACTTTGTAACCCAATTTCTCTCGAGTAAGGAAATACCTCATATGTGTATGTCAAGTGTTCGGCGGGCACAGTAGAGGGCTCAGAAGGGAAAGAGAGACAATGGGATTTTGGAAAGTGAATTTGGCTGAAATGGTTTTTGGGGGGCATGTCACATTTAGAAACCCCCTATGGTGCCAGAACCGCAGAAAACCCCACATGGCATACCATTTTGGAAACTACACCCCTCAAGGCACGTAATAAGGGGGTCCAGTGAGCCTTAACACCCCACCGGTGTTTGACGACTTTTCATTAATATCGGATGTGTAAATGAAAAAAATAAAAATAAATTTCACTGAAGTGCAGTTTTTCCCCAAATTTAAATTTTTTACAAAGGGTAATGGGAGAAAATGACCCCCAAAATTTGTAACCCCATCTCTTCTGAGTATGGAAATACCCCATGTTAGGACGTAAAATGCTCTGCGGGCGAACTACAATGCTCAGAAGAGAAGGAGCGCCATTGAGCTTTTGGAAAGGAAATTTATTTGGAATGGAAGTCAGGGGCCATGTGCGTTTACAAAGCCCCCCGTGGTGCCAGAACAGTGGACCCCCCACATGTGACCTCATTTTGGAATCTACACCCCTCACAGATTTTAATAAGGGGTACAGAGAGTATTTACACCCCACTGGCGTTTGACAGATCTTTGGAACAGTGGGCTATGCAAATGAAAAATAAAATTTTTCATTTTCATGGACCACTGTTCCAAAACTCTGTCAGACACCTGTGGGGCATAAATGCTCACTGCACCCCTTCATACATTACGTGAGGGGTGTAGTTTCAGAAATCGGGTCACATGTGGGGGGTCCATTGTTCTGGCACTATGGGGGCTTTGTAAACACACGTGGCCTTCAATTCTGGACAAATTTTCTCTTCAAAATCCCAATGGCGCTCCTTCTCTTCTGAGCATTGTAGTTTGCCCGCAGAGCACTTTACATCCACATATGGGATATTTTCTTAGAAGACACGGGGTTGCAAATTTTGGGGGGCTTATTTCCCATTTTCCCTTGTGAACATGAAAAATGTAGGGTAACACCAGCATTTTAGTGAAAAAATATATATTTTTTTCATTTTCCCATCCAATTTTAATGAAAATTCGTCAAACACCTGTGGGGTGTTAATGCTCACTATACCCCTGGTCATGTTCCGTGAGGGGTGTAGCTTCCAAAATGGGGTCACATGTAAGTATTTCTTTTTTTACGTTTATGTCAGAACCGCTGTAAAAATCACCCTTCCTGTGCAAATCACCAATTTAGGCCTCAAATGTACATAGTGCGCTCTCAATTCTGAGCCTTGTTGTGCGTCCGCAGAGCATTTTACGCCCACATATGGGGTATTTCCATTACAAATTTTGGGGGTCCTTTTTTTCCTTTTACTGCTTGTGAAAATAAAAAGTATGGGGCAACACAAGCATGTTAGTGTAAATTTTTTTTTTTTTTTACACTAACAGGCTGGTGTAGACCCCAACTTTTCCTTTTCATAAGGGGTAAAAGGAGAAAAAGCCCCCAAAATTTGTAGTGCAATTTCTCCTGAGTACGGAAATACCCCATATGTGGCCCTAAACTGTTTCCTTGAAATATGACAGGGCTCCAAAATGAGAGAGCACCGTGTGCATTAGAGGACTAAATTAGGGATTGCATAGGGGTGGACATAGGGGTATTCTATGCCAGTGATTCCCAAACAGGGTGCCTCCAGCTGTTGCTAAACTCCCAGCATGCCTGAACAGTCAGTTCAGAAATGCTTTGAGTTGTTGTTTTTCAACAGCTGGAGGCTCCGTTTTGGAAACACTGCCGTACAATAAGTTTTTCATTTTTATTGGGGGGGACAGTGTAAGGGGGTGTATATGTAGTGTTTTACCCTTTATTATGTGTTAGTGCAGTGTAGTGTTTTTAGGTTACATTCGCACTGGCAGGTTACGGTGAGTTTCCCGCTAGAAGTTTGCACTGCCGCAAAAAATTTGCCGCAGCCCAAACTTGAAGCAGGAAACTTACTGTAAACCTGCCTGTGTGAATGTACCCTATACGTTCACATAGGGGGCAAACCTCCAGCTGTTTCAAAACTACAACTCCCAGCATGTACTGACAGACCGTGCATGCCGGGAGTTGTACTTTTGCAACAGCTGGAGGCACACTGGTTAGAAAACCTTCAGTTAGGTTCTGTTACCTAACTCAGTATTTTCCAACCAGTGTGCCTCCAGCTGTTGCAAAACTACTACTCCCAGCATGTACTGATTGCAGAAGGGCATGCTGGGAGATGTAGTTATGCAACAGCTGGATGTACGCAACTACAACTCCCAGCATGCTGAGACAACTGTTTGCTGTTTGGGCATGCTGGGATTTGCAGTTTTGCAACATCTGGAAGGTCACAGTTTATAGACCACTGCACAGTGATCTCCAAACTGTGAACCTCCAGATGTTGCAAAACTACAAATCCCAGCATGCCCATACAGCAAACAGCTGTTTGGGCATGCTAGGAGTTGTAGTTTTGCAAGATCTGGAGGGATACAGTTTAGAGACCACTGTATAATGGTCTCAAACTGTAGCCCTCCAGCTGTTGCAAAACTACATATTCCAGCATGCCCAAACAGCTGTCTGGGCATGCTGGGAGTTGTAGTTTTGCAACATCTGGAGGGCTACTGGTTAGAGACCACTGTATAATGGTCTCAGACTGTAGCCCTCCAGATGTTGCTAGGCAACTGACCGACTTCCGTAGGATCCAGTGAGCCGTCCTCTTCTGCCCACGACGTCGCCGCCCGCCGATCACCGTCGCCCTCAGCCTCCGGATTGGTGAGTGGATCTTCGGCGCTGATCCTCGCCGGTTTCCCCGTTCTGCCCAGCCTATTGTGGGTGGGCAGAATGGGGAAGACAAAAGTAAACCCCCCCGCCCCCGATCTGCTATTGGTGGTCGCGTCTAGACCACCAATAGCAGGGATAGGAGGGGTGGCACCTCTGCCACCTCACTCCTATCCCTTCAGGGGGATCGTAGGTATCATGGACAAATGCAATCCCCCTTATATTCCGGGTCGCCGGGTCACCATAGACCCGGAATGACCCGGAATCGGCGCAAATCGCAAGTGTGAATTCCCTTGCCATTTGCACCGATCGCCGACATGGGGGGGTCTAATGACCCCCCTGGGCATTTGTGCGGGGTGCGTGCTGAATGGTATCAGCAGTCACCCCGGTCCGGTCCCCGCCCGGCGCGCGGCGGGGACCAAAATTCCCACGGGCATATGGATACGCCCTTCGTCCTTAAGTACCAGGACGCAAGGGCATATGTATACGCCCTTCGTCCCCAACAGGTTAAAGGTTCAGATATGTTTATTTACTTACCCGGTCTCTTGACTCATCTTCAGGTTAGGGGGTTAATTCCGGTTGTTACTGACTCGTTTTCAGAGCAATTTGGCATTGTATGTTTTTATAGTTATAGCCGTCACTTATGTTCAGTTATGTTTTAATTTACTTACCCGGTCACCTGACTCCTCTTTAGGTTAGGGGGTTAATTACTGTTATTACTGACTCGTTTTTAGCGCAATTTGGCATTGTATTTTATTCATGTGACTTGACATGTTTTCAGGTCAGATACAACCTCGTTTGTTGTATTTTAATGCTTACGTTTTCGTTTCATTTTAGTAGTTATTTTATGAACTGCCACGGTTTTCATGTTATCTTCAAGGGACTGCTGTGATTTACGTGTCAGTTATATGTTGATTCACTACCCTGTTACCTGATTCGTTCTTTCAGGATTGGGGGTGAATTACGGTTGTTGCTGACTCATCTTCAGAGCAACTGATACAGCGTGGTCATGTAAGTGATCTGACACGTTTTCAGATCAGATACAATATCACTTATTGTATTTACACTTATATATTTACTCACATCTTTCGTTTACGGTCAGGTTTTTCGTTTAGTATTGCAGGTCCAGTGACGGTCATTGTTTCAGATATATTCCCGTGCACCCTAGGTGGGTATTGATAAAAAAAGGAGAGAAGTTCATGATACATGCTGGATTGAGTTTTTAATTATTCTTTTTCACTTTCCACCGGTACCCTCTTGGCCCGGACAGGTACCTGTTCAAGCATGTCTCATGGATCTTATATTGAGGATTCACTGTCCATTTTAGATACCCCATCCAGGGTGTCTGAGAGGGGTGGTGGTCCCTCGTATCGGTCATGGACCATCCCTTCTCTAGGACAATTACATGCCATGATGTCAACCATGATGGACTCATTGTCAAGCGTGCAAGCTAGATTGGATAATCTTGAGAGCAGCGCCTTTCAAGGGGCAGCATCAGGTGTTCTTGTACCCGTCATGGTGCCTGATCAAGCTACTACTGGCATGCAAATAGCAGTGCCAGTACCGAGATGTAGCTCTGATACCGGTAGAGGGATGTTGCCACCTAGTGTTGCTTCAGCTTATTTTGTTCCTACCAATGTATGTAGAGCATCTTTGCTTATTGCTACGCATGACATGATAGACACCAGAACCGTTGCTTGCGGAGAATTGTCAGTGGTACTAAGAAGTAAGGACACCAGGTTGAATAAGAAACTATCCCTTTCTGAATTCATAGTGGCTTTTAGTATGTTCAGGGATGTGATCTGTTCAGTCAAGCCACAAAGGAGAGAGAAATTGGATACATATTTATTCAATATCGCGGAGTTGTGCAACAAGTATGGCGGAACCTATTTCTATGATTATCATAAATCATTTTCCGCAAAGGCAGCGGCAGGCTTCGAACAACACGGTTACTGTTATGATTGGTCCAAACTGGATACAGAGTTATATGCGGGTTTCAGGGCATTGTCGTGTGCCTTGTGCCAATCCATATTGCATGCTACGGCTTGGTGCAATCTGGCGCAGGATGATTCTGCGGCTGGTAAACCTAACACGTCACAGGCTGGGCACAGACAAATGGATACAGTTGACAAATTGGGTAGACCGGTGAAGTTTTTAGGCAAGAACCATATATGTAACAATTATAATCTAGCAACATATAATTATAATCAGTGCAGACTGTTACATGTGTGTTTTAAGTGTTTCCGGGCCCATCCCCGTTCACTGTGTTCAATTAAAGGTGATTCTTCCTATTTAGGTGTCATACAGGTGAATGTATTGAAAAGGTATCTGGAGCCCCATCCCGATGCGGAATGGGTACGTTGGCTGTTGAATGGTTTCAGTAGCGGGTTCCATACGGGGTTGGTGGCCTTGCCACAGACTATGTATGAATATAATAACTTGTTGTCGGCAGCCATGACGGTATCAGAATTACTAGTTAAGGAAGTAGAGAGGGGTTACATGAGTGGTCCTTTTCCAGTACCTCCTTTCCAGGCTTGGCACGTAATCCCTATTGGTATTGTTACGGGCAAGTTCAGTAACATAAAGCGTTTGATTTTTTATTTATCAGCACCTCATGGGTCTGTCATACCTAGCATCAATTCGTTGATTCCGTCTTGTGAATTTGCTATGAAATATTCCTCCATAGATCAAGCAGTTCAGCTATTGCTAGGGGTGGGTTCAGGTGCCTGGTTGTCCAAGGTAGACATAATGGATGTCTTCAAGCTTCTGCCAGTAAAAAAATAACTTTGGCAATGGTACGGAGTCAAGTGGCAACAACTATATTATTTTGCGGTTAAGCTAACGTTCGGCTCAAAGTCCAGTCCTTGGCTTTTTGATCAATTGGCTTGTGCCTTGCAGTGGATATTACAGTACTCAGTGGGCTGTAATGACGTAATTCACTAGCTGGATGATTTCCTGTTGATAGAGGCCCCTCAACAGGTACCTTGGCAGTTGGTGAAAACACATGAAACATTCAAGCTATTAGGAGTCACGGTATCTCCTACAAAGGTGGAAGGGCCAACCAGGGTTTTAACTTTTCTTGGGATATTCCTAGACACCCAAAGGATGGAGGCTCGTTTACCTGCAGATAGGCTAAAATGCATCCAAGATATGGTGGATAAATTTGTTAGGTCCCAGGTTAAAAATAAAGCAGAGTTACAAAGTCTTCTGGGGATTCTGGCATTTGCAATGAGGGTATTTCCTCAGGGGAGAGCCTTTATCTTAAGGTTATTGGAGTTGCTAGCATCTGCACCTCATCAGGATAGCATGGCCCGGTTGGGGCAAACGGCAATGGCAGATCTGCTCATGTGGCAGCAGTTTCTGGTCAATTGGAGTGGGGTGTCCTTCTTTGTGCCAATTGTCTCCACCGAATCCCCCCTCACATTTACTGATGCCTCCTCCAGTATTGTATCCGCAGCTATATCTGGTTCACGATGGATAGCAAGCAGGTGGCCCAGAGAGGTGCAGAACATTTCCGGGTTCACGGATAGCTCCACGACCTTTGAAATCGTCCCCATCGTGGCTACAGCTCATCTGGGGGGATTGTTGGCACAATAGATCAGTGGTATTCATTTGTGATAACTCGGCAACGGTGGATATCATAAACAAAGGTAGATCAAAGTCTGTTTTTAAGGAAATTAGTATGGATTGCTTTACAATTTAAATTTAATTTTGTGGCAGAACATATTGAGGGTGTCAAAAATATAGCATCTGATGCTTTGTCTAGGTTAAAATTTGACGTTTTCTTTCAGGTGATGCCGGGGGCAGATACACTTGGTTGTCCAGTTCCACAGTTCCATTTGCTCAGCATGGATTAGAACAATATAAGCAGCTGGCTCGTAAGCTAATGATGAAATCATTAGCACCCAATACTACTCGATCACACAATTTAGCGTCGAGTATATATAACAAATTTTTTGCAGACTTTTCCAGCCCTTCTGAAGATTACATTTCTAACTTAGTTTGTTTTATCACTTTTTGCCATCATACCAAGAATTTATCTTACAACACGATAAAGGTTTACTTGGCAGGTATACAGCATTTCCAGTCCATAGAATATCCAAGCCGGCTTTCACCATTTTTGGTTCATGCTGTCAAATCTGTGCTTCGCGGAATACGTAGCACCCCGGCTATTAGGAGAAGGGTCAGGTGGCCAGTTTCAGGTGACATATTCAGAAGTTTATCTGACCTATTGGATACAGCACCATTTGGCTTTCTGCATAGTGTATAAATAAAAACAACTATGTACTTAATTTTTACGGTTTCCTTAGGCCAGGGGAAGTTACTGCTAGTTCCGGAGGTGCTAAACCTGTATTGAGGCAGCAATTGTCAACATTAACATTTGTGTTGTGAAGCCCTCTTGTAAATTCATGCTGATGCCTGCTCCAGGCTGTGTGTTTCAGGAACAACTGTGCTTAGTGATGCTGCTGGGCTTTGATGATAGCACGTGGTAAAATACCTCTCCAATAGAGATTTCAACATTGATCTTTCAATCTTAGCGGTTATGAAACCCTCTTGAGTACTGCTGCTGCCTACTCCTGACTGTGTCTTTCAGGAACTACTTGGCTTACGTATGCTGCTGGGCTTGGTCCTTAAATTTTTGGATGTTAGCACTAGCTTACATACATGCTTAATTGAGATTTCAACATTGATCTTTCAATCTTAGGGGTTATGAAACCATCATGTGCACTCCTGCTGCTGACTGCTCCTGTCTGTGTTATTCAGCAACTACATGGTTTATGTCTATGCTCTCCTCATGCTTCAGCCACCTCCAGGATGTGTCATTCAGCCACGACATGGTCTCCATATATTGACTGTGTATTGTAGGAAAAATGTGGCTATCCTTGAGTTACTCTCCCAGCATTATTGCCCTGTTGATACCAGACAAGTAATAAAAGGAATATTGCCAAGGACTAGCAGAAACAGGGAGCTGTGGATACTGACCACCAGCTGTTGGAATTGACTGACTATGCCAGGTGGTAGATTAACCATTTTGAAGTTCCTTAGTTCCAGCAGGCTTTAAGTTGTTCATTCTTTGTTGTGGTTCTTCAGTTGCAGAATTAAGTTGTATCTTGTTTTCCTGTTCCTCCGACGAGCTATTGTCACTGGAACACACAATACTTGTCATCTAATGAAGGATCCTTTTCTTCAGAGAACCTATGTATCTTTTTATTATTTTGAATGTCAGGTGGTATTCTGACAATTTCTGATTATAAAGGAATTTTGTAATCTGGGACAGCCAATAGTACACACCTGCTGCTGTTCTAGACAAATACTGTTTTAAGCGAAGTGAAGCGTATTATACTCCCCTCATATACGCAATAAGTATGTCAGGCAGAGTAGTGAAATTTCAATTACAAAATCCATAGTATCAATTTAAAAATCTTAAATGTAAAAATCATAAATTTCAATGATCTTGTCATCCTGCTGCCAACTCCAGGCTGTGCCATTCAGACACTATATGGTCGCCTCATGCTTCAGCCAACTTCAGGCTTTGTCATTTAGACAATATATGGTTTACTGATGCTGCTGGCCCTGGGCTGGGAATAAAAACTTTTGTTATGGTTGCACTAGTTACCCAAAATCTTCAGTTTAAATTTAAAACTTTGTCTTTTTTCTTAGGGGTTGTGAAGCGCTGTTGTCTACTCATGCTGCTGCCAACTCCACGCTGTGCCATTTAGACACTATATGGTCTCCTTATGCTTCAGCCAACTCCAGGCTGTGTCATTCAGGCAATATATGGTTTACTGATTCTGCTGGGCCTGGGTCAGGGAATAAACATTTGTTTATGGTAGCACTAGCTACTCAAAATCTTCGGTTTACATTTCAGAATTAATTTTATAATATTAGGGATTGTGAAGGCCTAGTGTCTTCTCATGCTGCTTCCAACTCCTCCACACTTTGTCATTCAGCCACTATATGGTCTCCTCATGCTGCCAATACCTCCACGCTGTGTCAGTCAGCCACTATATTGTCTCCTCATGCTGCCAACACCTCCACGCTGTGTCATTCAGGCACTATTTGGTCTCCTCATATTGATGCCACCTCCAGGTTCTGTCATTGTGCAATTCTGCAGCAGTAATTCTAAAAGCATCACCTCTGATCTGCATGTCATACTGAATAACAGTATTGTTTCACTACCCCAGCACACTCCATAAGCGTGTTAGAACACAGGAAAGTGTTCTACACCCCTATTGAGGCTCTCTGTAGGCCAGAAATAGCTGTTTTTAATATAGATTTGCCACAAATAAATTTGGATCAAAACACATTTTTTCCAAAAATTCAGCGAATCGGCCGAATCAAATTGTTCCAAAGTTTTTTCATCTCTATTTACATCAGCTGCAAGCTCGTTTGTACTTGTTCATTTCATTCAAGTAATTGGAACAATGCTGCAGTACCTTGCACCACTGATACTAATAGTGCAGCATTGCAGCTGATATAGACACTGAAGAGACTTCAGAGCTTGAAGAAGACTTTTGAGACAGCTTATTAGATGGGGTCCCAGAAGTCAGACCACTGCTGATCTAGTACCACTTTTTGTAGACATCTATTTAAAGATGTTTGTTGTAGATACAGATACATTTTAATGTGAATCAGGAATATTGAGGAGCACAACAGATCAGTCTAAATATCTGGACCTCGTGATTGGTGCTGTTACCTTGAGCGTAGAGTTGCATTTGGATCCAGTGTGGCACACTGGGGGATACTCTGAGGCCATCCTGTGATGAAATCTTCAAATCTTTATTATCTGTCAGAAAACACGCTAATCACCACACTAGAAAACACACACATATACACATAAGTATACAGTTGTGCATAAAACACAATTTGTATTATAGCTGTAATTGACTTGTTTGTAAACAGCTACAGATGATGGAGAAAACAAGCTGCGCAAATGTACATACAAAATAAGAACACATGTACATCACATTTATGCTCAGAGATATATAGTATAGAGATGAGCTCAAAATGCAGTTTTTGTATAATGAAGAAATTCAATAAAAAAACACTTAAGAGAAGAAGTCTTGCAAATGTGTTTGAGGTTGTAAAATACATTGTGCATGTAAGAAGTTGATGAATAAAACAATTATTCAGTTATTTACCCAACTAAATCATTGAATGTTTTACCTTAAAGGGGTTATCCAGCATAAGGTGATTTTAGTACGTACCTGGCAGACAGTAATGGACATGCTTAGGAAGGATCTGCGCTTGTCTTGGGGATAAATGGCTATGCTGTGATATTACCATAACACTGTGGCTAGCTTTCTGTGAACTTGTATTTCCTGTTTTCTGTTTTCTTGTTTGCCTACAAATCCAATGATTCCATTTTCCTCCTTCCCACACATCAGCCTCCCCACCCATTGAAACTAAATGAGCTGCAGACCTGTGGTCTTCAATCAGGATGCCTACAGCTGTTGCATTACTTGGAGATTGCTCTCTCCACCCATTGAAGCAGACAGGCTCCCTGTCATCAGCTGACTAGTGAGTCAGGTCTCGACCGCATTGCAAGCTGGGAGAAATTCCGAGACAGCAGTCATTTTGTATGCTGTTAAAAATAAATATTGGAGGGGGCGTGGTCTGGCTACCTAGCTGTGTGCACGCGCGAGTGCTGAGCCCCGGGTATAGCACCGCTATAAAGCGACATTTCTAGCATCCAGCTTCAAGATTTATATACCCTGGGGTGTCGGAGCATTCCTAGCATGCCTACCACAAGAAAGAATAGACTTGCACAGCAGGCAAAGTTATCGAAATTCTATATTGTGCGGAGAGAGGAGACCTCCCAAGATGGCGCCGGGCACGACCTAAGGGAAACTTCGCGCCACACTCCTTCACCTGACTCACCTCGCAGCCCTGCAAATAATTCACTACGCAGATCTACTTCTGACCCTACCTTGCTGACAGGGTCAACACGGGAGGAGACACTGGAGGACCGGGATGCCACCCGACGATCCGAATCTCCTGAAGCAGTGAACCGAGCGGTGAGTGACACAGAGCGAGATAACAGGGAGGCCTCACACTCAGATGCTTCATCCCCCTCTCAGAACCTGCTCAGATAGAGAGTGTGATTAGACTCAGCAGATAAATCAAAGCTCTGCTTATCTAGAAATAACAGCTTAACATCTGGAAACACAGGAGAGACAGCTTTATTAGCTCTACCAGTCTTTAATGTTACATTGACTGACACTGCTATGAAAGAGATGCTGCTTTTGCAGTACCGATCTATGCTGCTGCACATGCAAACTTTGATTAACCCCATAAGAGCTGACCTAATAGATCTAGGGAACAGAGTGGATCATATGGAAGGAAAATGTGGGGACTTTGCAAACTCCCATAACACCTTAATAGATGCTCACAACACATTAGAGGATGAAGTACTCACTCTGAAAGCAAAAATGGCTGATCTTGAAGACAGAGGCAGGAGAAATAATATTAAGCTATGAGGAGTGCCTGAAACAGTCCAGTGAATGCTTATGTGCGTGCATTAATTAAAACCACCCTGCCTGAATGCTCTGATAGTGACCTAGAAATAGATCGTGCACATCGGGTACCGCGACCCAGACACCTGCTGGATACTATTCCTCGTTACATTTTGGCGAGTGTTCATTTCTTCAGAGTGAAAGAAGCTCTCATGATTTTCTCCAGGAAAAATGGGGGCCTCCCTGTCCCGTATCATGGCGTACTACTATTTGCAGATCTATCAGCAGTGACTTTACAGCTTCGCCGGGACCTATCCTGTATTACAAGTGCTATGAGACAAGCAAAGATACCATACAAGTGGGGTTTCCCAATGCACCTGCTAGTTCACTACAAGAATGAACATCACCTCATTAGATCAGCGGAGGAAGGAAAGAAGCTCCTTAACACTTGGAAAATTGCAATTCCGGATCCACCTGCCAAACCCCCATCCAAACTAAGAGAAGAATGGGCTACAGTTCGCTGAAGCTGGACTTACAGGTGGAATTCCGATATAAGGTGCAGAACTGTGTAACGAATTTACGTTTCTCCGGTGTGTGCAGCTATAGGCTGCAGCATGGACAGTTACCCCCTGTTCTTTGACAGACCTCGGCCTTTCACAACTCATCTGACCAACAGGTTTATGCATATGTTATGCATTTGTTTTTGTTCCATGTGTCTGTTTTTATGTTTGTTGGTGTATGTCCAGACTATTTCTTTCATTGCATTGCTGTGTCTATAGAGTGGCAGGCGCCCTTGCGGGGAGGTGCCAAGTCTCTTATACATGATTTGTTCTATTTTACAATGTATATGATTTTTCTACTATTATACAATGATACTACAGTTTGCTAGTCTCAATATCAATGGCCTAAATAGTCCTATGCGGAGAGCACATTTGTGGAGGGAGGCGATAGCTTTAAAATGTGATGTCCTGTGTCTCCAAGAGACACATCTTTTGCAACAGGATGCCGTCAGATTGTCTAACAGAGCATTCCCACATATTTTTCACTCACACTATCATTCTAAAGCAAGAGGGGTGGCAATTTTAATTAAAAACACGGTAGCATTCTCTAAAATAGCAGACCATGTGGACCCACTATGGCGGTTCTATATATTGATATGCTTCCTTAACAATGTTACATATACAATTGTATCGCTATATGCCCCCAATACAGCACAACTGTCCTTCTTTCGTAGAGTGGCTCGGAGGGTTAGATCAGTGAGACAGGGTCATGTGATTAAGTGTGGAGACTATAACTTGACTGTTTATCTGCAGGTAAATACTACTACACATGTGATAAGATCCTCCCCATCCTTAGCGACGTCTCTGTGGAAGGAGGAGTATTATGACATATGGCGTATACATCATGGTGGGGAGCGTGATTACACATTCCATTCTGGGGTACACAATGTCTACTCCCGTATAGATCTCATACTGATTGACAGATCCCTGTTGTCACTGGTGAAGGAATCTTCCATAGGTTTGATCAAATGGACAGATCATGCAGCTATAACTTTAACAATATCAGAGCAGTATGATTCCACCCAAACATATATTTGGAGAAGTAATTCCTACCTGCTCTCGATACCACAGCATAGGGAAAAGATTAATTCAGATCTGAGTTTTTCCAATATAATGCACCTTCTTCGCCCAACCCCAGTATACTATGGAATGCACACAAGGCTAGCATTAGAGGCTCTTTCCTCAAGCAGGGTGCGATACTAAAGAAACAAAAAGAAAAACGTATTGCAGACTTGCTGCGTTCCATCCAGGGGATGGAATCTACAAATAAATCCTCACCCTCCTCTACTTTAGCGGATTCCCTTAGGAACCAAAGGCTAGAACTCAGGGGCCTGCTATTACAGTCTTATGAATGTGCCTTTCGTAAAACCAAAGCAACTTATTACTCACAGAATAACAAGGCAGGGAAACTACTTGCAGCACGTCTTAAATCGCGGCAACTAAAAAGTAGACTCCCATATATCATTCATCCACAAACTAACCTAAAATTGCAAGCAATTGGGTTTCAATATTACTATTCCCGCCTCTACAATCTTAGAGATTCTATATCTACCCCGCCAAATTTAGAAGCAGAAACTAATTCCGTCTTGTCATCTTTGGACCTTCCTAAATGAACACAGGCACAATTAAATCTACTTAACCTACCTATTACACTATCTGAAGTAGAAACAACAATAAAATCCCTCCCAAAAGATAAAGCTCCATGACCGGACGGGTTTGCCAGTCATTATTATAAACAATTTAGGGCCATCCTTTCGCCATATTTGAAAGATTTTTTTCAAGCAGCGCTAGAAACTGGTACCTTTCCAGCTGAAAATTCCCAAGCGTTAATTATTACCTTACCCTAACCTGGAAAGACCCCTGATGTGCCCCAAAATTTTAGGCCTATCTCATTGCTTAATCAGGACATAAAAATCTACGCAAAAATATTAGCGTCCCGTATAGCAAATATACTTCCTCATCTGGTCCATGTGGACCAAGCGGGATTTGTCCCATCCAGACAAACATATTTCAACACCAGAAGGATGCTGGGAGTACTACACCATGTCTCCGTTAGAGGGACACCCATGTTGGCTTTGGCCCTAGACGCGGAGAATGCTTTCGACCACCTTCAGTGGTCGTTCGCCTTCTCCGTCCTCCAACATATGGGGTTTGGGGGGTCAATTGTGACGGCCATAGAGTTGCTGTATCATGATTCTACGACTAAGACCTTTGTGAATGGGGCATTATCGGATAGTTTTTCCCTTACAAGCGGCACTAGACAGGGGTGCCCCCTGTCCCCCCTCATATTTGTGTTGGCCATGGAGCCTTTGGCTCAAGCAATACGAAGGGATGCGCGGATTAGTGGGGTGGAAATAGGGGGAAGGACACATACTATTTCTCTCTATGCAGACAATGTTTTTCTGTCCCTAACAGATCCAGAGAAGTCGTTGGAAGCAGTAATGGAAATAATCTCCAACAATGGTAGACTCTCCTACTACAATTAAACTCATCTAAGACCCAAGCCTTACCAATTAATATGTCCCCACAACAAATTGCCATTTTTTAAATCCACATACCCTTTTGACTTTAGAGATAAGGGGATTGATTATCTGGGCACTACATTAGCAGCATCTCCATCTTTAATATACAAACTAAACTATGATTCCCTCCTGGAGGAAGTGCAGAAGGAGTTGGAGGATATCTCTAAAAGTGAGATTTCATGGACCGGCAGAATAGCCACTTTTAAAATGTTCGTTCTCCCGAAATTTTTGTATTTGTGTCTGGGGTTATAAGAAACCACGAATAGCATGACATATTATGGCAAAAAATAGAGACACAGGAGGATTGGCTATGCCAGACCTAAAACTATATTACATAGCGACACTAGTATCTATGCTTAAGGGGTGGGTACAACCTGATAGTGACATACCTTGGATACATCTTGAACAGTCCTTAGCATCACCTTATGTGTTGAAGGATCTACTATACTTATCATTTTAAAAATTTACCTTTACCTAGAGGCCTGGGTCCAACGGTGACAGCAGCACTTGGGGCATGACATTCATTTCACAAAATATGTGACTCGGGTACCATACCCAACATCTCATGTCTTTCATTAACCCTCATTCAAGCATTATTACCACAAACTGACATGAGTGGTTGGATAGCAGATATTTTTCTCAACAATACACTATTACCCTTCCAGGACATTTCTACTAAATTCTCCCTACCTGCTACTGACTTCTTTAAATACTTACAACTACACCATTTATTGCAGGGGATGTCATTGTCGGGTCTCAGGATGGATAGACTTGCCTTCCTATATATAACAGGGGCCCACAGGGGCCTTAAGCCCTTCTATAATGCCTTAATACACCATACCTCTTTTGTAAAATCCCACCCTCTAAAAAGCTGGGAGATGGACCTACAATCCTCATTCACTGCAGAGGAATGGCAGGGAGCCTTTTAAAATGTCACGCTTATACTTAAAATATTCTTCACATGTTGAGTCTGTTATGAAAACGACTTTGAGATGGTATTGCACCCCAGATCGTTTGGCCCTTATATACCCATTGATTTCTTATAACTGCTGAAGGGACTGTGGTTGCAGAGGGTCTCTGCTGCATGTATTGTGGATGTGTCCTAGCATTCAACAGTACTGGTTGCATTGTAAGAAACTGTTGAGAGAAATATTCCCCTGGCCAACCTTATGGTCTCCCCAATTGGTACTCCTCTTAATAGGGGTGGATAATATTCCTCTAAAAGGAAGGGCATTGACTTGTATAATATGTGCAATTGCTAAAACTGTATTACTCCAAAATTTGAAATCAGCCGAAGTCCCGAACTAAGAAGACCTACTTGCGGCAATTGGACTTACATGTACATATGAGAAAATTATTTCTTTTGGGAATGACACTTACCATAAATATCTCTCTAAGTGGCACTACTGGCTGGTACCTCCGTACAGCCAGAAGACACAATCCACCTCTGTAGTGTGATACGACTAATAGGCCAGAAACAACTATATCTATGTACCTATAGAGAATACTATTATCATTCACAGCCTTGCAAAAGTTAATTTTCAGTATAATGTTTATCTAATAGTCCTTGTCATAATAATGATAAGTTAACAAGTGTTTATTCACCAATGTTGATTTCACTGTTTTAATGTTATATTATTGTGTACTATTGTTACAGTATCTCAACGGTTGCTGGGTATACCTGGCTTGTTTGTACTTTTCTTAAAAAACCCAATAAAAACAAGTAATAAAAAAATATATATATTGGGGTGAAAATCACATAAGAATTCTGAGAAAACCGTCACACACAGGTACAGACACTATATTGTGAACTACACTAACTTTACATCCCCTGTAGCATAGTCAAATAAAAAAAAAATCCCGGAATACCCCTTTAATAACTAAAGATTTAAAGTTAGGAAATAGTTTCAGCTTAATTTGATTTTTGAAGTCATTCAGCAAAAATCTCCGGATGATGTTTTTTTAATTGGATACCTAATAAAAGTCTCATGTTTTAAAAATTCTGTGGAGAGTGCTACGGATTCGTGCTCCCGGATCTGGGAGCTTTCCTTGTTTAGGTCTACCTACCTTGCCTGCGGCAGCAACGCCCTGTCAGCACCTGTGCATTCTTATGGACTGTGGACATCAAGAGCATGTGAGCACCTTCTGTTTTTGCTTTTCTTCATATAACATTTTTTTGGATTTACTCTGTATGAAAATAAAAATAACTTAATGACTTTAACTCACAAACTTGTCTATAGTGACTTACAGGCGGGCTCCAACACTAAAATCCATGTTGGCACCTGGTTAGTCATTTCAACATAGAAGACAACATTTTTCCAAAAAAAACTATCATCAAACCACCTGGAATCTTTAAACGCCTACTCTATAGATGCTTATGCTGCCAAGCAGTTGGAAATAATACCACATCTTTTTAGTCCTGCACCTCAAAGGAATGTTTTCATCTAAAATACCGGCTCACGTGCCAGTCTTCATTTGTTATTTACATAGCAGAATATTCCTGTTGGACATACCACTCAACCACTACACTGTTGACTGAATAATCATTGCTTTAATATTACGCTGGTTTTACTAAAGTGTTTCTAGGCATTATGTCAATTTACATCCAGGTGTGAGCGACATTTGAATGATCCTGACTGAGGGTGTGTTCCCACACGGCGTATACGCAGCGTATTTCACGCTGCGCAAAATTTACGGCAGCAGCGGGAAATACACTGCGTATTCCTTGCTCACTATACACACAGGGCTTTCCGGCGGCAGCCCTATGCGTGTAGTGAGTTTTAGAGGCGGGGCCATGTGCCGGCGTGACTGTGACGCGCGGCTCCGCCTCCAAAACTCACAACACACATAGGGCTGCCGCCGGAAAGCCCTGTGTGTATAGTGAGCAAGGAATACGCAGCGTATTTCGCACTGCTGCTGTAAATTTTGCGCAGCGTGAAATACTCATATAGGTTTGATTTTTTCATACTTTTTGGAAAAATCATAACTACATGCAGGAAAATTTATATTTTTAAAAATGTCCTCTTCTGATGCCTATAACTTTTTTATTTTTCCCCATATGGGGATGTATGAGGGCTAATTTTTCTGAAGTTTTTATTGCCACCAATTTTGTTTTGATCTGACTTTATCGCTTTTTATTATTTTATGGTATAAAAAGTGACCATAAAATAAGCTATTTTGGACTTTGGAATTGTTTTACATGTACGCCTTTGACCATGCGGTTTAATTAATGATAAAAATCATAAAATTTTCAATTTTGCACCTACAAACCCATATAAGTGCTTGTTTTTTTGTGTCACCAATTGTAATTTGTAATGACATAAATCATTGCATAACAAAATCTACAGCAAAATCCATAAAAAAAATATTTGAATTTGAAATTGAAAAAAAGACCCTGCCATTTTGTAACTTTTGGGTACTTCTGTTTCCACGCAGTGCACTTTTAGGTAAAAATGACACCTTGTCTTTATTCTGTAATTTAACACTTTTACCAGAATACCCAATTTATGTAGGTTTTATTTTATTTTACTACTAGTAGGCGTGTCATCATCTGAAGCCATACAAGGGAGAACTTCCTCACTCTGCTACACATAGCCCAGAGCAGTTCAGTGTGAGATGAGCTATGATAGGCTAAGGCTGCACACACACCCCTATGCACTCCAGACTGCATTTCCTGATTTTGGACTTCTGCCAGGCCAGCAGGAGTACAACGTCTGTGCAAAATATGGGGGGAAATGTGCTTTGGACAAGTAGGGAGATATCTAGTGGCAGCTTTTTTAAACACAAATAAAACTTCCTTTTTTTAAAGCAAAGTACATTTTTATTTACCAAGGAGTGCAGCAGCAAAAAATTGTTTGAGTGACAGTGCCCATTTAAAAAAAAAAAAAAAAAATGTTTCCTCTTCTGCCCTTTATACATTTTTCATTTTTCCGTATACGGGGATGTATGAGGCTCTTTTTTTGTGTTGCGGTCTGTAGGTTTTATCAGTACCATTTTTGTTTTGATGTGACTTTTTGATAGCTTGTAAACATTTTTTTAATGGTATATGAAGTGACCAAAAATGGGCTTTGATATTTTTTTTACGTATATGCCATCGACTGTGCAGCTTAACTAACCTTATATTTTAATAGTTAGGACATTTACACACATGGCAATACCACATATGTTTATGCTTATTTTTGATAGCCGGCACCAGTACATCTCGCATTTAGACAGCGTGCTTTAAACTGCGGACAGGTACGCCCTTGGTCCTTAAAAAGTTAAGTGATTTCAATGTATTTTATGCCTGATGAATAAAGCCTGAGTACCATCAAAACGCATTGTGTGTATATCCTAAATAAATTAGCAGCTCACTTGCTTATACTCTAGCGAGTGAATCATTGCTGACCATTCATGCATGTCAGGAAGCGGAAAATGTGCAGTGAAGACCAGTTAAGAGTGTCAGGGAGAGCCGGAGGGAGGGGGGATGAATGTTCATAAGCGGGCGGTGCTGCAGACGGGCGGCACTGACATCACAGTGCCACTAGGCTACTGAAAACGCTGCAACTAATCTAAGATTGCAGGTGAAAGGCCGGATGGATCCGGGCAGAGTAGGGATCATATGAATCAGCATTCCCTGCATTATCAGTCAGTACGTGTGGTTAGTGCGGGAGTGAACATGTGACAGTTTTCCTTTAAATACAAGAGATACTTTATGCATTGCTATACAAAAAAGGCATATGCAGATTACAATTAGTGCAACATTAAGAAAATGCAAAAACAGTATTATGAAGGAGGCAAATAAACATTAAGGCTATGTTCACATCAGCTTTGTTCAAATCTGTTATGATATGCCGTTATTGACAGATAATGGATATGAAACTGATGTTAACAGAAGTAAAATGTTAAAATATTTTGTAACATATATAAAATAAGGTAGTGTTAACATCTGTTTATCTTCGTTAATGTCAGTTATTTGTTCACCAATTATTTTTTTCTCAACATGCTCAGTAGCAATAAAGGATTAAATAATGGATAAAAATAATGGAGTATAACATTGAAGTCACCATAGACTTCAATGTTAAATTACTACCTTTGTAATTTATAATGGGAAAAAAATCTGCATGCATATCTTTTCTCTGCTAAAATAAAAAAAATGGGATTCATTAACTCTTTTTTTAACCTCTTTTGATCATTTTTATAATAGAGACATAGATGAAAAACACTGATGTAAACCAAGCATAGGTGCAGGTATTGGAGTTACAAGTCTTACAGCTAAGATAAGAAACAGGAATCTCTCGTAATGGGACACTGCCTTCCCGTGGCCCAATCCAGCATGGCCATGAAAAAATATGGGAGCAGCCTTTACAGATATATTATAGATTTCACAGGTGCAAATAATAATGGCCTGTGGGATAGTTGGGGGTGCAGCGTGTACTTGCCACTTGAATGTAGCAGTCCTCTGCTTTTCCACATTAACAAAGCAGTGGTTGCTGGGAGCAGGCTTGGTGCAGAGACATGTCCATAGACATCAACCAGTGACATCAACCAATGGCAACTTTTGTAACTTTGGTGGGGGCTATAGAGGGGGCTGGTCCTACTAGAAGAGGAAGGGGACAGCTACTATTATGGTAAGGGGCAGGGGGGGGGGCTTCTGCCACAACTGAGGAGCTTCTGCTACCATTATAAGAGGCTGTTGCTGCTACAGGGGGCTACTTCTATTACAGGGATTGTTTCTATTATTACATGTATTTCCTATTTTTTTTTCTTGTGGTTCTTGAACATCTGAAGTCAATCTTAATATGTATTATCCCTATTTTGATACAAAGAGAAGTAATAATAATAATAATAATAATAATAAAAAGAAAGAAAACAAAAGGGTAATAGGGATACAAAAAAAAAGTAAACGTAAGAACTGTTATGGAACTTGCATCAGGGAATTTGAGATGAAAAAGCGGTTTCAGTTGTGATTATGGTTACATAAATAATTTGTTTGAACCAATATTCTTTATTTTTGTATGGCTATAAGTTTGTCTTTTTTTTTTTAATTCAAATTAGATTATTTTTGTTTACTTACTTTCATTTTTCTTTTGTTTCGCAGAGAGGTATGTTGTACAGGTCCAAACCTCGGAGCACCAGGTGATCTCACCACTTCCCTCTCCTCCTACAGATGAGTTGTTGTTAGTTCACACTTATGGGTTTTATTTATGCTATGCATGTTGTATGAGGTCTATAGCATGTGTACCTATTATATTGGGAATCTGTTGTTCCATATTGCCCATTGTTCCTGAAATCTGTCATCCTTCCCTTTTTGTCTATATATTGTTCATTCAAACAAGTAGTTGGTATTTTCCTGTTGGTTTCCCTTATTAATGGTAGGTTAGTGAAAATGTTACATTCCAACTCATTAAAGAACTTAAAGACTCTCAGGGTAGATATCAAATACTGGTATTTATTATTAACAATGAGCTGTTCACAATTGTTAATGCATATGGACCAAATACAAATATCCTTTTTAAACAAATTGATCAATAAAGTAAGCAAACCTAGACAATGAAAGCTCCAAACTTGCGGAGACCTAAACGCAATTGGAGACCCCGGTATTGACACAACCTCAAATCCAAAAAAAACACAGGTACAAAAAATGGTTTGCAGAAAACAATCTAATAGACATATGGAGGTTTACACACAACAATGAAAAGGACTACACATACTCATGTCCGCACAACACCTACACCAGTTTAGATTATTTTATTACAGATAAATTGTCAGCATCCGGACTGGTACGCAGTGAGGACACTGGAGGTGGATCCTCTGTGTCAGTGAGGTGATTGCGTGGGCCGTACCAGTGGAACGGAATCTAAGGGGTTACTGGTCTTCACCAGAGCCCGCCGCAAAGCGGGATGGACTTGCAGCGGCAGGTAACCCCCAGGTCATTCCACCCGATAGCGACTCAACCGCACTGACAGCTGAGACAGGCGCAGTACACAGGGACAAGGCAAGAGCAAGGTCAGATGTAGCAGAAGGTCAGGGCAGGCAGCAAGAGTCGTAGTCAGGGGCAACAGCAGGAGGTCGGGGTGCACAGGCTTGGGAACACACTAAACGCTTTCTCAGGGCACTAAGGCAACAAGATCCGGCAAGGACAAGAAGTTGAAGTGGGTTTTTATATACATGGAGCAGATGGAAGCTAATTAGGGTGATTGGGCCAGGCACCAATTAGCGGTGCGCTGGCCCTTTAAATCTGAGAGCCCCGGCGTGCGCGCGCCCTAGAGAGCGGGGCCGCGCGCACCGGGACCCAGCAGGAGATCGGGACAGGTGAGTGGGACGGGATGCGATTCGCGGACGGGCACGTCCCCCTAGGCAGATCGCATCCCCGCCGGGCACAACAGAGCAGCGTCTCCGGTCAGCGCTGCCGACCGGAGCGCTGCAGGGCAGAAGACGCCGCGAGCGCTCCGGAGGAGGAGGAGTAGCCGGAGCGCTCGGCGTAAGATAAATGGATGATGAATGATATCAATTTATATACAATAGGGCCCATTACATGGACTAATCATGCTCCAGTTTTCCTAAACATAGATAATCCCAAATACCCCACCACAACATTCTAGTGTAGGGCTAATACATTTTATTGGGAGACCTTCAAATCGGACAAAAGGTAAATGAAAAAATAAAGGTATTCTTTGATATGAATAAAATCTCAATTAAAGACCCCATAATTATATGATAACATAAAGCATATATGAGAGGGATTCTCATACAACAAGCCTCTAGAGCTTAGAAAATATTTAATTTTGAAATAGATGATACCCTAAAACACATATGCAAACAATGAAGGTAGTTGTCCAGCTCCACAAAAATTATTAAAAGTCCCAAAAAAATGAATCTCCATATTATAAACTCATGGTACTAAAACCACACACATATAAGTGCTCAAGTAGGTTAAAACCCTCATACGCCAACACATTTCAATCACTATGGATCTTAATCATGGCTCATCTATTCACATGAAAATACAGACTATATATGCCTTTATAAACTGGATACAACAGGAACACCCCCACCACGCTGGAAACACCAAGCTGGAAGTGGGGGAAGGTAGGCAACCAACATAGGATTGTGCACTTAACCCTATGCAAAAATGATGAATGCTAAATCATTTTTGTAGTTCGTTTCTCTTGGAAATCTGGTATCAAGACATAAAATCCAGTATGCTTCTTGCATGAATAATAAACGCGACCAATCTCCACACAATTTTGGAAGGTGTAAACGTTCTATTCCTGTTACCTGCAAGCTTGACGTATTCCCCTCATGGTCTTCCCAGATGTGTCTCGTCAAGCCTGAGGTAGAACAGGAATGAAAAGACGCACTGTCTTAATTGTACATATGCTCGTATATGCGTCTCTTTAACTTACGGGCCGTGCAGCCAACATATTGGATGTTGCAAGCACTACACATTACAAGATATACAACATGTGTAGTATCCCAATTAATAAAAGATTTGATCAAAAATGTCTTGCTATTGATTACTGATTTAAATCTGTTTCAGTGATGAACTTGCAAAGATTTCACTATTATTCGAACACCTATGACATCCCTTTGTGCCCAACCATGATGTACCATTGTTACTCCTGAAAAAAATCGCTAGTTGACAATAAGTTACGTAAAGACCATCTTCTCTTAGTTACAATATTCACTCCATTTTGCAACACATCTCTCAGCACTTCATTTTCAAAAAGTACAGGTAGGTGTATCAGAATTATAGATTTAATCTGGTAGAATTCAGCACTATAAGAGGTTGTAAATGTAACTATGTTGCCTGGTTCAGAATCAGTTTTACGTTCACAATCAGAACTTAGTAATAACGTATGCAATCTAGCATCGGGTATTTTACGTGCCCTGGTTAACATAGATTTAGAATACCCCCTTGCCGACATTCTGGTGTTAATATTGGCACATGTATTTTTAAATTGTTGGTCATTGGAGGATGCACATTTAGCTCGTATGAACTCCCCGACCAGGAGGTTATGGATCACATGCCGTGGGTGGCAGCTAGATGCACTCAGAATACTGTTGCCCGATGTGAGCTTACAATACAAACAAATATCAACCTTACTATTAAGCACATTACCAGATAAATGCACATTTAGAAAATTAAAATCCCGGTTAATGTACTCCCAAAAATTATCTGCTTGTTCCTTAGAACCAGACCAAAGCAGGAGGAGGTCATCTATATATCGACCGTAGCACCCAATCATAGATACGAAAGGGTTGACTTTCGTGTCTATGATTGAGTGGTATGGCCATAATGTAGATGACCTCCTCCTGGTTTGGTCTGGGTCTAAGGAACAAGCAGATAATTTTTTGGAGTACATTAACCAAAATGATTTGAATTTGAGGTTTACTTTGGAATTGGGGGGGGGGGGGGGGCAGGATTTTAATTTCCTAGATGTGTTCATATGAGCTAAACATGCATCCTCCAATGATCAACAATTTTAAAATACAGGTGCCAATATTAACACCAGAATGTAAGCAAGGGGTTTTTCTAAACCTATGTTAACCAGGGCACATAAAATAGCCGATTCTAGATCATGTATGTCATTACTAAGTTCTGCTGATTGTGAATGTAAAACTGATTCTAAACCAGGTAACAAAGTAACATTTTCAATCTCTTATAGTAGTGAATTCTACCAGATTTAGTCTATGATTCTGATACCTGTACTTTATGAAAATGAGGTGCTGAGAGATGTGTTGCAAATGAAGTGAATATTTTAGCTAAAAGAGGACGGTCTTTACGTGACTTATTGTCACCTAGCGATTTTTTCAGGGGTAACAATCATGTGTCATGGTTGTGCACATAGGGATGTCATAGGTGTTCCAAGAATAGGTGTAATCTTTGCAAGTTTATCACGAAAGCAGATATATTTAATTGGTTAACGACCAAGGACATGTATACACGTCCTTGTGCCGTTAATGGGGTATGGCATGGGCTATCGACTCGAGCCTGCATCATATCTGCCAGCCCTCAGCAGATTCTTGTAGCTGAGGGCTGGTGTTAATAGCTGACTTGCAGTGATCACCACGGCCGCCTATTAACTCTCTAGGGCTATTAAGGTCTAAAGGTACCTTTAACTGCTCCCTGGGGGTCCAGTGGGGGGGAGAGGGGGCTATCCACTTCTGAAGTAGCCGGAGTGCTTACCTCTGTTCCTGTGTCGGCTGCTGTGCTATGAATGATAAAGCCTGTCAGGGCCAGGCTTTATCAATCGAGCACAGAGCACACAGGTTCTATGGAACCACATTGATCTGCATGAGGAATCAAATGATTTCTCCTATAAGTGTAAAAAAAAGTTTAAAAAAAAAACACACATTAACCCCTTCCTTATTAAAAGTTTAAATCACCCCCCCCCCCTGTTCCCAAATTCCATATAAAAAAATATATAAACATAATAAAAATGAACATTTGTGGTATCACCAAGTGCATACATGTCCAAACTATAAAAATATAAGGTTAATTAAACCGCACGGTCAATAACGTACACGTAAACAAAATTCAAAAATACAAAATTGCGTATTTTTGGTCACTTTGTATACCCTAAAAAATGTATAAAAAGTGATCAAACAGTCAGTTCAAAGCAATCATGGTATCGATAAAACTTCAGATCACGGCGCAAAAAATGAGCCCTCATACCACCCTGTAGTTATAGGGGTCAGAAGAGGACAATTTTAAACATACTAATTTTTGTGCATGTAGTTATAATTTTTTTTAAGTGGTAAAATAAAGAAATCATTGTAACCATATGGACCTACAGAATAAATATATATTGTAATGTTTGCCGAAAAGTGCACTGCGTAGAATCAGAAGCCCCCAAAATTTACAAAATGGCGTATTTTTATTTTTTATTTTGCCCAAATTTTTTTTTTCTGGGTTCACCATCAATTTTGTAATGAAATGATTGATGTCATTACAAAGTACAATTGGTGGCACAAAAAATAAACCCTCATTTGAGTATGTAGGTATAAAATTGAAGTCATTATGATTTTTAGAAGGTGATGAGGAAAAAATTAAAGCGGAAAAACCTGTAGTCCTTAAGGGGTTAAATCAGTAATCAATGGCAAGACATTTTCGATCAAGTCTTTTATTAATTGTAATACTACACATGTTGTATATCTTGTAACGTGTAGTGCTTGCAACATCCAATATGTTGTCTGCACGACCTGTAAGTTAAAGAGACACATATATACGAGCATATGCACAATTCAGACAGTGAGTCTTTGCTTTCCCCGTTCTACCACAGGCTTGACAAGACACATCAGCGAAGTCCATGAGTGGAATACATCAAGCTTGCAGGTAACAGGAATAGAACGTGTACACCCTCCAAAAGTGTGTGGAGATTGGTCGCGTTTATTATTCATGCAAGAAGGATTTCCAACAGGAATGAACTACAAAAATGATTTACTGTTCATTTACTAAGCATCAACACCACTTTTTCTGAATTGTTCTTCATGTTTTTTATTCATCCTTTATATTCTGTTTTTCTATGCTTATTTTTCATTCAACAAAGGTTGAGATTGTATAGGGTTAAGTGCACGATCCCATGTTGGTTGCCTACCTTCCCCCACTCCTAGCTTGGTGTTTCCAGCGTGGTGGGGGTGTCCCTGTTGTATCCAGTTTATAAAGGCATATATTGTAAGTATTTTCATGTGATTAGATGAGCCATGATTAAGATCCATAGTGATTGAAACGCGTTGGCGTGTGAGGGTTTTAACCCACTTGAGCACTTATATATGTGTGGTTTTTGAACCATGAGTTTTTAATATGGAGTTTCATTAAAGTTTAGGACTTTTAATCATTTTTGTGGAGCTGGAAAACTACCTTCATTGTTTCCATTGCCAGGACTGAGGATGTGGCTCAGCTTTTCTGCCTTGTGCTCGCTGTTACAGGGGTGTCTTCTATAGATCTTCATATGGTGAGCTGGTGCATTTGTTTTGTATTTTTTTTGTTTGTCCTAAAACACATAGCAAAACTTGTAAATGACCATAAGAAGTCCAATAACCTCACCATCCTAATTGAACTAAGAAAATTAGAACCATTTTTAAGCAGGGGGGTACACATCTATAATGGGTCTTAAATTCCCATTTCCGTGTTTTTAAAGGGGTTCTCCAGTGCTTAGACATTTTATCCCCTATCCAAAGGATAGGGGATAAGATGCCTGATCGCTGGAGTCCTGCCGCTGGGGACCCCTGTGATCTTGCAAGCCCATCAATGCAAGCCTATTGGAGGGGGCGTGACAGCTATCACGCCCCCTCCTGTAGGCTTGCATTGAGGGGCGGAGCATGACATCACACGGGGTGGAGGCATGATGTCACACGCCGCCGGCCCTATGGTCACCGGTAATCAGACCCGGAGTGAACACGCCGCGTGCAAGATCACGGGGGTCCCCAGCGGCGGGACTCCCGCGATCAGGCATCTTATCCCCTATCCATTGGATAGGGGATAACATGTCTAAGCTCCGGAGAACCCCTTTAAGGTAGATCGCGCCACTTTTCTCAAGCATGTCAGAGTGATCACAAATGCAACAATTTATAAAGTGAACAATTACAGCAGTCAAAGAAATTTCATTACAAAATTATATCGAATAGTACAAAATTCATAAAGTGCATCATTTATATAAATACATAATAATATAATAGTGAAATGTGTTATGTACTCACCATAAAGATAAGTTCAAAAGTGCAACTAGTGTATATATGAAGTGCATATAGTGATAATAAGTATATCCCCCATACACAGCTGAATAGATAAAGACCTTGATTAAAAACAAGGATACTGATTTGTATTTTACTCAGTAGCCTGGTCCATGTGTGTCTCATGTTATGACCAGGCTCACTACCCGAGCCTGAGAACGCCATGATGGCACCAATAGCAATGCCGGTGAGTTACAATAATCCTTCCCCTATACTTGTTTTTAATTAAGGTCTTAATCTATGAAGCTGTGCATTGGGGATATACTTATTATCACTGTATGCACTTTAGCTATACACCAGTTGCACTTTTGAATGTATCTATATGAGTTACTCAACAGGAAATCCACACGGGCATTACACGCTCAGCAGTGCTCAACAGTACAGAAAGGTAATCCTTATATCCAAGCATAAATGAGTTAGCCATTGAACTAGACGACAATGCATACCTGCATACCGTGCAGTGTCCGCACAAAGAATGAACTTGTTCATTCTTTGTGTGGACACAGAAAATTTAATTTCTATGCCAGAAACATCTAGCATGGAAATTGTGCCATGTGCACAGTGCAGCAGAATCCCGTTGAATTCATTTGAAGCAGAATTTGGCACGGAAATTCTGAGGTGTGAACCTAACCTAAATGTAGAGGATTCCCCCGTGTCATGGTTACTGGCCTAGGTATAAAAAGATCAATGATCTGTACTCTGTCCATTTATATATTTGTTTTTTGTGATCAAATCGCCCCTAAGACATTCTTTCTCTAAACTCAATGGGGACATTTATCATTGTTTGCTTTGGTAAGTGAGTTCTGTTTTTTTTTTTTTTTTGGTTTGCTTATGTGTGACATATTTATCATACTATCATAGGGTGTTGATAAATTTTGCTCACAAAAAACTATAAAATCACTTTGAGCTACCATTTTCTTAGCACACATAACAAAAAAAAAAGAAAATGTATGTGTGTTTATTACATTTTTTAACCACTTTTTTCCCCCTAATTGTACTAACCCACTTTTATCTTTTCATCTTACATTTGTCTATCCTGTGGGCTACTTCAGATTTGGTGGACTACGATGACCAGCATTGTTTGTTTAATATTAACAACATTTTGTAACGAGGGCTTGTGGGGGAGTGTTTTTTGCAATAAAAGCCTTTTTAAATGTGTTTTTTTGTTTTAATTACTTTATAGGCTTAGTAGTGGAAGCCGTCTAATAGACGAAGTCCATTACTAAGCCAGGGCTTAGCGTTGGCCCCAAAAACCGCTAGCGCTAACCCCGATTATTATCCCAGTACCCACCGCCACAGGGGTGTCCTGAAGAGCCGGTACCAGCAGGCCCGAAGTGTCAAACGTGGTGCACTTTGGCCTAGGCGGTAATAGGCTGGTATTATTTAGGCTGGGGAGGACCAGTAACAATCGTCCTCGCCCACCCTGGTAACGTTAGGCTGTTGCTGTTTGGGTGATATCTGGCTGAGAATAAAAATACAGGGAACCCTATGCATTTTTTTTTAATTATTTTATTATTTATGGGAAAAAATGCATAGGGTTTCCTGTATTTTCATTCTCAGCCAGATACCAACCAAGCAGCAAAAGCCTGACATTACCAGGGTGGGCGAGGACCATTGTTACTGGCCTTCCCCCGCCTAAATAACGCCAGCCTGTTACCACCTAGGCCCAGGAGCACCATATTTGATGCTTTGGGCCTGTTGGTAGCGGCTCTTCCCGACACCCATGCGGTGGTGGGTACCGGAGTAATAATTGGGGGTTGGTGCCAGCTGTTTTTGGTGCTAATGCTAAGCCTGGCTTAGTAATGGATTCTGTCTATAAGACAGCTTCTACTACTAAGCCTGTAAAGTTAAAAACAACAAAAAAACATGTTTAAAAAACTTTTTATTCCAAAAAACACTCCCAACATGCCCTCGTTAACCATTTTATTAACATAAAAAAAAAAACACTGGTCATCGTCGTAGTCCACAGGATACACAGATCTGAAATGAGAAGGGGAAAAAAACACCTGCACATTTACCGCCCACACTGCACCGCATGCCTACAACTCCCAACATGCCCCTAATGTAAGGAAATAATGGGAGTTGTAGTCATGCAGCAGGGCTGGGGGGAGATGTGCAAGCAGGTGAAAATAAGGGGGGAGATGTGCCAGCAGGCACCTGTCCCCACTGCATGACTACAACTCCCAGCATGCCCTTACAGTAAGGACATGCTGGGAGTTGTAGTCATGCGTCATGGGCGGGTGACAAGCTTGTCATCCGCCTGCCCATCTAACACACTCCCCTCGTGCTGCACAACTACAATTCCCAACATGTTGTAGTAGTGGTTGGGAGATGTGCAGGCAGGTGAAAAGCTTGTCACCTTCCTGTACATCTCCTACCCACTTGTCCAACCGTGCCTGTAAAAATGAAAGTAAAAAAAAGTCGCACAAAAAAGTCTCAGTGCGACTGACTTTTTGAAAATGCTGTCAGGTCTGACCTTGCTTACACTTGCGACTTTTTGAAGGGGGTTTGCGACTTGTATTTGCAACTTTCGTAATGATAGATTCCTGACCACTGCAAGTAAAAATTTAAAATTGCTAAGGTAGGGCAGATTGGTATTTTTTGCTTACCCACAAAAGTCGCACAAAAAATTGCATAGGTATACGTGCAACTTTTTGTGCGAATTTTGTAAGCAAAACAGCTGCTTAAATAACCTTAAGCTTGATATTTAGTAATCGCAGTAAAGCTTAGCCTATGGAGTGACATGAAAGGGCTGTTGACCCAGCTTCAGTATGACTTCTCTGTCCCATGTCTATTTAGTGCTTCCTGTTTGAGAATAAAAATGGACTTTTAAAGTTTTAAACTTTCTGGTGAGTGCCACAACTTACTTCAATAAGTTTGATCCACTTGGCAAATGAGGTTCAATGTGGATAAATGTAAAGTTAGGCATCTGGGTACTAATAACCTGCATGTGTCGTATGTCTTAGGGGGGATTAAACTGGCAGAGTCACTGGTTGTTACGCCGAGCGCTCCGGGTCCCCGCTCCTCCCCGGAGCGCTCGCTACACTCTCTCCGCTGCAGCGCTCCGGTCAGATCCACTGACCCGGGGCGCTGCGATTCTGCTTCCAGCCGGGATGCGATTCGCGATGCGGGTAGCGCCCGCTCGCGATGCGCACCCCGGCTCCCGTACCTGACTCGCTCTCCCTCGGTCCTGTCCCGGCGCGCGCGGCCCCGCTCCCTAGGGCGCGCGCGCGCCGGGTCTTTGCGATTTAAAGGGCCACTGCGCCGCTGATTGGCGCAGTGATTCCAATTAGTGTCTTCACCTGTGCACTTCCCTATATCACCTCACTTCCCCTGCACTTCCCTGCCGGATCTTGTTGCCATTGTGCCAGTGAAAGCGTTCCTTGTATGTTCCTAGCCTGTGTTCCAGACCTCCTGCCGTTGCCCCTGACTACGATCCTTGCTGCCTGCCCCGACCTTCTGCTACGTCCGACCTTGCTTCTGTCTACTCCCTTGTACCGCGCCTATCTTCAGCAGCCAGAGAGGTTGAGCCGTTGCTAGTGGATACGACCTGGTCACTACCGCCGCAGCAAGACCATCCCGCTTTGCGGCGGGCTCTGGTGAAAACCAGTAGTGACTTAGAACCGATCCACTAGCACGGTCCACGCCAATCCCTCTCTGGCACAGAGGATCCACTACCCGCCAGCCGGCATCGTGACAGTAGATCCGGCCATGGATCCCGCTGAAGTTCCTCTGCCAGTTGTCGCTGACCTCACCACGGTGGTCGCCCAGCAGTCACAACAGATAGCGCAACAAGGCCAACAGCTGTCTCAACTGACCGTTATGCTACAACAGTTACTACCACAGCTTCAGCAGTCATCTCCTCCGCCAGCTCCTGCACCTCCTCCGCAGCGAGTGGCCGCTCCTGGGCTACGCCTATCCTTGCCGGATAAATTTGATGGGGACTCTAAGTTTTGCCGTGGCTTTCTTTCCCAATGTTCCCTGCATCTGGAGATGATGTCGGACCTGTTTCCCTCTGAAAGGTCTAAGGTGGCTTTCGTAGTCAGCCTTCTGTCCGGAAAAGCCCTGTCATGGGCCACACCGCTCTGGGACCGCAATGACCCCGTCACTGCCTCTGTACACTCCTTCTTCTCGGAAATCCGAAGTGTCTTTGAGGAACCTGCCCGAGCCTCTTCTGCTGAGACTGCCCTGTTGAACCTGGTCCAGGGTAATTCTTCCGTTGGCGAGTATGCCGTACAATTCCGTACTCTTGCTTCAGAATTGTCCTGAAATAATGAGGCCCTCTGCGCGACCTTCAAAAAAGGCCTATCCAGCAACATTAAAGATGTTCTGGCCGCACGAGAAATTCCTGCTAATCTACATGAACTTATTCACCTAGCCACTCGCATTGACATGCGTTTTTCCGAAAGGCGTCAGGAACTCCGCCAAGATATGGACTCTGTTCGCACGAGGCGTTTCTTCTCCTCGGCTCCTCTCTCCTCTGGTCCCCTGCAATCTGTTCCTGTGCCTCCCGCCGTGGAGGCTATGCAGGTCGACCGGTCTCGCCTGACACCTCAAGAGAGGACACGACGCCGCATGGAGAACCTCTGCCTGTACTGTGCTAGTACCGAACACTTCCTGAGGGATTGTCCTATCCGTCCTCCCCGCCTGGAAAGACGTACGCTGACTCCGCACAAAGGTGAGACAGTCCTTGATGTCTACTCTGCTTCTCCACGTCTTACTGTGCCTGTGCGGATGTCTGCCTCTGCCTTCTCCTTCTCTACCGTGGCCTTCTTGGACTCTGGATCTGCAGGAAATTTTATTTTGGCCTCTCTCGTCAACAGGTTCAACATCCCAGTGACCAGTCTCGCCAGACCCCTTTACATCAATTGTGTAAACAATGAAAGATTGGACTGTACCATACGCTTCCGCACGGAGCCCCTTCTAATGAGCATCGGATCTCATCACGAGAGGATTGAACTTTTGGTCCTCCCCAATTGCACCTCGGAAATTCTCCTTGGACTTCCCTGGCTTCAACTCCATTCCCCAACCCTGGATTGGTCCACTGGGGAGATCAAGAGTTGGGGGCCCTCTTGTTCCAAGGACTGTCTAAGACCGGTTCCCAGTAACCCTTGCCGTGACTCTGTGGTTCCCTCAGTAACCGGTCTCCCTAAGGCCTATATGGACTTCGCGGATGTTTTCTGCAAAAAACAAGCTGAGACTCTACCTCCTCACAGGCCTTATGATTGCCCTATCGACCTCCTCCCGGGTACTACTCCACCCCGGGGCAGAATTTATCCTCTCTCTGCCCCAGAGACTCTTGCCATGTCTGAGTATGTCCAGGAAAATTTAAAAAAGGGCTTTATCCGTAAATCCTCCTCTCCTGCCGGAGCTGGATTTTTCTTTGTGTCCAAAAAAGATGGCTCCCTACGTCCTTGCATTGACTACCGCGGTCTTAATAAAATCACGGTTAAGAACCGCTACCCCCTACCCCTCATCTCTGAACTCTTTGATCGCCTCCAAGGTGCCCACATCTTTACTAAATTGGACTTAAGAGGCGCCTATAACCTCATCCGCATCAGAGAGGGGGATGAGTGGAAAACGGCGTTTAACACCAGAGATGGACACTTTGAGTATCTGGTCATGCCCTTTGGCCTGTGCAACGCCCCTGCTGTCTTCCAAGACTTTGTCAATGAAATTTTTCGTGATCTGCTATACTCCTGTGTTGTTGTATATCTGGACGATATCCTAATTTTCTCTGCCAATCTAGAAGAACACCGCCAGCATGTCCGTATGGTTCTTCAGAGACTTCGTGACAATCAACTCTATGCCAAAATTGAGAAATGTCTGTTTGAATGCCAATCTCTTCCTTTTCTAGGATATTTGGTCTCTGGCCAGGGACTACAAATGGATCCAGACAAACTCTCTGCCGTCTTAGATTGGCCACGCCCCTCCGGACTCCGTGCTATCCAACGCTTTTTGGGGTTCGCCAATTATTACAGGCAATTTATTCCACATTTTTCTACCGTTGTGGCTCCTATCGTGGCTTTAACCAAAAAAAATGCCGATCCCAAGTCGTGGCCTCCTCAAGCGGAAGACGCCTTTAAACGACTCAAGTCTGCCTTTTCTTCGGCTCCCGTGCTCTCCAGACCTGACCCTTCCAAACCCTTCCTATTGGA